>NC_134577.1:30300000-30600000 GCF_050947875.1 Dermacentor variabilis
CCCGTTTAAGAGCAGCCTACGTGTAAAGCCGCAACCGCATTATAAGCGAATAAATTTCAAGTTTGACGTGACCGCAGAAAAATGACACTCGAGTGTCCCTGAGTGCAATGATGCGTACAGCTGGACGACAGGAATGGCGCGTGCAGCCTGTCAAGACTACCGTAACAGCGGAGTGCGTACCTTGCCCGAGTAGATACGGTACTTATCCCATACGCCCGGCTTATTCGTTGCATGATCTCAAGATTCAAATAGGCAGACGGCTTAACTGCGTAAGTCTAATGCCTATAGTACCGCGGCTCTGCTCCAATGAGCCAGGGACGACAAACACGTCCCTGGATCTGTCAAGTCTCTCTCTCTCTCTCTCTCTCTCTCTCTCTCTCTCTCTCTCTCTCTCTCTCTCTCTCCCCACTTCGTCGAGGCGGCATTAGATGGGCGAGCCAGGCATGTGCTGTGCAGATTTACCAGTATACGGAGACAAGATTGTCGCACGCCCCCCCCCTCCCCTCCCCCCCGCACACACACAACGGGGCATCAATTTTTGCTTGAATTATTTCTTTTTGCATCAGATTTCTGCACAAGGCCCGGAGTTTCTTCAAACTTCCGTGACATCGCAGGAAGAAGCTCGGCAGTCTGTTGCCTCCCTTGTGCGAACTCGAAGCTTTCAAACTTCTGCAGTGTGAAATTGCAATGTGTGTTTTGTTGCTAGGTTAACACTTTTTAGGAAGAGCTGGACGACTTCTATTTGTTATGCAAAAATTAAAAAGGAAGAACGCATTCTTACAGTTAAAGGCAGCAGTCTTAACATGCAAATGTCTGAGGAGTACGGACAACCTATATATAAAGCCCTACAGTTGCAAGATAGAGGCACTTAAGCGACTTTTGTCTGTAGGCGCCTCATAAGCAAAACAAGTGAACTCTCTGAAGGCTCACTGCCAACAGAAAATCTGCCCAGCAGCAGCACTGTGTGTAAACACTTTACAGGCTGTTTAGTTCACAACGTAACAACGCAACTGGGCGAACACGCGTTTGCACCGAAATGGCATTTCGACCTGCAACCCGTGCGCGTGGAGCTTTCTGAATTATAAATGACGACGCGGCGGAAACAAAAAGCGTGGGACTTCGTGCATCAACCGATTCGCGGCCATATATGTACCGCCAGAACTCAGTCGTGGAGGTTTATATTATACGCGAAACATCAGTGTGTTCTGTGCAAAGGATGCATTCAACCGAACACAACCCGCGGCTGCTCAGAACTGGAACAGCCACAGCAATTCTTGCTTCGAGCATATATATATATATATATATATATATATATATATATATATATATATATATATATATATATATATATATATATATATATATATATTCAGATACGCAAACGGCCTAACTGTGTACGTCTAAAGCCTTGCACCGCGGCTCTGCTCCAAGGAGCCAGGAACGACAGACACGTATGTGGATGTTCAAAGTCTTAGGAGCGCACTTCTGAATGTATTCATTCAGTTCTGCTGGATTTGCATGCAACTACACGGAGGCAGGGAATGGCCAAACATGAATTGCGAGTGTAGCTAGGGAGCGCAGCGGGAGGAAGCCCACGGTCACGCACGGCGGGAGGAAATGAAAGCTGTATAGTTGCATGCAGCGTCTGGGAACACAGCGCTCGCACCGAGAGCTAAGCGCCGAAATTGAGCAACTCGCATTCTCGCTTCCCTGTTTGGCGCGTACCTCGCGGAGCGCGCCAAGCGAAAGCGAGGTGTTTTAAACGTGCCCGATTCTGGTCTTCACGCCCCGCGACGATGACCGGCTGCACCTATATATTTTTCTCTTTCTCCTCTTTATTGTTTCCCCTTCTCTCCGTCCATTGTGCGAAGCTATAGGTTTGTGCTTTTTTTTTTTTTCTTAACTACCGTGCAGTGCGCGGTGTTAAACACTAATGCTGGCGTCGTGCAGTTGAGAGTCGGACACATATGAGGGGCTGAGGGAATAGGCAGGGCTAAACACACCGGGCGCTTCGTCAGACGAGAACTTTCTGACGATAGCGGGTCCACGTCGCAGCTTTGCTATGGAGTTGGCAGCTCGCTCGTTTCGAGGTTCCCTTCTAGCGAAGCACGCCTTTCGCAGGAAAAAGAAAAAAAAAAAACTTCAAGCGCGGCAAATGACCTGGGCGTTCACGATGCTTGGAAAAGCTCGCACGCACTGCATTTGGGTAAGCCCGAGAACGGGCGGTTAGAGCCGGCGGCACGCGTAATACACGGCCTCCGAGATCGCGTCGCGTCGGACACTTCAACCTCGGAGCTCTCGGAGATCTTACCAATCCGTCGCGCTCTCAACACGCGCTGTCCAAGACATGGCGACCATGTTTCCGGCTCCAGCAGTCGCTTCAGGCGCATGCAGCCAGCAAAAGCATAAGCCTACGAGATTAGGTTTTGTTACTCGGAGGGAGCGGATTTCAGCGGCGTGCGCATTTGGAAACCACCTATCAGTCCTTGGGAGCAGTGCTTACGGCGTTGAGCAGAGCTTAATAAAACCGGAATGCCTGTACATCGTTTTCTCGGTTGTTTTACCACCACGAACACGCCACATAGTCACTCGAAGCCATGCCAAGATCGTGCTGCGCTAAGCAGTTATTGGCAATACTACAGATATATTCCTGTAACATCACGGTTCCTTGCAAAATCACGCTTCAGCCATCGGAAACCAAAACAAAGCTTCGGACGAAAGTGACAAAACAGTGCACGCTGGCGACCAACGTGAAGACCATTTTCTAGCATTGCTTATGCAAACACTCGTTTCGTTATACGGTCGTACGGTTATACGACTATAGGGTTACTGCATGTCAGGTGAAAGGGTACACGTAACGTAGCCGCCTAGAGCAATATCTCACTCGGCACTCCTGAGCCTGCGTACCTCTCTCTCTTTTTTTTTTTTACCCCATGCATCCTTCCGCTGCCAGGTGCCGGAAATTTCTCACTACGCGCGCGGTAGCCGAAAGTTATATACCGGGGGTCTGTTAGACGCCAGGTATTTGCAGAGGTGTTCGCGCACGTAAGCCTATGGCCGGCGCCTTGGTTGGTTGCATCGTTGCGTAAGTATACCGGGAAAGGCAAGTCCACTCGCTGACCGACGCCAGCCCATCGCGAAGCGCTGTTGAGTGCATCTGGCGCTGTGGAGCCGGTCCACGATTAGATGTCTCGGCGCCATACTCGCAGCTTCCGTTGCGGGGCGCGGTTTTAATGGGACAGATTGCAGCCCCTCGCAGACGCCCGGATCTGCACTCATTTCTCTTGCCGCCCGAGACAGACAGAAAGACAAACGGCGAAGAAAAGACAATGGCTTCGTTCTCGCGCTCGGTGTAGCGTCTGAGGATTCTCTCTGGCTTCGGCTGCGGCTTGAAGTCGGAAGAGCAGTTGCTTGGCAAAGTTTTTGGTTCTTTCGGGCAGACGACCGTGCATGGGAAAGGACAGACCAAGACAACAGAAGAGAGAGAGAGAGAGAGAGAGAGAGAGAGAGAGAGAGAGAGAGAGAGAGAGAGAGTCCGTTTTCGTCGCAGATCGGTTTATGATTGGAAGCAAGTTGCGAGCGCTTTGCCAGATCCTTTCTTCTGCGTAATGCGCGCTTGCAAGCCGTCAACTCTCGGTGGTCTCTGCTGAGACGCTTGCAAGCCGTTCGCCGCATCTTTTCCTCTCGCCACCGGCGCCTTTGTGAGGCCCGATTGTATAACGCGCCCCGCGAATGCATTTATATACTGCTTTGAATGCGTGATTCGAAGAGCGCGCCGCTTTTTCTTTCGGTGGCGCCCCGCGTTCAGCCAGTGTGTCGTGCCGCTCTGCTTTGACATCGTTAGAAAAACGCGTGCTCCCCGACTTGCTCCCGCGTCCGACTGCACTGCACCCGGAAAGAAGCCATTAAGGGAGGAAATCTTGGAAGTCCGCGCTCGAGACATACCATGCACCCCCGCCCCTTTTTTTTGCTGGATGTCTCTTTGTGTGTGCGTGCGCCCGTTTCTGCGTTTGTGCTTGCATGCGCGTGGGCGTCGTCCGGCTTGGGGCGCGTGTCTGCGCGTGTCTGTCCATCGCGAGCACACAGTGCCGTTCCGGTTCGACTGTCTTAGGCTTGAAGAAAGGAGAGAAGTCGTTTCACGGAGCATGTGCATGGCCTGCGAACGAATAATAGAGCGGTGACCAGTGAGTCCGTTGCACGATAAAAAAAAAAAAGAACCAAAGCAAGACAACAAAAGAGCATCTGTAGCTCGAGGCGCAGAAGGAAGAGGCCGGGCTTCAACATCGAAGAATGTCGTTTTCGCGGTGCTGCTGCTGCTGCTGCTGCTCTCTGGGACTCGCGGAAGTCGCGTCTTGCGCGCTCTCTCTCTCTCTCATGTTTTGCTCCGCGAAAGAATCGGCAGCAGTCAATCGGCCGCCGTTCGGCTTCCCTTTGTGAAGCGGCCGCCTCTGGCGCCGAGGTCAGGACCGTTGAAATGTCAACCGCTCGGCGAGCATATGCGTGACCGCGAAGCAGCCGAGCGAAGCCGATGAATAGAGACGCGGTTTCGGAGCGTAATGCGTTGTCGTTGACCGCTGGCACCGTTATGCGCGGATGTGACCCTGCACATAGACGGCGGTGTGTATGCGTAGAGACGACGCTAATGCATGGAAGGCGCATCTCCGATGCATTCGATCGAAGGCTTGCGTTCGTTGTTTAATGCGAGAGCAGTTACCTTTTCCTGTCCCTACACATTTTGCCGACTACGAATTTCTGGAAAATCATGCGTTGCGCCACACAGATGGCGCCACGATGCTATCTACGACGCTCTCTCCACAATGTTCTGTAGTGTAGGAACAACGTCATCCCACGATGACGATGCGCTCCGATTACCATGATGATGACGACGGCGCCAGTCATGACAGCGATGATTATGCCACCGATGACTGCGAAGAAGATGCCCACGATAACGATGATGGGTCTTCAAGCAAGTCTCGTCATCGATAAACGACCCCTCTCGGATTTCGTTTGCTTCTGGTAAAGCTTTCTTGCGAATATGCGGTTAGGGCATTATAAATGTCGTCATGTCCCTATTTATTTACTCATTTATTTTAGGTTATCTTTTCACATATGTAGAGGTCTAAAGAGTTGTTTTGGAATCTGGGCCCTGTGAATCTGTAACCACGTGATTAAAGTGAAAATACGGGGCCAAGAGGATGCACGCGCCACATGTGATGAAGGACATTGCGGATTCGTCATCAACAATAGCGGGCAGTTTAGCTCGTTGTCCTTGCTTGATCCATGCAAGGTCTCGAGAGCTGTCGTATGGGGATCCCAGCTATCTCATATATACATACATCACAGCGATAAATTCCAGACACAGCAGATTCAAGCGCCACCTACCACGAAGAAGAAGCCAAGCGTTCTTCGCTCCATCACCAACAATTCCAGCGACATTTGGAGTGCGCTTCTTCTTCTGCGGGACACCCATGGACCTGCACTTCCGGACTACCCGGCACATAGGTTTTCCGGGGCCACTGCCCACGTGGAAGGCTTAGAGGAAACCAGCATGATTGAGCGCTTCTAGTTAGGCACGGCATTTCTTATGTTTGCGGGGAGAAACAGACGACGACGGCTGGAGACAAAGACGCCGCGATTGAGGATGTTTTTTTTTTTCAACCCATATATCATCGGCGTTTTCTTCGCTGCCTGTAAGCGGCAATGCACACAGACGCGCGCATTCCCATTTCCGTCGCGGTCTCCCGTCGTGCGTTACGCTATAGAGAGGCGGATGACTCGATCTCCCCGTGTCCTAAACCGGCAGTAACTACGGCGCGACACGGTTCTCCAATCGATTCATCAGCTTGAACGATGAGATGCACGCATCGGCGAATGCTGAGTCGACGGTGCTCGCAGAAGGGACCTTGGAAGGCCACGACTCGCAGCCATAAATCTTCTGCCTGCGTTCTTTTTTTTTTTTTTCTCCCTTTCTTTTAAAGCTAACTCTACACCCGAAATCGAGTACTGTTTTCGGGTGTTGGCTGCGGCGTGGAGCCCGAATAATTCGCGCATTACTCATCCCTGGTTCGTCGGACCGATTCGTTCCGATCATTATCAAAATCCTCAGTTCTTTTTTTCTTTCCCCGGAACAACTGGTCCTTGCATGCCCAGAATGCATACCGGAATTCACTCATTCGCCGCCCTCGCGTCGAGAGGCTCTTCGAGTTGTGTCTCGCGCTCGTTTGTCGAGAATAGCTTGCGTACGACGTTTTGACGGCGCCGTTCCTGCGATCACTAATGTGCAGGGCAAAGAAATAGGCTTGGAATAATAACGCAGGTGACAGTAAGCTATAAATTTTCAGGGTGATTTCTTTTTTGGTCTACAGAAGATTTATGAGAGAGACGGAAGAAACAAATGATGTTATCAGCATGCACACTGTAGCCACTATACCGACAGAAGCGAAATAAACAACTCCGAAATTGAGTTGGCTTCAACAACGTCCCTTGAATTTGATTTTCCTTATAGCATGGGGAGTTTTTAGTGTTCCTTTTCCTATGTATTTTCTCTCTTTCTTTCTCTCTCTCTTTTTATGGCCTTATCACTTTACTTGAGTATGTATTCTTTGGGTACCGTCCACAAGTGTGCTAAGAGAAGCTTACCATTTGTTTCATCTACATAGCTACAAGTGGGGCGCAAGAACTAAGTAGCCAAATTTCGTGCTCTTCGCTTTGCCTGAATTCATTAACCGTGCTATATGCACCTGCATGAAACATTCGTTGACATAGCATGTTTGCGGACGTAGTGTCTGCGTTTAATATAATAAAAAAAGGTGTGCCCCCTCAATCCCGTAATAGTGTGTTGGGATTGGTGGCTGCAATGTACGCAGTCTACCTTCCCATGTACCTATATTCAAAGGGCAACAAGCAAGGGTTGCAAGCGGACGCACTCTCCCATGAGACAGAATAAATCTGGAAGCCACTAATTTCGCAGTGTACATACAATCCAGCTCAGAAACAATGGTAAGGCCGTGCAAGTACCCCTAAAGACTGGTTAGTCGTGAAACTGGGCATTACTCGATGCTTGCGATCTTTTTCCCACTTCCCCGGGATGCTAAATTAAACAGCGCATCATCGTTACCGCTCATCAAGCAGGGTATTAAGCAAGCGAAATCCTGTCGTCGTACGGACGACGTTTCTCCGGAGCCCCTGTTACAGCTTTGTTCAATGCGTTTGCAACACTGTACTACGCAGCTTCTTCGATCGGCTCCCATTCTAACTATAGCGGCTGATTATACAAAGCTAGTTAGGTAACAGGCTAATCGCGAGCGTGTCATCGCTGACTCCCGTGCGAACGCTCGAACGGGAGAGGTTGCCGAAAGCAAACTTGACCCCGTTCACCTTCCACTCTGTCGCGATCGTTTACGCAATGTCAACACACTGCCAGAGCCCGGCGTCGAGAGCTAAAGCGCGTGCCATATATACGCAGGGGCAGTGCGCAATAGCTCTTCGCGACCCGACGCCTTCCTTGCGCGATGTTTCGAAGCCCCGCGGGGAACGGGTGTTGTATATATATATGTACACAAGGGCTCGGCCTGCGTGCGTCTTTCGAACGCCGTGGGAATCTCGCTCCGCGCGGCGTGCGCGGCACCGCGCGTTGTTCTTAATCAATCACCTGACAGGTGAGGCCCGTGGGCGCCGAACGCGCCATCTTCCCAGTCTCGCGTCTCCTCCGGTTCCAACGGCGCTTGCGAAAAGGCATCACCCCGCCGGCATCGGCGGCGAGCCCTCGATGATCGATGGCTTGCATTAAACGAGAGAAGCGGGGAGCGGGCGGGCGGCCGCTCTGTCGAAGACGCGGCGCGTGAACGACCTTTCGGAGGTCGCGCCTTCGTGGCGTTTGTTCATCTCGCAAGCTTTTTTTGCGCGTAAGTACGCGGAAAGCAAGAGGGATTGCGTTCGGACGCCGCCTCCGAGATTCGGGTGGCGCGCGCGCGATCTCGGAGGCAACGATTCGAAAGCCCCCCCCCCCCCCCCTCCCGTCGTCGTGTGTCTGCACGGACGTTGCTCCTCGCGCTGCGGTGCTCGCTTGTGCACAGAAGGCTGTGACGCAATGGGTTGTCGAGGGCGGCTATGCCGGCGCCTTAGGCTCGCTAAGGAAGAGCTCGATTTCGTTTGCGAATTGCTGAGAAACCATCAAAAGCGCTTTATGGCGATGCGACACTGTATTATGAAGTGTGAGGTCCTGTCGAAAATAAAAATGAAAACGCGGGCTTCCGCGCCGAAAAGCAACCGACGAGCTTGCTTAAAGTGCACTCAAAGAACAGACTGATAAAGAGCGTTGTTCCGTTCTAAACCCATCGGAAAACTATCGGCGGACTTGGAAGGCAATCGCGCCTGCGACCGTGTTGCTGAACAGCAGACCACCACAGCCTCTGATTACGCCTGGTAAAGCATAATGAATTTCAAATATATGTATGTTGTTTTTTTTATCTCACTGTCCCGCTATCCCAGACAAAAAAAAATGTTCTTAAAAAAAAATTGGCGACAACCATGAAAGAAAAATATATGAATCACCTCGGCCCGGTGCAAATCTCCGAAGAGGATGTTCAGTGCTCTCGCGTAGTTCTAAGGCCTCTGAAATAAGTCCCGTGCACAGAGACATACAATGCCCACATTGCAGTCAACGGCAAATGCTCGCATTAATACGTTCGCTATCCGTCTTTTTCTTTATCGGAAGAAACATGCCCTAATAAATAAAGAACAGTGACTAAATCAACGGAGCCCGAAGGGTGACTGCCTCGTGGACCGAGCGGCGCGGGTCGAATCGCTCGGCAGATATCAGGAGTACGACAGGCGATGCCGATAGGAAAGGATTGCCACGCGGATCAGTATAGACCCACGGTGCGTCCGCTGCGGACGCAGCTCCTGGGATAGTGTTTTTCCAGTGTTTCCACAGGGCCTGGTACCAAGATGGAGAAAAATAATAAATCATAAAACGAGCAAGAAAACACGCAAATAAAGAAGAAGCAACAACTAAGCAATAACGAACGCATTGAAAGGTGACATGAATAATGGATGCAGGCGTAGAGGTAATCGCTTTCGAGATCGAGCGGCGGCGGCGGCATCGTCTCTGCAGCGTCTGCCGCCGCGCCAGATAAAGCCGCTCTCCGATGCGCTCTTCCCGGACAGCTTGATGCGTCTCGCTTCCGCCGAAAGCGCGTCGTATCCAAAAAAGAAAGACGAAAAAGGAGAGAAAAGTCCTTGTTGCCCCCCCCTCCCCCAATGGCTTGCGCAACGTTGTCTTGTTCGCGCCCTTTTTCTCCGTCCCACTTATAATATATATATATATATATATATATATATATTCTCCTTTGCTACCAGCACGCGCGGTTATATGTAACGAAGAAAGAAACTTTGGGTGAAGAAAATGGGCGGGGAGTGACGGGCGGACCCGCTCGCGTTTGTTGATGCTTACGTATGCGTCCGTATATATACGTCAATGCGTTCGAATGCGTAGCCTCGCGGGCGGCTGTATAGGGGGAGCGACTGAGCCATTTCGCGAGGCGATGGCTGGGACGCTTGACACGTTCGGTCACTGAGCGTGCGCGCTATAGCTGGCGGAACGCAAACGGATCGGCGCGAAGTCCGAGTCGAAGGAAGCGCCCGCGAGCGAGATACAGCTGACAGCACGTGGCCGCTTCGAAAGGCGCAACAAAAATCGAAAGAAAGAAAGAAAGAACGAACGAACGAACGAACGAACGAAACGGAAGTATATAGCACGAAGCCAAGAGGAAATAGCACGCGTTTCGCAAATTCTGCCCCAACTGTTATTGCGCTGTGTATGCGGTGGGTGTCTCACAGGGAGAGACGTGTCAAAAAATGGGTCTCGTGCGCTTCGTTCTGCTTCTCTCGCCTTTTGTTTATCTTTATTTTCTTTATTTCTGCTTATCGAAGGACTCCTACTGGTGTCAGGAATGCGCACAAAAAAAAGGAAGAACAGTCCCAGTGCAACACAAGACCCGTTCTTCGATCTACCGCGCCGTGCGACCAACGTTCCTTCTTTTTTTTTTTTTCCTTTTTCGTCCATGCAACGGAAGAGGGTTTGTCCTTGTTATTTTACTCGTCTCCCAAGAGCGGGACAGCCAGCTGCCATCCCGCTGACACCGTTTCCCAGGGCGACCTCAGGAAGTGGAAACCGGAGCGTCCCTCCGTACTCGCCTTGCAGTGTAGTAAACGCAAGACGACGGCGACGTCGCGACTATACGCTGTGAGGTCTTTATTTCCTTCCTTCTTTATTCATTTCTTTCCTTCGTCCTTCCTGTCTTTCGTGCGGCTCGCCCGCGATCGTTTCGCACGTCCAACTCCGCCCGACGCGCACGGTGTGAGCGGGACATTACCGGAAGCCATTTGGCGGGCCGAACCGAACTGGCGGTCTCTCTCTCTCAACGCCAATCGTTACCCGATATCGCTCGCTGCCGATGACTGCGGTACCGTTACGGGAAACGTCGACGACACGCACGTCGCCTGCCGACGGCGCGGGACCATTTTCGGCGCTCCGCGAGGCTCCTACACGTAACGGGACGCTTCTAGCACCGCCCAAGAGTCATCGCGTCGACACGTCCCAAAACAAGGCAACGATTGCACTGAGTCTCTCTCTCTCTCTCTCTCTCTCTCTCTCTCTCTCTCTGTGTGTGTGTGTGTGTGTGTGTGTGTGTGTGTGTGTGTGTGTGTGTGTGTGTGTGTGTGTGTGTGTGTGTGTGTGTGTGTGTGTGTGTGTGTGTGTGTGTGTACGTGTGTGTGTTTTCGAGTTTCTTACGTACAGACGTTGTTAACTCGGCAAGGTGGTTATGTACGATTTTTCACCGATCCATTCTCTTCTATAGTTCGGGAGGAATGAACATTAATCAGTTCTGTGGAAATTGGCAGGACGTGGAGGAAGTTTTATGAGGAGCAAAAAAACAAGTGTCCCTTGCAAGAAACTTTTGAGTTTTCCTTGGGCTGCCGATTGAAGGGGCAACTGCAACATTGTGGACCACTTATAAAAGGTTACATTCAGGTAGTGCAGGTATATTGTCACGACGTGCAGTGTTAAAACGGTGAGTTACAAACTGAACTCTTTGTTGGGCGAAATTGAGCCCAGCAGAACAAGTGACACTCGAGCACGACACCGGCGAGCAGAGTCGGCGATCGTCGAAATCTGAACTGCGGGTCAAGCGTGTCGGCTTTTAATGTGACTTCTTCAAGGTTTCAGCGTAATCGCTGGTGCCTGCGTGCCTTCCAGAAAGCACTACACAATTCCTGTCGCGCTTCCAATCTGATTAAACAAGGTGCAGCGAGAGCATACACAACTCATACAATCAACCATAGCACTCGAGTAAGTTCCAAAAGAATTTCAAGGACGCTATAGCATTCAAAGATTCACGACTATTTCTCACGCTTCCCGGCAACTTCATCTTATGTAACCGTAATGTTCACCGAGAAATGCTGGCGGCGAACGCTATGCATGAAGGCGAGCTTTCTGGTAGAAACGCGGCCTCTTCAGTGGGCCGCGAATTCGCGGACTTGAGCGCCACCTGGATGGTGTTGCAAGGAACCGAGCTCGGCGTGCCGGTCTATGAATGGTAGAAACGCTGGAAAATGGGCTTGTGTTTGAATTTCAGCGTAACAAAATTATGTTTTCTCGTAGATTCAAATTACAGTTCGACGCTATAATGTATGTAGGGGGTGTGCAAGTCGTACTTCACGATTTTTTATGCATTTAAATTCAGAAATTCAGTAACGTCCCTGCGCTACATACAGGACCTGCGTGGTTGGGTACACGGGGGCCCTTAACGCGATAGCGTTAAAATGCAGGCGCTACTTGCTTTTGACGATAATACTAAGTTAGCGGACGAAACGCAGTCCTCGGGGAAAAGAATAAACAAATACACGTGTAAATATAACAGCCGCCCGTGCAAAGTTGTACTTTTTAAGCACGAAAGGAAGCATCACGAAAAGATCGCGAAAATAGTCATTTTCGCGACCGAAACATCAAAAAAAAAAAATTAAGACTTCTTTACTTCTGAACCAAACTGTAGGTCACCGCAGACGCGGGAGCCACTGAGTGCCACAGAAACCGTGAAAGCGGTCACAAATATCTTTGCAATTATAATGTGACTGAAACATGTATTACTTATGGAACAAAAGTACACATTCCGGCGATTTCGGTGACAATTAGAGCGACCCGTCAGCCAAGTCGGCGAAAGAACGCGGAAACAGCTACGCAACCGATCACAGCATCTGAACGTTCAGTCGCCTCTCGCGCTACAAAACGCGCGCCTCTAGTGTGCGTTCGGCGGAGTATTTACGCGCCCCGTACATACGTACATACTCGGTTGCGCATTCTCAAACGATACCCCCTCCCCCCCCACACTCCAAGCTTTTCCTCCACGCAACCGAGTTGAGTACAGCGCCACACTTTGGCAGAAGAAGGAGCTATTCTTCTCATCAGTTGCGATGGAGCTTCCATGGGAGCTTCAATGCTGAGCAGTGATCACTCCTGTTGACATGGGGCGCTGTGATCCACTTGCTCGAGTCGACGAGCGTAGTGGAGGAGCGTTCTAGAATACGGGGTTGCAAGTGCACTTCGCGCGAGGAATTCCGAGCACGAAAACGGGGAAAGTGCCAAAGAAAGCTGGTCGGTCGAAAAGGAGCTCGACAAGTGGCATGATAGACATTGCGCATGTTTGTAAGAAATCGGCACAACATCCGAAAAGGAAGAAAGAAAGAAAATGCAAACGGTACGTTGACACTACGTCTTAGCGCCTGCTCGCCCCTTCATAAACAAGGATCTCTCCCATGGCAGTATTATAAACTCGGCCACATTTATAGATGATATGCATCTGGAGAAAATTCATGTCATTGCAGTCCGTTAAAGATATTATTTGTGTGCCCGTACGACGCGAGACTGCAGCGTGGCCGCGCCCGTATGACGTCGCGCTGCGCAGCTTGCCTCTATTTCAGAGTGGCTACCTGTCACCAAAGCGCACTGCGGACGTTTCCCACGCCCTTGCTTCTGCCTATTGTGGTCTCTGCGGAAGTACTTGCCACTGGTCAAGACGGGCACTGCCCTCTGGGAAGTTCAAAAAGCAAGTTAGGCACTGTGAGCATGGTTCTCGATCATTTAGTGAACCGCTGTGAGGCTCGAGGGGGGGGGGGGGGGGGGTAAGAGAAAAAATAAAACTGCAGGAAAGACAAGTTCGACGACGCTGGTCTTCCTGCTCCCAGGAAGCGTAACAACACGACCGAGGACAACAGTTACTCCTGAAGCGTCTGTCGAGCTATTGCATTCCGCCCGTTACTCCACTTCTTTCTTCATTTGGTTTCCGGAATGATGGTCTCTGCTCATTGCGACCAAAGAGTCAACGCACATGGTCGTCGTCGTCGTCGTATACCTACGTTGTCGGTTCGTCGTTCTGCGCTAACGGTCGTGCCGCTCAATCTTTCGCCCGCTAAGTATGACGGAGGACGGTCCCGGGAGCGCCGTGATGACGCACGCTCTTTGCGCGACGCGTACACCAGGCGTGCGGACGCGTCACGTCGCCCTGCTGAAACGTTTCTTTCTTTCCTGCTTTCTTTCTTGCCTTTGTCGACTCGCCTGCGCCGGCTCCGACCAGGTCCCCTTCCTGCGCACTCCGGCGTCCCCTGGATGCTCTTTCGCCGCCGCACAAATGAAAGCGAGCGAATAATGCTTTCATTCTCCCTCTCCCGTATAATTGTGATTTCTTCTTCGGCCGGTCATTCCGGCGCTGTCGCCAAGCCTACCCTGCTGCTCTCACTGCTCCATTCCATTCTTAGCCCTCTCGCAGTCTCGCTGCCCAAATGAAAGAGCGGACTGTCCTTCTTTATACTCCCGTCTTTCATCATTACTTGTTCGCGGTCTTGGTTCATTCTTTGTTTTCCGCATCTGTCCATCTCCGTTGCCTACCTGTTCTTTCTTTCTTTCTTTCTTTCTTTCTTTCTTTGTCGAGGTGGCTTCGAGCGTGGCTGCTAATAGCAACGACAGCATTGGAGCCCGCTGGAGTTTCTAAGGTTCTCTGGCGACTTAAGTTTTGGCTTTCTCATCTTCGAAGCCTGCAGACTTCCTGCCTTCGTGTCCGGAGGCTTCACGCAACGATGAGTTTTGAGCATTAGCCCGCGATACAAATGAAGGCGCTACCTATTGCCAGAGACCTCGAGGTTCAGAGGATTGTCGAGCGAGCCGTTTCCAGAGGCGAGGGGCTTTCGCAAGGACGTCGCACAATGGCAGGGATGAAGAATGCGACCCCATCTCACGGACGAGAGTGAGAGGGAATGCAGAAAACAACACTGACGGTCCAAGGTATTAGAACATCGCCTTTACGTGACCTCTTAGAAACGGGCAAGTTCCGCGGTACGTGCTAGAAATCGGCAACGTGCAGTTGCAAGCATAGTGCCGTGCTACTACAGCAAGAAGGGAGCGATCAATGTTTCGAGTAAATCACACGTGGTGCGCGAGCCTGGACCCGTACTCTCAGTTGGCCACTTTTTCGGAGGTTATTTCGATCTTGCCCGAAGCCACACAGGAGCGACGACAGTTCCGGCCGCTGTTGTTTTCAATCAGCGTTCGCAGAAATTAACGTCTCGGAAAGTGGTGTGTGTGCTTAGCTATTTTCACGACTACAGAACTACGCTATGCAACTTTTTTGCATTCTTTGAACAGCGACTTGTGGCGTAGCCAAAAATAGCTTCTTTTCTTTTTTGGGGGGAGGGCACGTGCCTGGTGTCCCATCACAACGCCCCCCCCCCCCCCTTTCTCCATGGTTACGCCCCTGAAAGAGCGAGAAATTTCAGAATTTTGTACGCGTACCTTGTAATCCAGCTAAGGTTGGCCAAGCTGTTCAATGCTAATAAAAATTTGAAGAAAAAAAGAAAAAGTAAAACACGCTACAAGATACAATTATAAGACTCACAGGGTTCGGTCGTCAGCGGTCTGAGGACCGAACACCAGGTCTTAAAATCGTATTTTGCACCGGCTTTTCTTTGTTTCATTCCATTCTCTTTCTTTCTTTCCGCCTCCCCCTTTTCGTTGGGCAGTTTGGCTAACGCTAGCTGGGACATCCTATGCTGTTCGTAGCACATTCCTTCCGGAGTTCACGCGAAGGACCTCTTGCTTGTATTTTAATTTTCTTAAAGAAAACTTACAAGTTTTTGTTATATGCCGCATCATTACTACATGTTTACTACACGTACACTCCCCCTTTATATAGAACAGTTGGACTGCCCTTCCACGTAAACAATGGTCTTCCATATAACGTTGACTGGTTCGATGTTTCAAATACACTGTGACGCGCGATGTATACTCTAATACGCCGAAGCGAAGAGCAACAACGTTAATTTAATCACTTTTTCTCATTTTTACCCAGAAATGTAATGCTACATTTCGTAGCGACCCTCTCCAATCTGCCGCTCAGTGCATGTCGCCCTCCAAGATTCTCTTGAAAAGAGTTCTTGCCGCTTCTCAGCGGCTGTACGTTCGTGAACCTCGATCGTGGACGTCCCGCATGCAAAAGATATCGACGATGCATCGGTGAGAAAATGGCTTTGCCGACGACGTTGCATGCGTTTCTCTTTTTTTTTTTTTTTTTGCTTTGCTGTCTCCTCCCTTACGACCTGCCATCGCAACCGTTGCGGTCCGCGTGACTCACTGCGGCGACGCGAACGAATCGAAGACGCATCGAGAGAAGACGTGACGCCGTTTACCTGGACGTGCGCTATCTTCCGCTGCCAATTTTCGACGCGAATCGCCACGCGGCCCTATTTCGGGCCGGCTCCACGGTCTGACCCTTACAGAGGGCGCCGAGATTTTTGTTTCTGCTAGTTCTCTTTTTGTTTGGAACAGAGCATCCGCAATCTCGTAGAAGACCAGCCTTATTCTCTTATTTTTGTTGTTATAACTCCTACATAGGCTCAAACCAATAGGTTCAAATCCTCCGCATCCGTGTTTCAGGGGCTTCATTAAGGCTGATATGGGGATGAAGCCTGCCGTATTACAGAGAGAGAGAGAGAGAGAGAGAGAGAGAGAGAGAGAGAGAGACCCGAAATGGTGTTGTTTAAAGGAAAACGCTTGCGCTCCTACAAGGAAGATTTGTTGCATAGGCAAGCGGGCTGGTTTGTCGTCCTAGTTATCAAGGGTTCAGGATGTTGCCGTGTCATCCAACTTATTTCGTTGGCGTGAAGGGAAGCCTGATCCGTGCTGATCTCTTAATGCGTGGTTTCTGCCTGTTCCTGTGCGTGTACGTTTTGTGGTTGCTGCGAGACACTTCAGCACCTGATACTGGAGCGTCCCGCTTTCTCTGCTAGTGCTGCTAGTCGCTAGTGAAGGACTCCTTGGCCGGCGGTACGCGTAATATGCTCGACGAATGTTTGTACCGCATTGGTTCCGCGTCTCGACGCGATCAAGCTCATCGCGCTCTCGTTACTTTTCTATAGGTAACTAATTAGATTCACGTGTGTAGCTTATTTGTGGTTTCAAATGACAAGACCTCAGACACTATTTCTGCTTTATTAGCATACTTTAGTAGCGTGACCTACTGTGCGATACCTGTGCTGTGCGTCTACTGCTTTATTGCTTGGTATTTGTCGTTTTGCTTTTTCTTTCCTCTTTCATCCCCTTCTTCCTATCTTCCATCTCAATGTTTCTGTCTCCTCCTTTCTTGAGACTAGGCAGGTGTTGTACTCCATCCGCTGGCACTGGCCAGCCTGCTCCTTGCTTATCTTTTGCTGTCTATTGTACGTATGTTTTCGAAACAACAACAACAACTAATATTAATAATTATAATAATAATATGCTTATATGAACACAGAGGCTACGAGGGTCACCAAGTGACAAAATCTAGCTCCCCTTGAAGCAGAATCGAATGACTTATTGGCTCCGAATGTGTTATGTTCAAAAAGCCACACCGACATACCTCGTTCGTACGTCTTATACCAAGTCTCCCTCCCCGCGTCGCCGACTAAACAGAGTGATTGTAAATAGGAAGAGCCGCAGAGGTGTGCAACGCTTCAAGAAGCACGGCTCAGTAAGCTCCACGCAAGGATTAATAGCGTGCACTGTAAAATAAGTTACGCCCTTAACATCAAGTAAGGGTGTAAATCGGTCGATAACCTGCGCCCTTACACTTTTCTTCGATGCCAGGGCGTGAGCTATAGGCGGATTTGCGCCCGTATTCACGTTTAAGGTTGAAAATTATTTGACAGCGTACAATGGGCCGTTCAGTTCGTTTAAACTCTTGAATATTGCAATATTTCCGAAAACGAAACTACCAAGTTTACAACTCCGTAACTCAGGAGTGAAAAACAATATCACAATTATCTCAACTGCACCCAACGATACATATAACGCGGACAAAAAATTCACGCATTATGCGCCGCACTAAAGTATGGCACCAATTTCCGAGTACGACTTTTGCAAAACCCCTCGTAAACACCGTATCTAAACTCACGTGAGCCCGCAAGTTTCAGGGTCGAATTCGTCCGCTTCACATATCTCGCGCAACAATTGCAAGAGCTGAGTGACTCCGCTGCCGCCAAATCTGTGCCACGTACACTCCTTCAGGGGGGAGGGGGGGGGGGTACAAGACCGGCAAACCTCCCTCTGGTTCCCCATTAGGCGCTCCCTCCATCTACCGGATGCAACGGCGGTTAATAATTCGGCGTCATCGAGTAGAAGTGGAAAGCGACAACGTCTGCAAGCAAGCACGCCGGACACACACGGGTGAACAGCTCAGACTGTTCTTCCACCGTAGCGGGAAGCCTGGCGAGTGTGTGTGTGTGTGTGTGTGTGTGTGTGTGTGTGTGTGTGTGTGTGTGTGTGTGTGTGTGTGTGTGTGTGTGTGTGTGTATATATATATATGTATATATATATATATATATACCTTGTCGGTAAACGTGCTAAGTGCTGGCGCATTATGGGAGCTCATACCGTTCGCTTCTCACTTACGACTCGTTGTCCCGGAAAACCTAGCACCTCCCTTAGCCGGTCTTCTTTCTCGCTTTCCGAGCCATTACCTTCTAGGCGCGGGCGAAAGTGCGTCTGGGCAAGGAGCTTGACTCTCGCTGGTATACAGCAATATTGCGGGGCGGCTCCACTCGTGTTACCACTCCGCTTGTGTTACAAGAGTTAACAAACTTGTGGGACCTTCTTTCTTGTGAAGGCCCCGTAAACGCTGTAAACTAGTATACGACATCTTTTCTTTTCCCGAAGACCTGAAGTGGGAAGCACCGACCAGGAAAGGGGTGATTTTAATGACTTTTCAGCATCAGATGCTCTGAGTGATGCAGTTTATGGAACTGTCGTGTCTGTTTTTGGTGCAGATTTATGGATTTCGGACGTTTTTCTTCAACTGATATATTTAAGACGACTTTTACATCAACGTGTCAGCACTAAATAAGAATTAAGCCCTAAAATCGGTCGAACTCGGCTTTCACCCTCACGTGCAGCAAAATTTATTCAGATTGGTCCAGCGGTTCTGTAGTGAGAGCTTTGCTGCGTTTCGCATGCATTTGAACGCGGAAATCGAAGTCGTCTTCAACTGTTTTATTATTAAACACTTGACCAGCCTTCATGGCTCTCTATAATACAAGGTCAGCAAGGACAATACTGTACTGCTCGGTAACTGGTGCAAGAGTTACTCAGAAAGTTCGCGGTAAGGTATTACATCTTGCTGAGTGAATCATGCGGGCACACTATAATTTACTGTGACCGATTGCGTAAAATCTCTAGATGTTTGCCTTTACTGGCTATATAATGCCGGTATTGGCTGTAGAGTGGCTATGGAGTGGTTGTAGAGTACATGCTGCAGTGTGTATTAGTTTTTAGTATTAAGCGTTTAAGGAGGTAACCAGGCAGACATATAAGATTATCTACTTAAGAGTGAGTTTCACTGCCGCAACACAGATGTGGGTAGGAACGAAGGTAAAATAAAAATAAGATCACCGCCCAACCACTACGTGCAGATGGTTAACCAGCGAAGCTGAAACGTGCGCCCCCAATCTTTATCACTGGGTCAATCCCGACAGTTCACTGAACGACGGCTTGGTAGGCTGCCGGATCCTCGGTACGCAGTTGCTACTTGCGCTCGGTCGGATGCGCAAGCCTGTTCTTATGTCCGGGCTGCAGCGTCGCCACGGCGTAGACGAGCTCGTTCCCGGTTCTGCTCGCGGCGTTGCTGATAGAAAGCCGCCTGTTCCTCAGGAGCACGCGTGACGCGAGGCCTACCCATTTTGGAGCCAGAGAGAAACTGCTGCGCGTGCGCTCGGCTGCGACGGAGAACAACGACGTCACTACTGACGCAGCCAATCGCGCGCCTCTCTTTCTCTTTTCGCGCATGCGCATGCGATTGCGCCGGAGGAGTTTTCGGCGTACAGGGAACAAGCGGACAGATGAATCGGCTAGCCATATGTAGCTACCCTGTAAAACAACATCTACAGAGCACGGACGTAAATTCAAAGCTGGAGTGAGCAGCCTATAATGCCAATAAAAACAATTACATTAGGTGCCCGCCCGCCATTTTCTTGCATAATATATAAACTCATGAACCCAAGTAGTGCACGTCTGCCATCGAGAAATACTTAAAACAAGACAGAAGTTCAAATGCATATGGTGGACTGAATTGATTAACAGATGCTGAACAGCGTATCTCATCACTACCTGTTCTACCATTGTCAGTCGACACGCTTTTCAGGTTGTGAAAAATAATTTCACGGAGGCACTGATATATATTGTAAGTGTTTATATTGTAGGTACCTTCACCAGCACAAATCCTTATAATAAGCTATTTATAAACGGGCGAGCCTGTGCCCAACACTAAAGAAGGTCACTGTCGTCCCTTGCGTAGCGAAAGTGAATCGAACTGCCTTTGTCGCGTGTAATTATGCTCGAACGCCGCTTGCTCACTCTCTGTATCACACTCCACCCCCCCTCGCCCTTTCTATTCCACATAATAGGCCTTCGAGCCATCCCTTAATACAACGATTTCTATCATCGTCGTCATCAGGGAACACGATGTGCTTTGCAAATGGTTCGCCATTTAGACAAGCTCCTCTGTTGGAGCTCGTGGGCACACACATATGTGCGCTATACGAGTGCACTGTCGCGATGGGCGCCGTCGGGGATCCACTGGTAATGCGGCCCTTGCGTTCCCCGAAGTAATTTTTGCGCTACTTGAATGCAAACAACCTTCCGTGACAATAACATTTAAAGTTTTTAGAAATATTATAGATGGTTCATTTCACGCGTCATTTCTCCGCAGGAGCCTCAGGGCAGTCGTGCGTGCTTGCATTTCTTGCAGTGAAAAAGACTTCTTGAGATATCAGGCCGCAATTTACGCGCATTTATGATGGATGGAATATGGAATGCGCGCTAAACATGAGGGAAGTCGCAATTGACCGGCAGTCGCACGTCTCGGTCAACTTCAAAACGCTATAAGAAAAATAAGAAAATAAAGGAAATGTGTTGTGCACCTAGATATCTTAAGAGACGTTAAGATACTTGATCACGGTTTACGCTTCTTGCCGTTTGTTTCTTTTTGGAGTTTTCACCATGATTAAATTTTGAATTGGCACCAAGGGCCTCCGCTATACATACCAGTTCACGGGATTGGCTCTTCGTCCAACCGAGTGTACGTGTCGATGAAGTTTGGCAGTTTCACGTGCTAATTAGCCTCGGTTACGGTAGCGCAACGTCGTTGGTTAAAGTGGATTGCAACGGTCGAAGTCACCGGCGTCACGAAGGCTGTCACCATTGGGAAGCCGTAAACAAAGAATGACCGCTTCACGTCCCAGGTTTCCTTCGCGCATTTACGAACCTGTGAATAAATTGTTGCCGCACCTTTCTTTGTCTCGTCTACGCTTACGTGATCGTACCACGCGAGCTGGAGGTGCTTTTATTACTTCATACCCCGCGCACGCAATAAGCATAGCAACATAAAGCAAAAATAACCTTCAGCCCACAAGGCTCACAAGCGCACCGTGATTAAGAAACCGGAAGAGCAGCCCAACTTTTCATAGCAACAGCTCGGCAGACACGCAACAAAAGGTTGAGCGTGCATGGGAGGGAAAGTTTATCGCCCAAGGAGCGAAAGTGGGGAGAGAGCAGCCGCAAGCAGAGAGAGAGCGAAGGTCTGAGCAGGTGTGTTAATCAGCGCCACCTTCCTTTCGAGGCAGGCGCCGCTGCGTCGTCACAGTCGAGAGATGCAAACGGGCTCGCTTCCGGCCGCTGATGAGCAAAGATGGCTGCGGGTCACCCACCTCCTGTGTGCGTGCGTGCGTGTGTGTGCGCGCGCGCGTGTGTGTGTGTGTGTGTGTGTGTGTGTGTGTGTGTGTGTGTGTGTGTGTGTGTGTGTGTGTGTGTGTGTGTGTGTGTGTGTGTGTGTGTGTGTGTGTGTGTGTGTTCTTGTTGCTGGACACTGCCGCGCGCGTAGTACATTCGTCGCGCGCACGACTCTGAAAGGAAGTGCTGGACAGGTCGCCCTCCCCTTGGCTCTCCGCGTTTCTGGTCGCGGCCATCTTCCTCCCGTCGGTTACGGTCTGTTGCGCGCCGCTTGGAGTAAAAAGGCTTAAGTGCGCGTGGCGCGAAGCGGGCACGCGCCAAGCGAAGATAGCGAAAGCCCATTGCGACGGTTGGCGACCGGCTGTATGCACGCCGTACTATACCGAGAAAAAGCCGTGATAGGTTACCCGTGAAGTGAGACTAATGTACATGCACGTTTATCGCACATACTGTCAATATCTCGAGATGCTGAGACACAGGTGCTCGGACCCGTGCTATAAGCACGGATCCAGACGGATACGCCCAGATTTCAGTATTGATTACGGATCGTAGCAACTAACCATAGTGAGCAACGTCTTCGTCCGGACTAGTTGGGATTTCATGTCTTAATAGGAGAAACTACATAACGTGCCTCTTTTTGTTGCTCTCTCTCTCTCTCTCTCTCTCTCTCTCTCTCTCTCTCTCTGTGTGTGAGTGTGTTTGTGTGTGTAAAAAGTTCGGAACTAGGTAGATTTCAATGTTCGGTAGATTTCAGATGTTCGCCCGTGTGACAAGCGAGCTCTCCAACTGCAAATATAGATTTATTAAACCATGCAACGCAGGATATACAGAAACAGAAAACGCAGACAGTAACCAAGTCAACAGCTTAACTTCACACACAATAAAAGATTTTGTTTGTTTCTTTTATGTATATTTGTGCACTAGCTTTCGGTTTGAGCATGGTACGGCTGCGTATGTAGTCGCGTCGTGCGCCTAATCAACCCAGTTTTAAGTTACAGCCTTCATGCTTCCATCTTGTGTGATATAAATATTAACTTATGTGCGTTCAAGCAAACGCTTCGCTGTGAACTTGCATTTGTTAATGACAGCAACACGTTAACTTACTGGTTCGCTTATTTGTGTATCACACCGGTTCGCGTCACGAATAATGTAAAAAAAAAAAAAGAAATGACACTCGAGCTTCTACATCCCCTACTCCTACTACCGTGAAATATTCTCATGCGAAATACGATAATGATCCCAAATCCCATTACGCGTGTGTTCTCTCATTGCGTCCCGCTCAATGCATCCGACACTCTAGTATAATAGGCTAGCCAGACTCGGGTCTATAAAAGCCCCCAACGCACTTTTTCTTTCGATTTCCTGCACTCAAACGACGCCCTCTAACGACTCCCGCTGGGAAGCACCCGAATAAGTGCTCGTAAATGTATTTTTTTTACGACACGTTTTCGTGTACAAGCGGCCGTATCGCTGCTGGCGGACCCGCACTGCAACCCGCCGAATGAAAGACTTAGGACCTCCATAGGCATGGGCAGCTTTATATATAGACGGAAAAGAGTGGGGTAATGAGCAGAGCTGGATATGAAATTTTCAAACTCGCGCCTCCTTCGACCGTTTTCGCACCTCGTGCCTTTCCAAATCTTGCATTTCTTTACACACGGAGTTAAGTGCATCGGCCAATTTCAGATGCGAACGCGCGATGCTCTTATGTGTCGCGTTCTGTTTCCCCTGCGGGATTTCGTCGGCGCTTTCGATTAGAACGTAAGGAGACCAGCCAAGACGCTGCACCTCTCGGTGGAGCGACGGAGTTCGTGATTTGAAAAGCTCACCGCACATTTCTCTGGCGGTAACACATTTCTCTTGCGGATTCTAGCGCCAAAGAACTGAACTGCCGTGCGCAGTCTTTTTTTTTTTTTTTCGTATAATGGCACGCCTAACCAGAGCGATTTGAGAGCGGCGCTTTAAAGGAGTCTGCTTGATTCAAACGTGGTGGCGATCGCGACATGTAATATGTGGCGACCGTTCCCGGCTGTGATTTCTCGTTCGCGCGACCTAACCTATAGTTATGGCGGTCTTTTTCGATGGCTTCGAGCGAAAATTGAAGGTCTGTGTGCCGTTCCTTACGAGCCGTTAGCGTATGCAAATAAGGGGAAACTATACTAGAAGGAAGTATAACGCTTATCGGAGCTTGGGTACAATGCTGTGTTTCTCTTTCGTCCCACACCATTACTATCTGGTTCGCGAAACGTACGCACGCTGAAAGACATGTCATCCCGAGATTTTACGGGCAAATGGGTCCTGCTTTCCCTAAGTCGTGATCTTGTAGACAGCATATTCGAGAAAAATGTTTGCTGGCCCTAGGATGTAGTAATAATTCATGGGCTCTTACACATCTTAAAGCTGTACACCTAGAAACGAGAGAAAGAAACAAGTGATTATAGAAAGGTAGGAAGAGAAAGGCAGGCAGGCTGAGCCCGGTTGGCTACCCTACACCGGCGAAGGGGGAAAGAGGACTGAAAGATAAGAAGGAGAAAAGTTCACAGTCGCGCACTGATGTATTCGACGTTCCTTCCGTACTAAATCCGACGTCTCCAGTTGGACTCCGCTTAACCCTACCTGCCTTGCGATGATGTGATGGCGCCCGAAGACATATCGGCTAACCTGGCCTGTCTTTGACCAGTGTGAGTCGCGGTGTCCGCTAGGCTCTTCTTTCAGCGGTTCACCTTCGATTGGCTCACGAATTTGACGAAGGCTAATCCTTTCTTGGGTACTCTGCGTACCCGAGACCCAGTTTCTGAAATTGTTCTGATTGTGGGAGAGTTTCTTATAGTTCTTCACCACCTGGCTCGCATTATACTTCTGTTCTGCCCATTTCCTTCCTTCTATCCCCTTCCCTATAGTGTTGGGAAGCAGTAAGAATGTTCGCATGGCTTATAAGTATTTTTAATCCTTCTCTATTATGAATCTATACCACATTCACCTGAGGGTGCGAAATGAGCGCCACCTACTCCTTCCCTGTATGAGTCTTAAAGCATCTCGGAACTAAACTGACGTTCCCTAGCCACTTCGTGCGAGGTGAACAACATGGTAAGAACGAGTGACGGCTGCCGCATAAACCGCGCGTTTCGTGGCATCCCAGACGCGTTGTAGCCAGAAATATACGCACGCCGCATGTGGCCATTGCCAGACATCCAAGTTCCGGCTGCCGTTCCCGCTTCCGGCCGTCTAGGAGCCGCGGAGGAATGCACCTCTTTATCTCGTAACAACCCTCGGTCGTCGCGGTTGTACTGCCGAACGGAAGACTGGGCTTAAGCCTCTTATATGCAGTTTCGCTGGCGCCAGCTCTTGTGTTTTTCGCTACACTGCCTGCTTTTCGGCCGTACAAGAGGAAGTGCGCGGAGGAACGTGTACGGACACGGCCTTGGGGTCCCTGTTATTAACCAGCTCCGTCTGCTTCCCGTCCTTCGCTACGTCTGTACACCTCTTTGTTTGCGTCCTCGTCAAACTCTCCCGCCTTCCCGAAGCCTTCCCAAACTGCCCCGCTCCTTGCGCTTCGTTGTTTTCCCGCCCGTTGTATACACTCCTCGGCTGGCTGCGTAGCGTCGGGTTTTTCGCTTCGCCGCGGTTTATCGGCGCCGCCGCTCGGGGCTGTAAAGAAGCTTTATGGAGCCCGGCTTGACGGGCCCGTCCGGTTGTGTTTCGCGCCGCGCAGCCTCTGGGGCTACAGACATCCCATAGTGTGAGCTCGGAGCTGCGCGCCCGGTTTTACTGCCTGGTAGTTGGTTGCGGCGGCGTTTCCCCGGAAGGAAGAAGTATGGAATGGCGGGGGCGGGCAGCACCCGCAGCACACACCCATACCACGTCCAAAAACCGGGCGCGTTTTGTTGCCGTCGTATACAGAAAACAGTGGGCGCCGTACGTATACACGGCTCGCCGCGCTACGGATAGCGCAGTAATCTTCTTGTAGCGCTTTCTCGGTCGTTCCTTCGCATGCGGTTCTTTTGCTTGATGATAGTGTTTCCGGCGTGTTCGAAAGAACGCCGATCGCGGACGCTGCGGTCTGCATGAACTGGGCGCTGTGAAAGCTTATATGGCAACGTTCGCAGCGAGACTGTGCCTGCAGATAGCCTTAACTGTGGGAGTGGCGGAATGCCCTCGGAAGATTGTTTCCGGAACAGGATGAGGTGAAGGAGCGCGTCTTCTTCGTGTGCTGCCGTCTCCTGACCTTGCGAAACCCGTTGCAAGTACGCATACACTGCCGCTTAGGTGCTTTGAAACAACGTACGGTGCACTGTTAAAGGCACCGCACCCAACCAGTAATAAAAACAATACAACTAGAACGCCTATTCACTTTTATCGGAAAGAAGTTTGCCGTATAATCGATCCGACTCACTTATACAGGTAAATATGAGTCTGTGGGCGTTTATCTGTAGTCTCAGCCATGTACGCGTATATACTTTAAGTGCATCGGTGGGCGCATCATTAACAGTGGATAGATCTGTGAAACACTCCAATAAATACGCCCTCTTAGCCACTGTCCATGTTTTGCCTCACTGAAACTGTAGAAGCGGAGTTGCGAACGAATTAAAACGCGGCTGCATCACCTTCTCGCGAGCTCGCATTCTTACGAGAGAAAACATGAATAATAATATGCCGAGGACACCGAAACAGTTCTTATGAGTTGTGAATGCGAAAGCATTAATGTCAAATGGAACGCCGCTGAGCGTACCTTCGAGCTATGAACAGAGAATTTTTACTAAAGGGAACTATGGCGCAACGATCATTCAGCCACCATAGGAATGATGGGGAGTATATGGATTGGTCTTATCTTCGTACTTGTGGACTCAAACGTTCGTGTGGCTTTGGTTATTACATTTTATCTGACTTCATTGTCCTAAATTTCAGAGTGATCTATACTTTTACAAGTTCAGAATACTCTACGAACATGTACAATCGCCATTATATGCCCCATTACGCGAAAATGTGGCGTTGTAGCCGGCGGCGTGACCGAATGATGGTACCAAAAATGGCCGACGACAAAGAGTAGTAGAAACATGTAAAAAAATACTCCGACGGTCGTCAAATTTCTCAGCGAGCATCCCGTAAACAAAGTAAACTAATGCCTTTGAAATGTATTAGGTGTAAATTTCGGTACGGGTGGGAATCGAACCCAGGCCTCCGGGGTGCAAGATGAGCGCGCTTCCCAGACGCCACTGTTGTCTCGAGCGGCTAGCTACGCGGGAATTTTGTCGGTATTCACAGGCATTTTTCACGTTCGGGAAAAACAGCCTTATGCAGCACGTACTGAGCAACAGAAAGCTGTATGGGCAGTTTTTCATGTTGCTGTACAATTTAGTCATTGACACTTTATTCATCTAATCAGGCGAAATGCAAAAAAAAAAAAAATTGTCTGAGTATGTACAAGCGACGGCAAACAACAATACCTTGGTTCGGCCCAGCTACGTGGTATTTGCATATCTTTAAAGTTTGGCTAAAATTATGCGAAACGCCCTGTATATCCACCTACACCACCGCTACAGAGGCGCTAGTTAAAGGCTCTATCATATGCGGAATTAGGTAAGGGAACAACAAGCACTACTTAAATATCTTCCCTGAAACAAAGTGTCAAGTGATGCATTTGTCCCGTATATTTTGCTGGTCAAACTCAATCTTGGAAGGAAGTCAGTTACGCAACAAGTACCGACGAACGAGATAGTTCGCCAGGTTGAAATGTCGGCGTATGACTGATTTATGCCTTTCACTACAGCTTTCCCGAATTTCCTAACCTGTTCGTTGTCTCATTGTGGCAATGACCAGCCTTTATTCGAATATTACGCTATTAGAATAGGTGACCGCAGGAGTGATCACAAAGTGAACAACATCGTTAAACGCGGAAGTGTAATGGGAGGGAAGATATGCTCAATATTGATGTTCAAGCCGCCTGTGACCATTCAGAAACCATCAAACGTTGGTACCGACGCAGGCATAGCTGGATATTTGTTGCCCTTCATCGAGCAGATATAGGCCACACATAAAACTGCATACTAAGATCACCGAGCGACCGATTTGCTCCTTCTAGCTTGAACGCCGCACGCGCGCACTCAAGAGGCGAGAATGCTTCGCCAAAGGAAGCAACGTCTATCAAGAACTCCTCAGGCGCAACTTAAAGGGGCTTTAGCGCAACCCCATGCGCATACGCAAAAAAGAAAGAGAGGCGCCATTGGCTGCGCCAGTAATGACGTCGTTGCTCTCCGTCGCAGCCGAGCGCGCGCGCAGCAGTTTCTCTTCGGCTCCGAAATAGGTAGGCCATGCGTCATACGTACTCCTGAGGAGCAGGCACCTTTCGATGGGCAGCGGCGCGAGCAGGACTGGCAATGAGCTCGTCTACTCCGTGGCGATGCTGCAGCCGGGGCACAAGAACACGCTCGCGCAGCCGAGCGTAAATAGCAACTGCGTATAGAGGATCCGACAGCCTACCAAACCGTCGTTGAATAAAATGTCGGGATTAACCCAGTGATAAACAGCGGGGCCGCACCTTTCAGCTTCGCTGGTTAACCATCTGTACAGAGTGCTTGGGCGGGAATTTTTATACGCCCGCGTTGATTCGTGTTATACATTCGTTATATACATTAGTGTTTCCATTTCGCGAGACACTGAGGCAAATCATTTGAGACCGAAATCACTGCAACGACTGGCAGGGGGCCAGTGCCGTCAGCACCTTTGCAGAGGACTTCGCACTGTGGGAACGCTGGCACGATGAGCGGCAACGGAGCCACCTGTGGCAGTGGCACGAGCCATTGCTGATGATGATAGTTATTGCTCACACATATTTGTTGACGGACACGAAAAATGCACGGAGCCCAGTCATAAACAGCTTCGCTGTAAAAAGAAAAGACAAGGGAGACAAGAGGCCTCAAACATTGCCGTCAAGTAGGCAAAAGAAGAACGCGCAAAATTCGCGCAAGGAACACACGGGGGAGCACTGCATAAACTCCTTCGCTTGCTTAGAAAGTGTTTGCGGTTGCGAAAGAAGCCGCCTTGCCGGGCCCATCGCATATACCGCGCTCTGTGCACCCGGGAGTGGCGTACTATACAAGAAGCACGAAAGGCGGACTTGCAGTGGCGGTGGCTTTCTATAACGCGCCGGCAGCAACCAGGCACCGACGCGCAAAGTCATCCGAAAGACGAAGACGATAAAGTCGAAAGTTGCTTCCTTATAGCCGAACAAAAGGAGTGGTGACGGGAAAGAGCAGAGAGAAGAAAAAAGAACGACAGTCTTGGTACACAAGAAGCAAAAGATTGGCGCAGCCGCAGGCGGCGTCGGCGAAGGCTTCAAAGTGTAAACACGTCTGTGGCAGTGTGTTCACCCGCCTTTTTTCTTTCCTTAACGTTCCTTTTTTTTTTGTCCCCTGATCGTGCTTTCTCGAGTCTCCTCGCTTAAACTCTCTTGCTCCCTTCTCTGTTTGCACGCTCCCCGAATATCTATAGTTATCGATTCTATCAAACGTATACGCGTCAGTCCTCGAAAGTTTCTTCCAAAGTTTCCTTTGAGCGCGGAAGTTGGCCTCTTGCCTCTTGGTGATGTTTCCTCCTTATTTCTACGTTTCCTTCCCCCCCCCCTTTTTTTTTTCTAGTTCCTATTTAGCGGCTCCGCAGTTTCGTGTCTTGTGTCAGCCTGCGTGGAGTTTTGTATACTAGTATACTTTCTTGCTGACTCATCTCTAGCTCCTTCACCCTTTTCGTTTGTTCCGTTCACACAAAAAACGGTCTTCGTTTAGCACATTCTCTCGCAGGAGCGTTTGAGTTCCTGCTAAGCTATGCCCTATAGAATGAGAGAGAGCGGTGTCTGCGTCACGTTTAGCGTGCCGCTTATCGACAAGTTTCTTTTCTTGGCCAAGGTGGCGCGTTGCCTTGCTAGACAGCAATCGAAAGGGCGTAGGAGCGGAAGCAACGAGGTTTCCTAATACTTTGCAAGAAAAGCAGTACGCAGTATGGTCGTTGCACTTCTCTTAGAGCCATTGTTATTTGGTACCTCATCAAAGTGGCTGCTCGAAAGAAAGAAAAATGTCATCCTCATCATCATCATCATCATCCGCAGCAGCAACAGCCTGTTTTTATGTCCACTGCCCAGGACGAAGGCCTCTCTCTCTCTCTCTCTATATATATATATATATATATATATATATATATATATATATATATATATATATATATATATATATATATATATATATCTTACTACAGGACTTTTCTCCAGAACGAGACAAAAAAAAACCTACGCGCATGTACGAAAATCCTAGCAACTTGTACGTCAAAGACAGCGAATTTGTATAAGGAAGTTCTCACATTCTTCGGAAGACCCAGGGGTTCCTGTTTGCCACTTCCTGAAATCTAGCCGTGAGAATGTAAACGATTCACTATAATCCGGTGCAATTCCATCGCAACAACAACATACTACAAGAGCCAGAGCGACAACAACGACGACCATACGTTTTGTTATATATTTGGCTCGAACAGATTAGTGAGTGAAAGAAAACAGGGCTAACGATTTGACGTTATGGCTGCATGAGGTACCTTTGCTTGTCGCTTCTGTCGTAGTTAGCTGTAGAACTTGCTGTTTCTGATACGGTACGCGCCGACCGAGCTCTGCGCGTTAAATATTTAAAACCTAACCTACATTTGCCCGCGGCTGGTCTGAAATAAGCAAGCGGAATGTGGTTTACGTGCTTGTTTCACGGTCGTTAGTCATGGTTAAGGCGTAAGTGCTGGAAGCAAGTTTGGATGGCTTTTCTTGGATTAACCTGCATATTTAACGAGAGGAGAATGCTCGGCCATCCACCTCCTTTTTTCTTTTCACTTTTACGCACCTTCCTTTGCTCGCAACGCACTCTTTTTTTTTTTTCCCTGGGTTTCAGAGGGTGTTATTCAATAAACGGGCGCAGTGAGCTTGTTTTTTTAGAAATTAGGTTGCAGTTCTGGCTTCTCATAGATTTAGTTATACTTCGTAGAGAGCGAATTTCACTGCCCCTGTAGAAGCAGGTAGCGGCCGGCCGGTGTGTGTTTATTTAATTAGGGCAGTCTAGTGCGCTGACAACGCGCAGTGCCGTATAGCTTAATCCAATGCTAACTGGCCATCGCGACCTGGAACAGCTGCGTGAAAATATGCACCGGCGCTTTTCGCGATCCCAGGCGACATAATCTTGCAAGGCAAAACGTGTGGGGAACACAAGTGGGTGAATAAGGCGGGGGGGGGGGGGGGGGGGCGTATAATCCGGTCACTCGAACCGGAAGATGATACCACTCGCTTGAGCATATGGGCTCGGGTTTCGAAGCTGGGAGGTGGCGGGTTCAGACACCTTGTGGTGCGCATTCTGAACCGACTATAGTCACCGAAACCGAGATTACGTGCAGCTGTACCTCGCGTCTCTATGTAGAGCGCATATTTATAGCCGCACGGCGAATTAGGCCCGCAAGTTATGGGTATACATATTTGGTCGCAGTATACTTCTATCCGAGCCGCCTAATTCATCGTCAGACTTATTTCGTATGAGGTGCATGCTTCGGTGCAGTTGCCGCGCATGAGCGAGAAGAAGTCCCGTCGTTGAAACGGTCGTAGTGAAGTGAGAGTACACTATCGCCTATTAGTTACTTTAATCCATCTGTAATGAAATTTACTTCATACAGAACGCACGTTTCTGTCGTGGTGCCCAAATATCTCTCGAGTTAGCTTGAAAATGCTTACGCTGCGCTCAACATCAGCGTCTGCCTTGGTGTGGCTCTGATAACAAATAGAAATAAGGTTCTGCTAATATAATTTCTTTTTCGTTGGGTTGTTTCTACTTAGGCGAGTGAATTCAGTAATGCGCTGGATTAAAGAAAAAGAAAGAAAGAGAAAAGAAAAAGAAGGAAGCGCTTCGATCATATATACATTCGGACTTAAAGCTCTTAGTACAGACAAAGGCTCCGCCACGATATCAGCTTTTCTTTTCCTCTTCCGTTACCTCCTAACACCGTCGAAGATAGTTTCTTTAACCGGCAAAACCAGATTCTCCGAGACTGGCTCTCCCACCATACGAACAATTCCGGTCACGTAATCGAAGCAAACGTAATCCCCCGGAATCGTTGAACGAACAGCCTCCTTGGTCCAGCCAAGTTTAACATCGAGCTGGAGCTCACAAGAAATGAAAAAGAAAGAAAGTTGAGAATCATTTAGGCAAAAGGGCAAAAGTCTCCCCATGCTCAAGAAAGCGTAATCCGATGGCATCGTTGAACCGGCGGCTTGTTTAGGCACGTTCGCCTAACCCGAAATAACGCAGCAACGATAGATGGGTTAAAAAAAACGCACAAAAGAAGGATACCGAAAGAAGTAGTATAGAAAGGCAGTGGCGGGACATTTGCAGGAAACGCGCGGGCAGAAGTGCCGCATGTTTCGGCCTACAGTCCACGGACTTTAATTCGTTAAACGGCCGAAATTTCATGAGCTGCAGACTGTGCTATGCGATCTATACGTTATTTCAGCTTTCCTGAACTTAATGTATCCCTGTGACCGATTGTAGTCTCAGTGTGCGGTTCGAGATGGACGCACTCTTCGTGCTCTCTCTCTAACTCTCTATCTCTCTCTCTCTCTCCCCTATTCTTTCTTACCCCCTCCTTTTTTCCTCACCTTGATATGCGTATAGGGTAGCAAACAAGCCAATGTAATCAGGCAAATGTCTCAAGCCTCCGTCAAAGAATGTAATTTTTCTCTCTCTACACTAGAGAACAGAGCTGTTGAATAAAAGAAGAAAAGGGTTCTCTGTCTTTCCCTCAGCTTTCTAGGTTGGTTCTCACGGGTGAAGGAGTCTAAGGTGACGGTCACGAGAAAACAGAAAACACATCGCCGCACGATCGCACCGCCAGTTCGGCTTCATAGGGGCCTCAGGCCTACAACGGCACCGTTGGGTCTTTATCGCTGGGTGGCACTGCGGCGTTTGGTGGCCGTACAAAGCCTGCCATCGCTTGTCCCGCTACGATTTGTGTTCATTTGGTATTCACTCCCCGCGGACGAAACACACAGGGTGCGCGCTGTACAGCAGGAAATGCGGTACAAATCAAAGCGCCTTCGACTAAAGGAATAATAATAAGAAGAAAAGCGTATTCTCATCGCGTATCGTCGAACGAGGGGCTTCCTTGCTCGCGGTAAAGTCTCCCTAACGCGAAATTGCGCGTTGGGGCGAAGAAAACATAACGGGAAATAAATCAAGCAGAGGTAAACGAACAGAGGCGGTAAGGAGAAAGTGAGAGCTCTGGTTAGGAAACGCGTACGTGCACGCAGTAGTAGTATACTGCCGTTGGGCACGCTATTTCGCAACCCCCTACCGCCTTCCTCGGCCTCCCATCCCTTCGACGCCCCCCCCCCCCTCCCCCCTGAAAGGGAAAGTGGCGGCCGTCGTTCGGCGAGCGTGGTTCCTCGCTTTTCGCGGCTGCTTTACGACACGAACGAATAGCTTCGGTGCGAAAAGTCGGCCGCCACCGCTGCCGCTATGGGCTCCTCCAAGAAGAAAAGGCGATGCCCGAGGCAAGAGGTACGTGGCAATAGGGTGGGTGGAGGGAAAAGGGGCGGGATGAAGGAGGCGATATATTCTGGCTTTGCCAGCGAGAATTTACCGAGAACGGACGGACGGACCGACGGTGGTGGGGGCAAAATTAATTGCCCGCCAGCACACACGGCCGCAGTCTCGGTGCTTCGCCACCGAGCTCGGCGGCATACAAAAGGGGCGACCCGGCTTTGGAAGCTGGCTCTGCCTACACTCGCCGAAGAAAGAAGGGGCAAGCCGCCGGAAAGTATGCAGGCCGGCCGGACGGGCGAGAATCGATTAAAAGCGCTGCGGCGGCACTGGAGCTCGTGAGCGCGCGCTGTTCGAAAGTTGTGTTTTTGTCTCCGTGGAAAAATCGCGGCGCTGAAACAACTCGCGCACCTTTGTATTACAACAGCCTCGAGCCGGAGGTGGCTTTCGGAGCGTGGAACGACGCGAGTTATTCGACCACGATATGCGATCGCTCGGTATACTCCAGTGCAGCGAGTGCAGCGAAAGAAGCAGGGTAAAGGGCCTAGCGCGGGAACAGGTTGGCTTTGCATTAATCAGGTTCACCATACACTGGGACACTTTACCCTCATCGAACAATGATGGCCCCAGGTTGGCTCTGCTTCGAGTATAGAGCACGTACGCGAAAGACTTGTGAAAGAAAGTACGCGGATAGATTTGTCTCGGAAGTACTCCGTTGCTGGCTGGTTGGTTCATACTTAAGCAATGTACACTGCCCAAGATATAAGGGCGGAAAGAAAGATAGGACAGATCGCAAAGACACCAAGCTGTACTCTCTAGCCTAGCTTTCTTCCCACTCTTCTTGTATTTTTGCGCAGTACCCTATTCGTTCAGCAGTTGTCGCGTTTCGCGTTGAGCACAGTGACCGCGTTTATTGACCAAATGCAAAGAAATAGTGTACCACGTAAAAATGCCTAGCTTTAGACAGTGCTGATACATACAGAGCACCTCCGGTACTGCCGCATGACCACGAACGTTGAGAGCCAGCGCGATTGCTCGGCGTGACCTCCGAGACCAGGTGGTGCCCGTCATTGTCCCTGGTGCGCTGTAATATCTCGGAGGCAACGAACTGGCATGTATGTACGTCATTATCCGCTAACTGCCAGCTGCGCGTGCGCCTTCAGCTTAGATGCCATACAAAGGCGGCTATAGTAAGAAATTCACATAAGTACCAGATGTGCGACTTTGCCAAGATGACTTCAACATTATTAGTATCCATTTATAATCAGCTTAGCCAGAGTGAAAATTTGCAGCGTGGGCCTTTAGGCGTTTTGTGGGAATCATCTGCGATCACAGATGCAACTCGTCGTTTTCAGCCGCAGAGAGAGAGAGAGAGAGAGAGAGAGAGAGAGAGAGAGAGAGAGAGAGAGAGAGAGAGAGAGAGAGAGAGAGAGAGAGAGAGGAATGACAGATATGTTAACCAAAGATCATCTCCGGTTGACTACGCTGTACCATGGGAGGGGGAAAGGGACTCAATAAATAAGAAAAAGAACAGAGAAGAAAACGCACGCACACACGCATACACACACAATACAGAACTGTTTCCGTGGGCGCTGTCACGCAGTCTGCGAAGGCGTTACATAGAGTTACACAATGTCAACGCAGAGTACCACTAGCACTATGGGAGCAGCCGCACATATATTTCCTTGCGACAATTATGTAAAAGCCATAGAGATACAATTGCGGAAAGAGCGACAGTGACCGGCGAACAAAGAGGAGAGGAAGAGAAATCTGGTGATGGCCTTCCACACAGGGCTACGTATTGAGGGGCGTTAATAGACATGGGTACACAACGACGGAGGAAGCAACAGTGACCACGCCCACAGAAACACGCGCAGATAAAGCGTTTCTCAAAAGGAAGAAAAGAAAGGCAAAGAGAGAAATGAATAAAGGAGAACCGTTAGAATGACTCCGCAAAGTCATATGCCCATTTGATCTTCGAACACAGTCGGTCTTGCCGGGTCATCAGAGGCAGTTCTTTCCTGCCGGCGCCGTTCTCCTTTCTCTCAATGCCGTCATCACGACAAGACCGAAATCGTCTTTAAATGGTTCTTCGATATCGCCATCACGCTGCCGGTTTCACGCGTCGAAACGGGAGCATCAAGACAGAGCGAAAAGAAAGCGACGAGAAGCGTGCTGCACGACCGCTCGCTCGTTTTCTTTCACTCTTTCATCTGTTTGTGTATGCGTGTGCGTGTGTGTAAGTTTCACGTTTTGTCATTTCGGATGCGATTGGCGGAGCCACGGAGGCGGAACATTTCTATCCCGCACATGTCGGTCGTGTCGAAGAGATGACGCTGTGGGCGTTGGTTTCCTCTGGGACTTTCGAATCACCGCCCCCCCCCCCCTTCTTTTTTCTTTCTGTTTTAGTTTGTATTTCACTTTGGAGCCTTTAGGTCTGTTCCGTTAGCGCGCTGTTCCTTCTCCGTTTTATGACCATATATGACCCTTCCTCGTGGGAATGGCATCTGTGCGGTCATGCGGTGTTATGGTTCTTCCGCCGTATATACTTTAGAACCGCCTTGACCGATGGCGGTTCCGGCTGAGGTATTTTCCCAAGGTGGAAGCACTTCGATCGAGCTAGGCCCTAGTTGTGCTCTGTGTTACACCGTGCACCCTAAGCGAGGGATTTGAGGAAAGCGCGGGAGGCTGCGAATTGGCAGTTGAAATGGTAATTTACTTATTTGGTTTGAAAACTTATATACAAAAGAAAAAGAAAGAAGGCAAGGAGCAGGCTGGCAGGCCTGCCACCGGAACGGGCACAACGTCTGGCTACTCTTTGGGAGATAAGGGTCTGAAACAGATACGAAAAATAATAAGAAGGGAACGAAAGTGGGAAACAAAAAGAAAAGATGACAAATGCGAAAGACGAAAAAAACATTCGACTACAGCCATCACGCTCTCATAATTCGATCAAGTCTAAGGCCCTAACGTCAACGGGTTTTTTTTCTTTTCTTTATTTTTTTTTGTTTTGCTTTTGTTCAGGTTGCAAAGGGACGTGCACACTGGAGATCTATTGACGCCGAAACATTTGTGACTTGTCTGTTTCCTTACTCATTTATTGGGTTTAGCGTCCCAAAGCCACATCTTGACTCAGAACGTTGTAGTATGTGACCCGGCATTTACTTCGGGCCACACGGGTGATTATATATATTCAAGCCATCGTTTCAGCTTTCCGCTTCCATCATAACGCGGCTGCCACGGTCGGTATAGTTGAGTCCGTGATCTCAGAAGCTGGACGCCAACTTATAGCCTACGCGAGAAACCGCAAAGAACGGACTCTAATTTAGAGCTTTCTTCTTTTCCCTTCTCGGTATTGCTTGAGTGGGGAGCTATGAGACACAACTTTTTAACGACCACGTTTCGAGGAATCGTCGAGCTGACCAACACCACAGCCAAAGCTTATGGGCAGGAGTAAAGGTGGCGTCGTCGCGTATAATGATACAATATAATGAGGATGATGAATGCATCTGTAAAAAGGCAAATAATGGTTTAGATTTTGAGTAATGGCGAAATAGGACACGATCAGTGGCGTAGCCAGAAATCTCGAGGGGTGAGGGTGGGGTGGCTCACGTAGCAACTTGGCCTCCTCCTCAAGAGGAAGCTTTATCTCGGATGCTCCTATGTAAATACATGTAGAAGGTGAATTAGTTTTTCTTGGCAACCACTGCACAAAATTTGATCAGGTTTGTTGCATTTAAAAGAAAAACTTAAATTCTACTGTCTTCTGGTTTCGAATTTTTTTATTTAGGTTGTCAACTTTCTATTAAAAATTGGCACAAATCTCAAATTTTCGGGAAACTAAACTATCATGTTTAAAACTCTGTAACTCAAAAATGAAAAATAATATCACAATTCTGTGAATCGCACCTTATAGTACATCTACAGCGGACAAAATTGATGTGTTACAAATGAATCTCAAACAATTTAGCATTATCGAAATACGGCTTTTGCAGAACCCTTGTGCACCACGTAACTAATTCACGTAAGATACAATGGACATACCGAATTTGTCCGCTTTGACTCTTATAATAAATGCCGTTTGAAGAATCGCTATATCTGTTTTTGATGAAGAGCTTTTAGTTTGTAAACGAAGTGCATCTATATTATCGCACTTTCAAAATTTTCAAAATATTTTAAACAAAATTCAGGCCCTAAATCGAACTTCCGCTTGCGACAGATACTAGAAGTCAACTCTCTCAAATTCAACAAAGTTCACTAAAGGTGATCCAGAGGTTATCTCAGAAAAGCGTTTCTGCGTTTTACATTTATTTGAATAGACCGCGTCGGAGTTGGGCCCGAGCTAAAGCTTCCTCTTAAACAATTTGTCGATAGATCAAATACATGAATAATAACTGCATTGCCATTGCCAAAGATGCGCAAACGAATTCTTGAACGCTACGCACTGTCAAAACAAGTAACGTATGTATTAAAAAATACATACTCGTATGTGCCAGAAATTGTGCTCAAAATAAATGGTATCAATGCTTCCATGTTTTTGTCTATTTAATAAGTAAAGAAAATATCACACGAACCTTAGAACTATATCAGTTCGAAACAAGCAAGGCAGTGCATGCCACTGATATGAAAAATGTAAAGGTTATGAAATGAACAAGTTGAGGACAAATATGTGAATGATACTTTGTCATTCAACAACCTTGTTTACATTTTTGTACATATGCAACGGCCAGTGAAAAATCTCAATGACGCTGTCATTTATTCCAATGTATTACGCAGGAGCAGGATTCACCGGTCGTGTATCGTGAGTAATTGCACCGAAATTATTGTCCCAACAGAGAAGAGAGCACCTGTATAAAGCCGTTCTGCAAAATATACGAGGGCGAGTCAAATGAAAGTGAGCCAATGCAAATATATGACAAACGGGGTACTTAATTTAAAAGTAGTCTTCATGAGCATTTAGACATTTATCCCATTGACTAACGAGTCGGGTGATTCCCGTCTCATAAAACTCCTTAGGTTGCTGGTTCAATAAATCTGCAACTGATTCTTTCACATCATCGTCCGACGCGAATCTGTTTCCCTTAAGCTGTTTTTTTGTCTTAGCTGTATGGCGGATGTTGCAGCGTTTCCCACTTGAACTTTGCCAGTTTTGTATTAACCACATCAGCGACGTGGGGACGGGCATTGTGGAAAAATTAAAAATTAAACTATGGTGTTTTACGAGTCAAAACCACTTTCTGATTATGAAGCACGCCGTAGCGGAGCACTCCAGAAATTCCGACCACCTGGGGTTCTTTAACGTGCACCTAAATCTAAGTACACGGGGGATTTCGCATTTCGCCCCCATCGAAATGCGGCCGCCGTGGCCGGGATTCGATTCCGCGACCTCGTGCACAGTAGCCCAACACCATAGCCAGGTCGTGGAACAAAATGACCCCATTCGTCAATTTTCCACGTCGTTCGCTCTCGATTGCCCCGCGCAGCCGATCCGGCGGTTCACAATATCGGAAACGATTGATAGTCTCTCCGGCTTCATGAAATTCTATCAGTAATAGCCCATGACGATCTAAAAAAAAAACATAGTAAACAACACCTTTCCGGCGGAAATGACGGCCTTTGCTTTCTTTGGGGGCGGTGAATTCGACTGTTTCAACTGTAAGCTTTGCCTTCGTGTTTCAGGCTCGTAGTAGTGGCAACATGGTCCGTCCGCGCGATCACAATTGCAGACAAGAAGTCGTCACCCTCATTGTGATACCGGATCAGATCAGTCAAGGCAGCGCACAACCTTCTTCTGGCGGTGGTTCAAAATCTTGGGCATCCACTGCGCACACAAGAGCCGATGACCGAGATGTTCATGAATTATGGTGTGAACCGAACCGCGACTCATGTTCACACGCTCTGCAAGTTCATCGATGTTTATCCTCCGTTCTTGTCTCATCAGCTCATCAACTTTTGCACTTGTGTTGGGGGTGATTGCACGATGGCTTTGGCCCGGTCTTGAATAGTCTTCGCAACTTTCACGTCCTTTTTCAACCGTTTTCTCCGATGCTTCACAGTGGCCAATGAAATGCAATGTTCACCGTACACGGCAGCCATACGAAGGATAATTTCCTTTTAGGAAACACCTTCAGCTCTCAAAACATTCACGGCATCCCGCTGTTCAACTTCTGAAGTGTTCATTACGTCACGCAACCATGTTCAATCCAGTGTATGAGAGCATTACAGAACATTTACCCTCACATCTGTGCGTCACTTCTGTAAATGAAAGAGGCCTGTGTGCTACGCGCATGCCTCGCAGATAATGAACCGAACCATTATTGCGTGGGGTGGGTAGGCTCACTTTCTTTTAACTCGCCCTCGTTCATTAGAAATGCAAAGACTCCATGGAATATACAAATGCTTGATATATAAAGGGCAAAAAAGTGTCACTGGAACGAAACTTCACTGCACGTATAGACAAAACCTCGCAACAAGATATTTAAATACACGTATAAGTTTCCAATAAATCTACGTATCTAAGAAAAGTGACTGTATATAATGCGTCAAAGAAGGCAAATAAACATGTAGCGCAATCACAGATTCACAGAATCCTAGATCCCGCCCCCATTCCATCCACTCCATCCGATGTATCGCGTGCGACGGAAGGCGGCGCGCTTGCTCCCCGCTTTTCTCCTTTGCGCATGCAAGACTGAGCCACCATCGTCGGCTCACCCACTCCACCCCCCCCCCCCCTACTCTTTCACTCACACATACAGCATGCTGCTCGCGGTCACGACGTTATTGCCCTGAGACTTCGTACGAAGCATGAGGGCGACGGCGACAGCAGGAATGCGCCTGGAGTCTTCATATAATTGCTATCACAATAATATAATAATAGTATCCGGCAACCGAAGCGTGTCGTGGCCGATTACTTTCCCCAAAAGAAGTAACAAACTGTCACCATGCGACAATTCGCTGCACCGCAACAATGTATCTTTCTATCTTTTTTCCTTTTGTGGGGTGGGGACACCGAAATGAAAAAAAAAAAAAACGCAAAGGAGAGTATGTTGGCCACAATCCAATGCCTGCTTTGGGCGCCTAATGTTGCTACCGAATGAATATCGAAGAAAACGTGAGACGCCTGGTCCACCGAGAACCATACGCATAGTGCTCGGTATTTTACACCGGCGAGACAAGACTTTCAGGTGACGTTGCTCTCAAGCGAACACGGTGTAATCCGTCAAATCATCACAGTGATGGCGGTGAGCGACCATTGTTTCTTTTTCTCGTCTGCTAGCCAGAAGGCGTCCAAAACTCTGCCAGGCGAAAATTCACTCGGCCAGAGAAAACCACACGCGCACCGAAGTACGCCGCGCGGTGGTTTCGGAGCAACACAAGGAAAACGCATGCGCTCTGGATGGCGCTGTCAGCCCGCGGGTAGGGTTGCGAGAAAAAAAAAAAAGAAAATTAAGAGGCTCAATGCATCCTCACGAATAAAAGACAAAGTAGAAAAAATAAATAAGAACGCTGGTACCCTGGCTGGCTTTAGTGTCTTGACATGGATGTTTTGCGTAGGTAAAAAAAAAATGGCGTGGGATCGAATCCCGGCCACGGCGGCCGCATTTCGATGGGGGCGAGATGCGAAAACACCGGTGTATTTATATTTAGGTGCACGTTAAAGAACCCCAGGTGGTCGAAATTTCCAGAGTCCCCCACATATGCCGTGCCTCATAATCAGAAAGTGGTTTTGGCACGTAAAACCACATAATTTAATTTCAATTTTTTTATGCGACATGACGGCACAAATGAACCACCACAATGCTTCGTCTCATCGGACCTCGCTGCGTACTTTGTCAACTTGTCTGACAGTGAGTTGATTTGGCTTGTCTCGTTGTATGTTCCGACCTAAGACTTTAGAAAAGTCAATGCACCTTTGGCGTCAAATGTTTATAACATTAAGCCCACAATGTTCCGGAATTGAAAATCTAAAGTACGACTTTGTAAATATCAATTCACCTTTCGCATCAAAAGTTTATTAGAACTATATACCCATAATGTGTCAGAATAGAGATCCAAGCGCTCCCGATTCCGCGGCATTAGCGAGATGCCGCGACAAGCTCTCCCGCCGCGCCTTTGGAACTTTGTGCTCGGATGGAGCTCCTTGCGTTATGATATGTGACTCCCGGTGCATGGGCGTTGCCGCGAAATGCAGCCCGATTTCGCAATGTTCGCGCAAAAATGTTTTTTTCGAGCGTGAAAAGGAAATTGTAGAAAAAATCGAGCATGATTTCCGGCGCGGTGGGTTGTTTTGGCCGGCGGCGCATGGAGAGCACAAAGAAATTTCGGGGGGGGGGGGGCTGTCGCCCCATAAGCCCCCCCCCCTTGGCTACGCCCCTGGACATGATTGAAAACGGTCAGAAGGGAGTAATAAGTGACTGAACAAGGATAAGAAAAAAGAAAATACTCGTCAAACTGTGCGATTCCCTTTTGAACATCGGGCACATTTCCCACAATCGGATTCACTGCTGGACCTATGGATACGCGCAGACGTAACAACGCTTTGTCGCACTTATCTTCTGGCTATAAGTAGTGCGTTCCTGTTCAACAGTCAGCCTTCACCCGACTTTCACCCAAGAATAAAGTTAAAGTCCCGCCAGTCCCGCCAATTTCGCTCCGTACTAGTTAACGATTAACTCCCTGTTGACACACACACACACACACACACACACACACACACACACACACACACACACACACACACACACACACACACACACACATATACATATATATATATATATATATATATATATATATATATATATATATATATATATATATATATATATATATATATATATATATATATATATATATATTCTCGTTTGAAATAACAAAAATGCCCCAGTAACCTTTCTACTGTATGCCGTGTTATCGCCGCAGCGGTACCGCCGCGTTCCCTGGCACGCTCCTCCAACAAGGCGGGTCGTTTCAAAACTGGCTCTTTCCACGTGAAACAACGCATGGCAAATGACGGCGTCGCGCCCAGAGCCAGGCCTCAGAACTGCTCAAGATGCCGAGCGGGTCACGGCGGAAGGTTATCACGGGTCGCCGGCTACACGGGAGCGCCGATACAACAAGGCCTGTTGTGCGCTTCCGTGTGTACAGCTCCGATCGACGCGCCTTCCGCGGCATTTTAAAACAGGCGCACTTTGATGCGGTGGCGCGCGGAAGACATTGATTTCGTATGGGAACTCTCCTAAACTCGTTCAGGGTAGCGTTGTTTCTCGTCTCCTCGTCGCCTTACGGAAGAAAAAGCGGGAGGAAATGATGGCAGCGCTGAGGGCTGAAGCGCGCGGCTTGTCTTGCAGGTGAAGGAGTGTCGCGTTCCACGGATAATCTTCCATTGGCCACAGTGGTCGCGCCAACACCAGAACGACTCTTGTTTTCGGAGTCGAAGAGAGGGAGAGAGAGAGAGCGCGCCACATCGGGCCGTCGGAAACAACGACCGGTCTGTGTCAGCGTATCTTGCTATCATTCCAGGAACACGCCGACACGCCTGTCTCTCAGTCAGTGGGTTTAAGTGCTCCCGACCCCTTTCTTATCCTTCTCTTTAGCTCACTCATAGCTGTCCTGCGCTTTGTCAGCCTGTTTCTTCTTATCTCCAGAAGGCAGCGTCGATACGCTCGATTGCGAAGCGCCGTGTCGATGCGTACGCGTACTTTGAAGTATCTATTTTTTGTTTTTCTAGTTCATTCGGTTCACTGAGTGCTCTGAAAATGGGGTACACGCCGTAAGCCTAGCCCTCTGAGTGATCTTCTGCTTTGAACAGCCCGCTTCTTTCAGCAGTGCAATCTCTACCTCGGCGGCTGAGGTCGCTTTCCGGTCAGGAGATGTCGCGGACTAGCAGTCGTCGTACGAACCCTCGTTGCTACAGACGCGTGCTCGTAGCTGTTATTTTCGTAGCTTGATGACGGCCCAGCTCAAGGGGGACACGTTGCACACGCGTCTTCCGGTTTCCATTATACGTGCCCGTCAAAGAGATTCTAGACTGCACGCCGCGACACTCGGTGTGCTCCGCCGGACTGCTTGTATACCGGTGACGAAGGCTTAGTATATAGACATCCAGTGGAAGCTGTTGGTTGGGTCGCTTACATTGAGGCCTGCCGCGCGTTCGTGACTTGCATTGGTTACAGCTTATATATCGACGACTCTTGCGTTTCACCTGCGAACGGGCCGTTTCCGCTATGGGCTATGTATTGCGGCACCGTACAGTCTTGCCGTATACGTTCTCAAATGAAGGGTGACAGGGCAACAAGTATGCGTGCAATGATGATAAGGCTTTGTGTAAGCGGGTGGTCAATTGGTCCTAAACAAACGGGTCTTCAAGAGCTATGGCTCCATTGTTTCTTTGCCGTTTTTCTTATCATTTCGTAAAATCTATATTACTGTAGATTTTAGTGGCTTTTTCTTTCCCTCTTACGCCTACCACGCGGCTTGCTACTTTGTATCCAAAGAAATGTCCGTACTGTCTACTTGCGTTTTTGTCTGTCTTAGAGCCATTCTAATGGTTATCCACCATTGAAACAACCCACGAATAGCGAAAACTGATAATTCATAGACCGCAGGCAGTTTTTTACCAAATTCTCCATACACAGTGCAGATCCAGTAATTGTGTCATGTTGCACTTAACACCAATGAGGCGCACGCAGTAGTATCGTCCTTTATGTATAGCAACAACGGTACGGGCGGGAGTGGGGGGCAGGGAGGGGGGTAGCAATGAACGGGTAAAAATGAGCATGCACGGGCCGAGAACCCCAAATCAGAAGCACGCTTGAAGTGTCTCTTACGAGGCTGCTGTCTCCGTCTACAATTCCCCGAGTTCCCGCGCACGTCTACGCGTTTATAACGCGTCCTCACGAGGCTGGAACACTCCGCAATCTTCTTGCGCCGTGCCGGTGCTGGCAACAGCGAGCCATGCGACCAAGCCTCATCTCCGTCACAGGATAACGACACTTCCTCCATTGGCATACCGGGGCCGTTCCGTCGCTGTCCGGTCCACAAGCACGCGCCGCCTGTGACCGTTCAGCGACACCCGCGTACGAGAGCGAGTTAAATGGCTTTCGCTTCCGATGTTTGCGTGTGTGTGCGCCCCGCCGCCGCTGCAGCGCTTGGAGTAGACGGGTCATCCATTATACAGCCTGCCTTATGTGTTTTCATAGTCGAAACGTGCGCCTCTCTCTATCCTCCTCGCCTCGGTAATACAGTGCAGTGGTTTGGAGGCTGTGGACCACGTTAGCCTACAGGGTGTGCGAACACGTGCCGTATGCGTTCATTTACGCGACGCGTGGAGACCTCTTGATGGCCAGCGGCAACGCGCTCCACTGTGTGGTCACATGCCCAGTGACTGTACGTCTAAAGTGTATGGTTGTATGCGTCGTTATATAGGGTACGTACACATTTCTGTCAGTAAACATAACAGACTCTCTGCTGACACTTCCTGCAGGTTGTGTATGGGTGTTATGTATAGTAGTTATAAAAGAAGCTCACAGTCGTCGTATCCGATGATCTCTTGCAATCCGACATGTTCGCCGTGAGATCACGAGAGGCTAGAGAGATCGCAGGAAGCACAGTCTCATCACGGGGGTTTAGTGACCACTGTATAGTCATGGGACGGATGGATGTTTAGTTGTAGACTGCGGAGGTTCTGCATATAACACAAATGTGTATAAGTCCACGCGTATATAAGGGAATGCCCGTAGAATATTTGTAAATACACGGGCTTACTTTTTTTCCAGTACGTGTGATCTCTGATAACCTACGAGATATTTGCACTCCGCCCGTAGACACACTTTAACTCTGAGTTATACCTCACGGAGTGCATTTTTTCTTTCTCTCTCTACTAGTTTAAATATAGCGAACCGGATATATGTGGATTACTTATACTTCGTAAGTGCTTCTCTACGTTTGTTCGGGGTCTTTTGTGTCACCGGTGTCGTCACTAAACTCTGTACACATGTATCAGACGCCAGGATAGAGCTGTTACTCTTCTTACTTTTTTTATTAAGCACTACGGAAGACAAGCCAACCGTTCTTTCTCACGAGTTTCTGACAACATTTATGTCTTCTTTAGACATCCTGTAGACGTCTGTATCCAACCGAAAACGCTCTCAGTCGAAGGCGCTGCAGAACGCGCGACGTGGAACCAGCGCTTTCGTCATTGCTTCTGTTATTTCGTGGTAACGATAAAATCTGTCTTTTGAAAAGGAGCAGTCGTCACGATCTAGCCGCAACGGGAATGTGATTTAATTTCATAGCGAAGAAAGGTACGCACGTGTTGACAAGTGTGCGCTTCGAACGCCCCGACGATATGACCGTGGCGCAAAACACACACCGAAGCCATAACTGAGAAAGTGTCGCCTGCGACAAGCCGGGCCCCCGAAATTCGACTCGCGGGTTCCAGCCGATTCCCGTTGCGTTGTTGTGTCGGCTTTTTCTGACGCAAAGCAACTAAGCCCATCTTGGCGCCAAAGGCAGGATTCTCATTTTAGAACGCTACTGAAGTGCCAGCGGGACGCCACGTTGCTTTCGTGCGTGTAACGCTGCCCTTGTGCTGCCCCTCTCTGACACTGAGCTCTCTTCGAACCAAGTACACGCGCTTCGTTCGAACAGTGCATAAATCGCAAACTTGATAAACACCGCCGGCGCTATTTCTTTTCTCTGCGGACTACAAACAGCCTCTTCGAGCCTCATGTGTAGCAAGTGTTCAAATGCTGCACAGTATTTCCGAACCAGTGCGTACAGTCGCTTGCGACACCCGCCGACTATTCAAAGAACCGGTCCGGCAGTTCGTTACTCCTCCCCCTCCCCCCTCCCTGCTCCCCTCCTCTCTTTTAAAGAAACATGGCCCTTACAGGGAACAGTCAAGCAGCAAAGCGTCTTTGACAGCAACTGCAAGCCTGACAGAAGCAGCTCGAAAACAACGAGTGCTCTCTTAACCGCAGAGGCTTTCGCCTTTCGCCTCTTTATCCGCCCGCTGCGGCTTGCATGCGAAACACTCTCGCTCCTCTGAGGGAGGGAGGAGCGGCGATAATTAGGCGGCTTTTAGAAGGGCGCATTGTCGCCGCGGGGCAACAGGCTTGTAAAAGGGTTTGAACGGTGGTGCATGCGATGACACCGACGACGGTTGCGAAGTTCCTTCCTCTTCTTTCTTTCTTTCTTCCTCTCTTTCTTTCTTTTCATTTAGGCTACGACGGCACGCTCCTGTGCAGTCCAGAAAGAAGAGAGAAATATCTCTATTGAAACGCAGATTACAGCGTGTACACATTTGCCTAGACGTACTACAGGAGAGTGGAGAGATGGGTTATAGTTGTTATATATGTTCAGATGGCTATTGAAGCGGAGTCAGACAGCCACAGTTAACCAAGGCGCAACAAGCGCTTAATAAAGCTTGTTTATTCATACGAGTAACATACATGTACAGTCGATATGTGAAGCAGATACAGAGGGAGTGCATGAACACCTAAAACGAGGGAAAATAAAAATAACACATGGCACGGATCACGTGCCACCATCGTGCGATTCCTGACAATAACTGCGACATGTACATAAACTGACCCTCCATATCCGAACGCGAATTTTCTCTATCTTGGAGGCACACGACCTCTGCCAGGTTCCATTTTATTTTTTCGCGCTTCTGTTGTTTGTCTGCTTCACCTACGCATACATATATTCCTCGTTTGTATGAAAAAGTTTTAGTAAGCCCTTGTGTGTTGGTTTTTCTGTGTCTGTCTGTCTACGCTTGGGAAAAAAAACGAATAACAGCGCGAACAAGAGCCGGCCCCATTAAGCCCTTTATTGCTCTTTACGCTTCATTATCACGAGTCATCACGCCAATCAGCATTGGGGAGGAGATGAGGGATTTAAGCGCTCGCACCACTAGAGAAAGACGTGGAAAAAGAAAAGTGCACTTGGTGTTAACATGCACAGTGAAGTTGGATGCGTTACATTCAAAATGAAGGCAGAAAGAAGGTGTACAGGCAAGATCAGGGAAGCTCTTCATTCCATACTTGCTCTTTCGCCACGGTCCGTTTACACGGGCGGTTGCGTAAACGAATGCGCATGAGTAGCATCGGAGCTGAAAGGGCGTAGTAGTAAGACAGATGCTGACTTAAATGAAGCGCGGGAGATGTTAACCTGGCTGGCGGGTAAGGTAGAACATTTTTTATTATTATTTAGTGCACTTCTACTCTGCGTTCAAAATGCGCGAAGCTGTGTAGAAGGAATTGTACGCGACACGAACATTGGCGAATCTGGTCGTACATTCAGGGGAAACATCACGCGTTACCTTCATCGTGTCCTTTTTGCTCTATAAACATACGAAGCGTTTAAGTTATCTTTCTCGGGTCATCAGATTCCGATCTTTCGAGCACGGAAACATGGGTTCAAGACGAGTTGTATCGGTGCTACTTGCCAATCGAAGTTGGAGACGGCGATATAGAGAAAAAGAAAAGCGTTGAGGCTTGAAGATGAAACGGTGATGAAATTTGTGGTTGCGAAAGACGAAATGACATATAGTGAACTGGTCTACCACATGTGGCAGAACGTTACTCGCCTTATCCTTCACTTTGCCGTTGTCATTCTTCTACAGCAGTAGTGATAGAGTAACTGGGCGTTTGCATGAAGGAATAGTTATTTTGAGTTTCTGAGCTTTCGTGCTTCGGTGACCAACATTACGATTACGGTTCTCCGGTGACCAACATTACGAACAGGCTTGAAACGGTCAACGTGGCAAGGAAGGAATCAGTGCAGGACTGAATGTATAGCTCTATTTTTATTTATTTTTTCGAGGGGAGCGAGGCGAAGTGTAGCCGTCTTTAATAAACTCCAAGCCGTGTGCAAGAACATTCCAAAGGAGAACGACGGAAATAAAGAGGTCATAAACCCTACTGATTTGCACTTTGATCGAAGCTGGAAAATTCGTGCGTTTGGTACGTTCGATAACGAGCACTCGTCATATAGTTAGAAAGCACAAGTGCCGCAGAAAACAAACGTACCACTAGGACGAAACTTCCCAAGCATATTGCTTCATGCATTTTACCTCGTAACAACACATTTTATACGTCACTATTGCAGTATCGCTGTATGGTACGGGCCTGCGTGCCTATATTTAGTTTCACAGTGACGTTTTGCCGTGTGGCAACCAAAGCGACAAAAACAGATCCCGACTCATGGCAGACGGCGATAAAAGGCTGTTTTCGGTGCTGCACTGTTGTCCAGCAGTCCATGTAAGAGTTTCGATTTCCCTAAATGCTATCCTTTTGTGCGAAAGAAACTAAGGGCAGAAGTATAGTCCCTCATATTTAGGCATTCGTGTTTTATGGATAGTTTAGCTGAGTCTGCATTATCATTTAGGCGCAGGTTGAATGACTAACCCCCGTACTCAGAAATGCACCCTAACTTAAGCTCGTGCTTGACTTGGTCAGAATAACACCTGGCGTGGAAAGCATGGGATTCATGTTAAGATACATTATGTATGGGGTAGTTATGGCGCCCGCGAGGCTGCAGGACTGAGCCTTCTGCCACCAACCATGCTTTCGTGAACTTGTGTGCTCTCTTAAAGCAAAGACCCGGTCGAACTGCGAGGGGAATATCCCCTGCCTCATTAAATCTCGCGAAGTATCCTTTGCTGTTTCTTATTGGCGTGACTTTTGCACATGATCATTCAGACTCCGCGTCCACCGCTGCCAGACTGAACAGCACGGGTATACAAGAAGCTCACAAAGCTGGCTCCCTCTGAGAAGCTGGGCTCGGAAAACAATTACCTTTCGGGCGCACAGCGTTTTCTGCGTGTAATCCGTCTCGTCTTTCAAGGGGCGACTGTTCCGCTGGTTATTTCGCTGCAGACTCCCTAACGTCGTCTGCACAAGGCCTGGTAAGTCGCGTGCAGACGACATTAGTCTCGCAGCAGGGACTCCGCCATATGCTTCGAGGTATTTGCTAATATTATTGAGGCGAAGTCTGCAACAGGGATTCGTTGTTGCTGCCTGAGCTCGTCGACGCGTAAGGACAACGAACAGCAGTACTATGTTCATCTGACATGCCCGTTTTAGTCCACAGGGGCACGCCTACGTCGCATGCATTGCACGTCCTGGGACGTCTGTGCATTGCGCAGTGAAAAACCATTATGTCCGTGTTGCTTCTCAATCTCGAACTCGTCGCTAGAGCTATTTATACGCAACTTCCGTATGTGGAGGCCGGTGCATTGCCTATAATGGAAAAAAAAAAGAAGAGAGAGAAGGACCGATTTCGCTGAAGCTGACCTGTGGCGGCCTCTGTCCACTCGATCACTTCGCTAAGGAGTAACAGCGTGACTTGCCCGGTTCTCCGCCTCGTGGCTTCGATGGGGTGAACGCACCTGCAGTGGTCTATCGCTCAAACCTCGTTCGAAGGTTTTATGTGCTTAGAGTACAGCTGTCTTCGGCCGGATGCAACGTCTCTCGACGCAGTAATGGAAGGTGAGCTGTAAACTTTAATTAAGCCTCGAACCAACGGAGTATTGGAATCGATTTCATCGCTCACAAGCGGCAGTTATTATTTATTCATTCATGTAAGGAATAAACGCATAAAGGCATGCGGTCACAGGCGAAATAGAGTGACTGGAGCTTTACAGTTGATGTCGATAGAGATTCGGACGTATGGTTTCTTTGGGAATGCATTACAAGGGCCCCTGTATGGGACGAAATGAGGTTTAATGGCACTTTCCGGTGGGCAAGTATGCTAGCACTAAAAAGAGCTGCACTGATGCTCTTACAAGAGCTCGTGCCAGTTTCCGCGGTGCAGCCGACACAGGCGCAAGATAACCTCGCCGCACTTTGCGAACTGTTTTGGGTGCAACCTCTAGTGATTCTCTTTCGCACTATTTTCTTCATATGGAAATCGCCACAAGTGACACACCTGCATCGCTAGATTCAGCGCTTCTTCAAGTGACCGTAAGGCGACGACACTTTGGAACTCTTGGAACGAAACTATTGGAGCCCTACAAGTGGCAAACTCACAAAATGGAACAAAAATAAAGGAAAAAAGAAAACGTGTGAGGTAGCGTCACTGTTGCGCAGTTCCGTTTTGATATTCCCCTGTGTTATTTCCTCTGTCAATACAAAGATCATAGCCTCTTTAAACAAGCGTCGCAATCGACGTGCGAATAAGGGACCATACGGGCAAAATTTCTTGGCCGCTAATGAGGACGGTCTTACGTAAGAGCTCGGCGCATCGGACTGCGGAGATTTGTGAAAGCTCTCGTAGTAACATTCGGCCCCATCTGCCGCAGTGTCAAATGCCGCTGCTACATATAATGCGTAATAGGGCTACGCGAGGCGAAGCTTCGACAGTATACTATACAATCGTACAGAGCTTCGAAAGTGCACGCTGTGGTCTCGCGTCCATTGGTCGCGCGCGCAGCCACTCGTGTCGCAATTTTTCTTTCTTGCACGTAGTCGGCCATTTACGGATGATCAGAAAGCTTTAGCGAAGCGCAATTCCACGCTGCGCGCTGCCCCGTTCGCGTTACGCCGAACTTAAGTATACGGCGGCCAGTGAACCTTCGGCTCCTGCTGCGATGCTCTATAGAGAGCGCCACTGGGTGATTGCGACATGCTAAAACTAGCTATTACCTTGAAAACGCCGCGTAAGTATATCACACACGAAGTTTTCCTCGACGATGAAGCGATGTTCAGCGCGCGAGCAGACCACGCGCGCTGAACATAACTGCTGTTTCGCCTAAATGCCTGCATACTCGTGGTCTTATATGCCACGCGCGCCAAAAGAAGCACGCGCCGTGTAATCTCAAAGATGATTGGCTCCTTGCCTTAAAAAAGGAAGAAGAAAAGAAAGAAGAAAGGGAAACCGGGAACTACCCACACGCTCGCGTCTCTTTGTCAAGTTCAAATTACAGATTCGCTCTCCCGCTTGATACCAGCTATATCTTTACAGGAAAATTACAGGACTTGTACTTCGCGGGTAACAGCAGCATCGGCGTTTTCGTTCTCCTGAGAACACTCTGTATATGTGCAAAAACCTTTATGCCGCCGTCAGGAGGTTATTACGTTGCGATATGAAAGGCGGCGGGCGGCGGCGGCAAGGGGGGGGGGGGGGGTGCACGCGCCTCCGTCGTATACACACTGCTTTGCATTTTGTATACTTCTAACCATCCTCGCTTCTTATCTTTTTCTTTCTTTCTTTTTTTGTCCTTACTCCGTTATAAAACTGGTTCTCGCTAGGAGTTCAAAGCGGCCGTATACTATCGCCGCTAATTGAAACGATCGTGCGTGCGAGCTCGTGCGCGTACATCAGAGCGTGCCATTCCCACGTATATAAGAAAGCATTAACGCTTGAAAATTAAAAAAAAGGTTTATACATGATGGCCACGCGTCGCACTCTCTTCGCGGATGATTGACCGCGTTGCAAGGAAGACCCTCCGCAAACCAGGCCTGCGGTGTTTAAGCGAGAAGAAAAATTTTGTTCTTGCCTCTCACGTTTCTTTTGATCTTAGTTAACTTTTGTTTTCCCTTTTGCATTCTAACGAGGGTTGTATTTATTTGCACGCTCTGTTAGTTGAGTTCCGGTTATGCGCGGCTATATATGCGTAGTTTTCCCGTAATCACAGACCATTTTGGTGCCGCGCCTGACTGCGCGGTCGTATGACCGTGGAACTGTCTTTAATAAGAGCGCGTTTGCAACTTCCTCCCTGCGCCTAATTAACGCTCGTTTGTGTCCGGTCACCCGGTTAGGCAAAAGGAAACAAACAATCAAAAAAAGGACTCTATTCTCGGAAACTACGTTGACGTACTGCGCAATTTTCGCGCGAAGGGTATTTTTCCGCAGTTATGCATGATAGACTCAGGAATTGACGTCATAAAGCAGGAGTTAGTACGCAAGTTTTGGTTCAGTAGTTTATCACTCTGTAATAAGGCCACATAAATTAAAGATTTTACATCAGAAGCATGAGTCGTGGAGGGATATCTGTGCAATAACTACGAACGCTGAAGGAAGTCACTCCTATACACTTGTGATTTTATCGCTCTGGTTGCTTAGCTAGCTTAGCTTGGTAATGATGGTTTTACGCCGGCAGCTATCGGCGGTTATTCTGGAAGGCGTTGTGTCAGTCCATGCATAACCTGATATAGATTTAAAATATCGAAGCAAGGAAGCCAAGCCATGCGGTTTAATACAGATCACTAACTCAAGGTTCTCCCCGTCGCCATTGGGCCAGAAAAACCCATCTTATAGGTGGCACTTAAAAGCGTTCTGGTGCTAGCGACACTAACACATTTGGCGAGTAATTTAGAAGAAAAAAGAAAGAAAGAAAGGCATCTGGTTGTGGCGATGTATAGTTAAATTTATAATAGTTTTGTCAGTTATGTTGGATAGTTTAAAAAAACTGACTCGCCATACAGGCTCTGCGAAAGTGGATGCCCAGCGAAGTTGTTGAAAAGCACCACTATAGCACTGCTGAGGGGGGTATGCAACGCTTTATCGCTTTAGAGTAATGGTGGTAATGGTAATTTTGTCATCATGCCGCAGTCCATAGCGGTGCTGCAACGACATTGAAACCAGTTGCTAGGCCGCTTCTTCTATATACGAAATGATAGGGACGTCACTCCCCACCTCGCAAGCTGCCGTCGGCGAGGCAGCTTCCGCCACAATAATCTTTGCCGAGAAACGTATGCGGGGAGCGCTACGTGTTTGGTTTTGTTATAAAGAGCGCCTTATCATTAGCATGTGGTTCGGACGATTGTTTCGTGCTTGTTCTTTACTGAAACGTGTGCTGTTCAGTATGTTGCATGCGTGATTCCAAAGAATGTACGCACTTTTCGCTTCACTTTGCTGACTGCTTGTAGCCTCTCTGCCTTACGGGGTTATGAGCCGCTGCTCCTGGCTCCGCACTGCGGCCAGGATCGGCCCACACTTTTGCTCACGGACGCGGACACGAAAAGTGTCGACCAACTAGAGGCTAGCAGCTTCGGTGTAAAAGAGCAATTGAACGGCGTGAGACCGGACATATAAGGAACTAGTACGGAGAGTTGTCCTTTTACTTTGTTCTCATGTCGTGCGTCGCACTGTTAAATTTGTTCTTTACCGAGATTATGTCATGCTTATCCTGAAGATGCCGTATGCGCGTGTTTACTTTTCTTGCGGACGGTGCTGAAGACGTCTGGTTGCGGTGCCTTGAACGCCTGCTACTAGCTTAATACGTCTTCCTTTAAAATCGTTTGAGGTTTATTTGCTCGTCACAGTAGCCGATGCTTCTTAAAGCTAACCCTATCGAAACGTGTCTCCGTTGTTCGGGTCAAGTCTCACCGCGGTAGTACAAATACGCCCGAGTGAGCACGCTGTTAACGAAGTTTGTGATTACAGTACTGTTACTTAATTTTTTTCGTTCTTTGCTTATTCTTGTTTTGTTGACTTTCCAGGTGCTGCCGACTTCTCGGCCGCCAAAGTCTATCGACATACACAAGTCCAGGTGAGTGGAGAGCCTGTCGCATTTGTTCTTATGCGTGGCTTTACTATTAGAGCCAACTTCGCTTTGACGCGACGTGGCCGATCTCTTTATTTTGCGTCAACAAGCTCCTTTTTTTGCGTTTATGGCATCTGCACCTTCGAGGAAGAACGGGCAGTGTATCGAACCCCAAGGTTTCCATCCTCCCCTGCGTTGTGTTAACAGGTCGACCGACGCTGGATTGTTGGTTGGCTTTCCATTTCTTATACCACACTTGAGATGTACGCAGTATGAAAGTTGTATAAACAAGGGTAAAGTACTTCAGGCAGGCTGGCCGACGTTTTGATAGGTGAACCTATATTTGTAGAAGACGACCTCACCATCCTTTGCATGTTCATTTTGACAGGTATAGTAGAGTGATGTCGCGTGGTGTCAGCCGACGCTTGAGCTGATACTTGAGCTAACTACTTCCCAGACGCAATTAACATACGAACGCGCGTCTGTGTGGCAGTTGCGGTTCCGGTATCTGCAAACTATACTCTGATATGCAGTTAACAATAGCCATGGTTGCTTTCCAAAAGAATGGATCTCTTCGATTTGTCGTCGCGGACTGCCCAGGAATGCTCGAGACGCTGCTTTCAGCAAACTTGAGTGTTGGCATGCGCAGATACTCGGCCAGTCCTGGACCGTCCGGGACCACAAATATCAGTGGCCCAGTGCAAGAATCGGACGAGGATTCGTATATTCATCAACAACCAACAAGCTCGACCTCACCTGGCGGCAGGCTCATCGTTTACGGACGGCTCTACGAATACATTCAATACACCCCTCCCCCCCCCCCCCCCCCCCCCCCCGCCCCGTTCGCGTAGAGATAAACAATTTAAGACAAGTGCTCTATCAGCGCAGGTGCGGGCGTTAGCATGGTCGGGACATCCTGTCTGTTGTCACATGGGTTGTAATGTCTTTTTCCTACTAGATATCGGTTGATGACTATCCTTGCTTCTGTCCTGTTGGTTGCTATCATTGAGCGGTGGAAATACATTGCAAAAATGTTAAAAAGGCTGCGGTCAGCCACGGTGCTTTCATGTCCATCTCGGGCGAAGCCCTTCTTATAAAAGAAGCCCAAAGGTGCTTCAGAGACAAAGTGTGCGCTGCACGCATGAAATATACACAAAAATCTTAGTTTTTTTTTTTTTCGTGTATCACGTGCGTTTCTCATGTCGATATAGTCACTTACTCAGGCCACACTCGCGAAGCCATTCGGGACCTAAATGCGAACGTTATGTTTGAACTAGTCCATATTCAATATCACTAAGGGTGTGTATAGCGTGAATGCCTTTCTTAAAGAAGCATTGCAAAAGGTGTTCTACAAAAACCATATCATGGCACGCTCATCAGAATCAGTGTAGCAAGGCTTAAAAAGAAGAAAGAAAATACTGAAAAATAAATCGATTTCTACAGCATGCAAGCAACTTTTTGTTTCAGACATGGAGGAGGAAAACAAAACATTTTGAAAATATTATTCGGCGTGAGTCGTTCAAAAGCGGTGCTGCGTAAGTGTTATACCTTTGAGCAGGACCCGCTTAAAGCGTTGTTAGCTCTACTCTATTTATAAGCAAATACATAGGGTGTCCAAGCTAACGTTAGCCGAGCTGTTCAACTAAACAAAAAAGATTAAGAAGTTGTTTTATAATTGTATCAATTTGTTAAAGGAACCGAAAAAGCAAACAAAAAGACACAAAATGAAAGAAACCAAAACGCGTGTCCCCTCTAACCCTCCGCCCTTCCCTCTCCTTCCTCAGTGTCTTCCGCGCAGGATTTTTCGCCTTTTTAATGTTTACGGGATGGCAGGCATGCTCTTACAGTAGCATGAATTTCTGCGCATGTGTGTGCGGGCTCTCGTCTTGAGTGTGTGCGAGCGTGCACTTTTTTCTTTCGGTGTGGCGGGTGCGTCCGTTGGCGTGCAACACATTTAACAGCCGGATCTCGGCTTGCTTTCGTGCCGGCGATTGCAGCACCGCTCTATCCTCGCGTGCCTACAACACGACTACAAACAGAGACGCAAACGACTGCAGTTCCGATAGGCACACGCGGCGTTTGCTGTGTGCGCAACTTCATCGCAACAGATGGCTCCGCCGAGAAAGTGGTCGTCTCGCGGCCGGGCCCATTAGTACGAAGCGCGGAATTTGGGTGCAGTGAAAGTGAAAGGCCCCGAACGCGTGCCTTTCTTTCTTTCTTTCTTTCTTCCGGCACTCTATTCCTGTTGTTTCATACCGGCGCCGCCGCCTGTCCCGAACTGGCCCAGCGAGGTTCTCGATCAAGCCAGTGCGTTGCCCCTGGTCCAGACGAGAGCAATGAAACGTTGCGGCTCGTTTGCTGGGAGATTATTTACAGCCGCGGAGCTGGCGTAGCTCGTAGACGTTTCACGTTCGGGCGCAACTTCTGGCCTTTGCGTCTCACCTGGCGTGATACCAAAGATGACGCCAACTGCGTCGCGTGGTCAAACGTTTTTGAAAGCCTGGAATTCCTGGAGTCGGTCTAGACACCTTTGTCATCCTTTGGGAATGTTAGCCCTACCAGAAGCTTAGAGAGAGAGAGAGAGAGAGAGAGAGAGAGAGAGAGAGAGAGAGAGAGAGAGAGAGACGAAAGGCAGTGGAGTTAACCAGACGCACGTCCTGATTGCTACATTGCACTGGAGGACGGGGGTATAGGGACGAAGAGAGAGAGAGAGGGTGGACATAGAGAGCGAGAGAGAATAGTTTGATGCACATTTTAAGGTGTGCATGCACTCTAAAACAGTCGCCAAGACCTGCTGACTTGAGGGTACTGCAATAAAACCTTCACGGCTTCATGTGCCATGAAGCTAAAACAACAAATAATCAAGCATGGTAGGATTTCTTTGAGAGAACTCCCCTTGTGGTAAGTCTAAGGGTAATCTACCATGTACAGTGCCTTTTAGCGCTGGAATATATCGACGAGACATCACAGCCGTACAGTTTTTGTACACTCCTCCTGTGCTTAAGTAAATACCGCGAAGAAACTCGGGTAAAGCTTGCATCGACACAACGAATGTTTCATTCCTAACCGATTTCTTACTCTAGAAATTCCTGGTGACCGCGACACACATGTATATATTACTGCACCGTACAACAACGTAAGTATCGCGCGACGTACTTACGCGTTTCTGCTGTATCCGACTTTTTAAGATTCCGTGTGTGCCAGAAATAAACTGCACATAAGCCGCATACACAATTGTCATGACAACAAGTGAGAAGGACGCCGAAATCTGCAGGGATGAGAGCAATGTAAGCTGATGCAAGACAGTGGTAATCGGTGATCTTTTGGATAGGCGTTTGGTCTTTCAGAACATAAAATAGACATATGACTCAACATAAAACGTACGCTTAAAGCGCTAAAGCGACACTCAAGGAAGATTATTCTTCCAACATTTCCACTTGAATTTTCCTGCTTCGATACGTTTAATATAACTACGAAGGAAGTTTAGTGCACCAGCGACCTCTTAAAGGATTACTGGCGGGTATTCTCGAAGCCATAAAAACTCCACCGCACGTTTCCCCCAATTATTTATTCATGTACCCTATGGGTCCCTTCGAGCATTAAAACGTAAAACGATGGCATTTACCAATACGCGAACGTTGTAGCCAACACATATTAAATTGATAACAAAATTGTCTCGAAACGCGAGACGTCATCAAGATTATTGTGACTTGGTGACTCGGAGCAAAATTCGCACACGTCGTGCCACCATAAAGGTAGCTATGGCGTGGTTGCTTATTAAAAATAAATAAATAAATAAATAAATAAATAAATAAGAAACATCCGCTCGTTTCATTTGGCTGCGACGGAGCGAGCCAGCCATTGCGTGGCGACGTGCCTCGCGCATCCACTTCCACAATGACTACTAAATCCGGTTCCTAAAAGGAAGTGTCAATAGTGCAAGTTATTTTGGGCACGCTAGGGCACGCTACCGCTTGCCACTATGTTTTTTATGTGGTCCAGAGGTCTTGAACCTTCATTTGACGATAGCCAAGACGTGAAATTCGAAAATGTGTCGTGTCGGCACTCTCTTAGCGCTTTTATTTACTCCCTTGACCTCATCTGCAGCGCACCTATACTTGCCAGCTATTAGCGGAATTCGAAAACTTCTCTCGCGCTAGCAAGGACAAGCGCTACCGATCGTTACAATTGTGCGCGTGGCTTGTCGACGTGGGACGATCAATTCGCGGTGCGGCGGTGCACACGCGAATTCATCTTTGTCATAGTGGCGAGTTTTGCTCGAATCGATTTCAGCTTCGGTCAGAGCACCAAGCCTCCTCCCCCCATGGTCATTACTGCCGAACGATCGCCTGCACGCAGTCCCCTCCTATACTCATTTTACTTTGCCGTGCACCGTTGTCCCGGCGTAACTCTGTTCACACACGCTGTCCAGATTAATACATGCCGAATGGATTGAGCGACTGCGAACAAGCGAAACGGCAATAGGGCGATCGCTATATGCATAAATGAACAGCGGGTGTCGCCTATGCTCCCTCTGCAGAGTGTAGCGAATGTGAATGGCGTTGCTTTCTCTCTCTTTTTTTTTTTTTAACTTCGACAGCAGTTAACCGCCGCGGGTTGTTCTGTGGCTAAGACGCTCTGCAGCCGAGCACCGCCAGGTCGAGGGTTCGAGTTCCTTCCGCTGGGGCCATTTACCGGTGGGTGGGGAGTGCAGATACGCTGGTTAGTTTCGATTTAGGCGCGGTGTAGGGGGATAAGGAGGAGAAGGGAGGAAGGAAAACAAGAGATGAAAGGTAGAGAGGTTAACCAGATCAAGTGTCCGGTTGGCTACTCTGCACAGAGGGTTGGGGAACGTGACTGGTTGGCCTGGAAGGTTGCTTGCAATCGTGGGAATTAGGTTAACGTCCTCAGTCCTAGGAGGTCACGTGTTCTATCCAACTTCAGCTACCGTTGGCTGTACAAGCGGAAACGTGCCTGCCGCGTCATTTTTCTTTCTTTGTTCTCTCCCAAGAACAGTACGAGCAATGAGGTACGGCGCTAAAAAAAAATGAAAAGAAAGAAAAACCGCTGACACATGCTCGTATGTGACTCTGATAAGCCTTCCTGTTTTATTGTCATTTTTGTTTTTTCTAGTCGCTCTGTTGCGCCTCCAATTCCTACTCTGTTTCACTTATAGCCGTTAAAAACCGGTACTCACCGCGCATAATTTCTTTCACTTGGAAGATGAATGTCGACTTGGGCGCTCCACGTTTCCATTTGATTTATTAAATTACGGTTGCGTAAGAATGGGAAGAGCATGGTACAGAACAAAGAGAGGATACAGAAAACGCAAAAGGCTGTTAAGAGCGTTGCAAGTATAGCAGCGCGCATGCGGGGAGAATGTCGCAAACGGAACGAATTAAAGCCATAGCTCGCCTGGATACTTATACCGGAGGACAAAACAAGAAAGCGACTCAAAAGCAGCCCCCCCCCCCCCATCCCCCTCCAGAAAAAAGAAAAAGTAGAGACTGCGCATAGAAAACAAAGCGAACGCACCCGACGGCCAAAGCTGTGCACTTTGCCGGACCGTGTCGCGAGCCGGAATTTCAGGCGACGGCCATTAATCGGGCTAATGCGAATAAACGACTGCCCGAGACGTGGTCGCTTAGCCGCGCATCGCGTGATCAATAACACGGTGGGGAGAACGAGAGAGAGAGAGAGAGAGAGAGAGAGAGAGAGAGAGAGAGAGAGAGAGAGAGAGAGAGACGAGCTGAGTCGGACGGCGCGCTTGGGGCCGAGCTATGTCGACGCAGGAAATAAGTCGGGCGAGGTAAGCACATAAATCCGAAAACGAGCCGCTATATATACACCCTATCTCACTCCAGCCGTGCAGCGTTGGAGAAGCTATGTTCAATTTCACCCATAGCAGGGAACGCTACGAAGGCTAGAGAGAACTTTAACATTGCTCGCATTTATGGGAGAGAAAGTAGCTGGTTCTGATGTATTAAACTTCCCCATCTGTGTGCACTTAATAAACAACGACCACCACAACAACAATCAGTGTCACTGATTCTCATCAGGCAAGGTAAGTCAATTGAAGGAACAGCAAATGCTTCTTGCACCGAAATTATGTACTTACGAAGTCAACCTTGCTCCTAGATATACTTGCGTAAATACAATCAACTGTAAATTCATGCTGGGCCCTTTTTGAATTGATGGTATCTCGGGTGAATCTCTGCCGATGGGAAACTGGCACATGGTTAAAATGAATGAATGAATGAATGAATGAATGAATGAATGAATGAATGAATGAATGAATGGATGGATGGATGGATGGATGGATGGATGGATGGATGGATGGATTCTGGAGTTTTACGTGCCATAAACACGGTCTGATTGTGAGGCACGCCGTAGTGGGTGACTCATGATTAATTTTGAACGGCCGATGTTCTTTAACGTGCACCTGAGCCTAAGCACACGAGCGTGTTTGAAATCCGCCGCCATCGCAGTGCGGCCGCGGCAGCCGGGATCGAACCCGCGACCTAACCGCTGATGGGGCAGTTCATCTGAATCTCTGCTGTCTGAATATGATAGCATCCTACTACCTATCGATTACACGTTTCCTTGGTATACACTCGCTGTCTGCTATAGTCTGGTAGGCCACTGGTAATTGCTTGAAAGCATAACGTAGGCAGAACTTCGTTTCTCCATTCAAACTTGAACTAAAATTTTTGTTACACTTGAGCGATACTTATCATCATATGTTAGAATACCGGAAACTCACGATTATATTCTAATCTACTCCGCTGCCTCTATATGCGCCGCAACGCTTCAACAAAACTGTAGAAATAAACACTCGAAATTCGGCGAGTCGCGCATCGTATATGCACCACACTCTTATTCCTAGCCAGACAGCGTTCGCTTAAAACGTTCACCCTAACAGGAGCTCATCTCATTACGTCAGCATCAATTTCTGGATAAGCTGTTACGCCTGTCCCGCCCTCGCCAATCACGTGGCGCGTGAGGCGCATGCGCCTCAGGGAAACCGACACGCCCGTCACGTATACAGGAACGACTGTCTTCCAGAACGCGACTTCGTTGCTTTTGTCAAAAAAAAAAAAAAAAAAACGCGAACCCTCGAAGCTTGCACGTGATTGCACGGTTTTGATGACGTAGTATATCCTTGCGGAACGAATGCGCGAAAAACAAAAACGAAAACAGAACCTAGAATGAGGAAGAATGGCCGGGCACGACGATGAAGCGGTTTTGGCTCGTCGTGTTGCCGAATGAAATTACTGCGGCCGGACGGAACGCGCGGGGCGCCTCGGGAGTCGGATGCGTATAAAAACGTCGCTGCGAGGAAATTGTGAGTGACGTTAAACGACCCCTCTCACCCTTTCCGACCGTGCTGCTGGAACTCACCGGAAGCCCCCCAAACCCAGCGCGGTCTTCCGTAACAAGAAAAGATGGCATCCGCAAAATCTAAGCGTTTGCTATCGAGGTTATTTGCGGACGGCGTACAGGCGGTTCCGCCGGCCGTTAGAGCTAATGCAGGGCGCAATTGAGGCCTAACGAGGACCGACGTCGGCATACGGCCAGAACCCCTGCCGTGACAGGCGGTGTGCGGCGCAGAACCTTGGTATAGGAAGAGATAGAGCAGAGACGGAATCTGGTCCCCGCACAGTGCTCTCTTCACTGCATGGCTCCACAGCGCATGCTGTGGAGCCATGCCTAGGGAGGCTGTGCTGCAGTTGCTGCAGTGTTTTGAAAAGGTAATGTCGGTGCCGTAGACGTCCAGTCAGCGATCGTTCCAAACAGTCAACAGTGGTCCAGCAAGAGGATGTCTCTGCAGCTGGTGATTCGATCGACAAGTGGACTTGTGTTCGCCATAAGCGTAGCCTCCGACATCGCACCAGCGTGTCGCAATGACGCGCTGGCGAAGACAAGCCCCCTTGGCGATCAATTGAAACGTGCGTTTTCCTTTGAATTCGTGCCTTGTTTGGATCGCTACAGTCAAGGTGTACTCGTGAAGAAATAGCGGCGTCTATTTCAGCCCTAAGTGTTGCTTTGAGATGTTTGAAACAAACAAACAAACGAACGAATGAACGAACGAAGGAAGGAAGGAAGGAAGGAAGGAAGGAAGGAAGGAAGGAAGGAAGGAAGGAAGGAAGGAACGAACGAACGAACGAACGAACGAACGAACGAACGAACGAACGAACGAACGAACGAACGAACGAACGAACGAACGAACGAACGAATGGTATAGTAGAATTCAGTGGTTTGAAATAGGGTACAGTGGAAGGCAAGAAATATAGAGAAAGTGGTAACACGGTGAAACACTGTTATGGGTCCTCATGTTATAATCACATTTAAAACATAATTATATATACAGAACAGCAACTGAACAGAGTGGTTGGATACATAATTGCCATTAGGAGCGTGAGGAAGCAAATTAGGAATTAAAGAGGATAAGGAACAATGAAATGTTTAAAAGGACCAGAATGAATTAATGACTTTAAATAAATTGTGTGTCGCGGCGCCGCGTTGGGGTTTACACGGTGCAAAGCAACGAAACGAGTTTGGCTCTGGTAACGTTGGCGGGAACGCTTGTGTCGCGGATCATTATTTTGGCGACATGGAAAATGACGACGCAGGAGCCGGTCATCGTGACATTGGAGGGGTTCCTGTAGCTGAATATTAAAGCTTCACCGAAGCTCACGGTATAACAAGTGTATAACAGCTGTGTCTTACCAGTACTCACGTACGGGGCAGAAACCTGGAGGCTTACGAAAAGGGTTCTACTTAAATTGAGGACGACGCAACGAGCTATGGAAAGAAGAATGATAGGTGTAACGTTATGGGATAAGAAAGGAGCGGATTGGTTGAGGGAACAAACGAGAATTAATGACATCCTAGTTGAAATCAAGAAAACGAAATGGGGCATGGGCAGGACATGTAATGAGGAGGGAAGATAACCGATGGTCATTAAGGGTTACGAACTGGATTCCAAGGGAAGGGAAGCGTAGCAGGGGACGGCAGAAAGTTAGGTGGGCGGATGAGATTAAGAAGTTTGCAGGGACAACATGGCCACAACTAGCACACGACCGCGGTAGCTGGAGAAGTATGGGAGGGGCCTTTGCCCTGGAGTGGGCGTAACCAGACTGATGATGATGATGATGATGATGATGATGAAGCTCACAGAGGTTAGAGCTCTTAACATCAGGCCGCACAACGATTTCCTTGTAGTCCTTCACGTCCTCGCCATGTCGGTCAACCACGCTCAATCAACTGAATGAAAGCATACGTATCTGTCAGTGTCCGTTGTAAGAGTTGAGGAGGACTTCGGTATAAAAAACTTCGAGGTTTATTTACATTATTTACAGTGAGAGTCAATTAACAGTCTTAAAGTCATTACGGGCCGGCAGCAACTTGGATGCTGCGGCCCGCGGCAAGAAGCTCGAAAGAGAAGAATCAAGGAATGCTCTAGGAAGGCTCTGTTGCTGCTCCCGGTATGTGTCTTTTAAGCCCTTCGGTGTCTCGAAGACACGTCACGTTCGGCCAATGGGAGAGCCCGCTCAGGTGACGCCATCTTCGGCCAATCGGCGAGCCCGCTCAGGTGCCGTCATTTTCGGCCAATGGTAGGCGCCCGTGCGATGGTGTCACACCCACTGGAGATGGTCGCTGCTTGGTCCCCAATTGTCCGAGGGCTTACTTCTCCCTGCGGACTTGCCTTGCTGACTTGCGATGCGCCGTCACACTAGGCAGATGGGGGCGACGCTGCCAGGGTTTCACGGTGCATTACACCCGTCTTGCCTCTTGGACCCAAGTTACCTAGAACAGTGCCAGGCTCTCGCTTCACTTTCGGGAAGAGTCAAGCAGTGAATAGCTCCACCTGCGGCACACGAGGTGGGGGCCGCCAACTTGTTTGTACGTGCCGCGCCTCGGGAATGCGGTATCCGTGCTACTACGCTTCTTAATTAGCCGAGGCGCGATTCGATGTGGTCTGGTGAACTCGAAGTAGGCTCAGGAAACGGTCCCGTATCTAATACCGTGTATAGTCCGCATCGTCTACTCAGTACCGAACACCAGAGCATGCCATGCAGCTTTCGTTTCAATTCAACATGGTTCTGACTTTCAACACACGTAGTATACCCTCTCATGTAGAGACCGGCTGTCGCTGCTAAGAGTAGCGCGCATCTTCAAGCAGCTTTTTAAAAATAAAACGCATTATTTTCTAGTGAAACAGGTGGCGCAAGTATTTCCCGTTGCGACGAAACCCTGCATTGGCTCGAGTGCGTGAGTAAATACGTAGGGCAATTCGAATCCATTCTATCCGCAAGGAGCATTTGCTTCCCGATTACCGTGCAGCCGCGAATACGCGAAGGCCAGCTTTCTGTTTGTTTATTTTTTCCCCGCATGGCCGGCGCCGCCGCTGCGACCAGAGACATCTGGTGGCGATGCAAGGAACCCAGCGGCGGTGACGCGTGCCTCCTCCGCTAAGATTGCTTGGCCTATTCGGCGACAGAACTGCCAAGAAATGCTTCGCCATCGAAAGTGGTGGATCCCTCGAAAACGTCCCGAGCGAAGAAAAAAGAAACCTGCATAAAGCAGGCCCGCCAGAAACTGGGTCGGCGCGATAACGACCTTTTATTTTATTTTCATGCAAGCGCTGACATGAAAGCGCTTTTATATTCTCTATACAAACATTGGCACGCGTTGTCCGCGCCAACACGCGATACACAACGACACACACTCACCGGCGCCTATTTCAGATCACGCCGCACGGACTCGAATTCGCGCCTTTCCTGTTCCCATTTGCCGCGCTTATTTTCTTATTGTATTTTATTGGTTCGAGTGTCGCACCTTCTATAGGATGCGTCGACGCGAAGGCTGCGTCAATAAACGCGTCCCGATAAACATTTGCCTTTGGAGCGTCAAACGTCGTTCTGCGATTGAGTCGGGAAACGACGAGCGCAAACATCGACAACCATTTTTCTTTCTTCCGGTATACGCGACGAGGGTACCTGCACGATGCGTAAACCTGCGAAAACGTTTGGACCTTTCCGCACTGCCTCCCTTGCCCATACGTCTCGTCCCCGTATTCTGGTTTCCGACGTTTTCGTTTCGGATGACGATTGGCGAAGTGAATGCATTGGAAAAGCTTTTCCTCTGGGGGGTGGGGGGGGGGGGTGAACACTTCCCTAGGGCGTTTTATAAAAGCTTATGTTTACAAAAGCTACTTTAGCTTACTTTGCTCCTAAGCTATGGTGCAAACAATTGCTCGCAGACATGCACAACAGTTTTGAAGCACTAGATACAAACTGCAAAGTTATACTTTACAGTTTGCTGCAAAGTATTTGCCTTTGCAATACTTGTTTGGCCCATTCATTCCCCTGTATAGTTGTCAATTTCTTTGCTTTATTGAGTCGTCCTGTCAGGCTAAAGAGACAAAGGTAGTTGAACGTAACAAACTGCACATATAACATGCTTACTTTACACGTTTTATGTCGCAGGGCAAGCTTTTGAACTAGAAAATAATCAAAAATGAAAGTAGTCAAGATCAAACCGGACGTCTCCAATACGTCGTTACCCAAAGCCCGAACGTTATCTTGGACATTGTACTTCAATGATTTGGTCTCAACAGTTTCTTTCCGTCTATATTTGCCTTCATCGCCATATAGTGTAGTACCTTGCGAGATGGAACATCGGGGGTACACATGTTGTGGTAACAAGGCGTGGTTAGCTTAGGCGCCAACACGGGCCTTTGCGGTAATCTTCAGATATCTAAATTACATTTCAAGTAACAAGAGCTTTGTTTAAAAAGAAAAACGCCTCTATACCACCCTGTGAGAGTGAATGTACAGTAAAGCTGTTGCGGACGTCAGACGAGTACCACCACTCCAACTGACGACGTTACACAAGCACCACCACCACCTCGAGGGACGTACGTGGTGCGCGCATGCTCATGTGCGGAAGTGCAGCATGCATACCCATTATTCTAGGCCGTCCGCCAAGCGCGAGTGCCTTATTGAACTCATTTAATGTTTAACAGTAAATTGCGTCGGAAAATGCGTTAAGTACGACTTACACACAAGGCTGGAGACATGATAGCTTCGAATTGTTATTCGAATATACGAGAATAACATAAATCTGTTTCGTGGGAACTGAAAGACAAAGCCCCTTTTACAGCTGCCGTTTGGGGTCTGTCTGAGTGGCCGCGGTCGCTAGCTGGCGAACCGTTAGCACAGCACAGCACAGCACTGAGTGACCGAACGATCTACCCAGTAGACTTTCTTTTCTTCTTTTAACCTTTCCGTCCCCTTTTCCCTTTCCCCAGTGTAGGGTAGCCAACCGGGCTCAGTCCTGGTTAACCTCCCTATCTTTCCTTTATCATTTGCTCTCTCTCTCTCTCTCTACATCCTCAGGCCCTCCGTCCAGCGCAAGTGCGTTATTGAACTAATTTCTCTAAGCCAGAATGCGTTAGAATATTCGTAAAGTTCGGGTTACAAAGAACCTGCACGCATGATAGCATCGGGTTGTATTTCGAATATCCACGAAAACGTAATTCCGTTGCGCGGAAACTCAAACACAAACCCCTTTTCCAGCTGCCGCTTTTTAGGTGAGCACGCCACGAACAATCCCGTCCAACTACACTCTAACAGCTTCGCTGTAAAACAAGCATACAGGGGTGCGTAACAAGTTTTCCTTAGCGGCCGAAAACGCGTAATTAATTTGAAGAAACGCCTTTATCCGAGAGAACACGCCGTTCAAAAGCTGGGGCTTGAACTGAGCCCTTTCGTCGCCCCAGAAAGGGGAGCTCAACATGTTTACGCCAAAGTCGTTCGATTTACCAGATTTTTTTTTTTTTTTTGAAGTCAGGCTTAATTAACTGCAAGGTATAAAGCTATGGCTAGCCATGATTGGCCTGATAAAAATGTATGCTTCAGCGAAAAGCCTTGTCAGGACTCGCGTAGAAAGAAATCACACATAAACACTTGGCTCAGGTGGAAACAGCCATTACTAAGCTTAAGGCTGTCCAATGAAAAAGAAACCTGTTCTAACTTTTAACACGTGCACTTGGCAGTTACACGTTACACAGTGATATCTAAGCGTGAACTTAGTTGAAATCATCAGTTTGCCTATTCTCAAAGTAGCTGTCGCCAAAATTAAGAAGGAGAGGCGGTATAGTGTGTGTAGGAGGGGTAGGGGAGAGGGGGCAGGTCCAGACGCTGCTGCAGCCCTGCATCATTCACTTTTATGTGGTATTCTAAGCTTCGAAGGCCAAAAGGAAGACACTGATGAAGCAGCACCATTCCCTCGACGTCTTGCTTGACAGCATAGCTAAGAGAGAGAGAGAGAGAGAGAGAGAGAGAGAGAGAGAGAGAGAGAGAGAGAGAGAGATAGTTAGAGGGAGAGAGAAGACGAAGGAGTCGAATTAAAACAAACAACAGAAATGTAGCCCATAGAGCCGGGTTAGGTGCCGAAAACAAAAGGCAAATCTGACTCTCCTCTCTAGTTTCTCTTTTTTTTCTTCAGTGTTTTGTTTGGTATAGCTAATCATTTCGTTTGTCATTTTCGTTGTAGTTCGGGGTCATCATCATGGCCATGAGCAGCAACAACAACCACGACGACGACAACGATTGGATAGGTCTGGAATGATTACGGGCGGGTACGGCTTCTTTATAAAAAGAACCAAAGCGCTCATAAAATACATGCACGAATTGAAACTACCTGAAGCAGATGGGAACCTTGGCAACTCGTTATAACGTTCAACCTTTACTAGTGGTGACTTCAAAAGTGATAGTCAAATGAATATCCTCGTGTGCGTAATTGTCACTTGGTGTTCGTGCTCTTTTGATTATTTTACTCTTGCACGAAAAAAATACATATATATTGTGTTGCATTTTACGGATTTGCTATAGCCGGCTCCAAAGAGGCCTACCGACGAATTTCTTTACATGTAATATTCATAACAATAAGGAAATCCCAACTCTATCGTGCAAAGAAAACCTATACGCCATTTCTTGCAAATGGTGCCAGTTTAAGTTGCGCTGGGAAGACAGTCTACGCAGTCAGGGTGTTTCGCAGAGACGCTTTTTCCATTTTCTACTGGCCTCCGATCGCAAACGCACGCAGAGGAAATAGACGAAAGTCTGCGGCTATGTTCGCGTCTTTCTCGACTGAGCTACGTCAGGCGCGGATGAACAAAGGAAGTGAGTGACTGCAACTTTGCAGACCGTGTCGTACCCGGAAGAGATAGGGGGTTCGTGCGTCGCGGTGGGCAGCTGCGTTGTTCCTACATGAAGGTAGCCATGCTAAAACGCCTGTTAACATTATTGATGTGTTATCTTTCTTTTTATTTCTGGCAGGTCCGTCGTGAATAGGCCTGTTTGTCTTTCAATTGTTTCGGTTGTCTTTCGATAGAAATATGCGTATGTGCTGTCTATAGTAGTTAGCGGGTAGACGGAATCCTTCTGCATTGTTTCCAGGACGATGGCTGACTAATCCCCTGTTATAGGTGCGTGCGATCTTGAAAAATAATATCTGAAAAACAAGAAAAGAAAAAAGGAAAATGGGAAAGTATGTAGGTCTCTTTAGGACCGCCTATCCCAAAATCGCAAACGCACTGCTCAGAAAGGATTAAAAAAGGAAAGAGAAAACAAGAGGGAAGTATCAAGAAGCACTACAAATACTTGTATCAAACAACAGCAGCCGCTGCTACTACTACTACTACTACTACTACTACTACTACTACTACTACTACTACTACTACTACTACTACTACTACGAAGACAACGACGACGACGACGTCATGAACCAGGACACGAATACTTATATGTGAAAACAACAACAAAGCATATTGCCTCAAGGATTTCGATCCTTGAAATAAAGGTACGAAGGCACGCATAAACAGACTGCAGGGTGCGCTGACACGATTTGTTCTGTAACACGTAGACTGGCACCTTATTCGTGCATATGCACAGTTGTTGAAGAGTGCTATCTGTACAAACTGCATGTTTCCTTATGCAAAAGCGACTGCTGAATTCTTCTGAACAGAAAAAGAAAGAAACAAAGAAATGTTGCGAGAAAAAGAAAGAAAGAAAGAAAGAAAGAAATGTTGCGTCTATGTTACGTTCAGAACACGTCCGACGCAGAGCAACGCTGGTGGAGAGAAAAAAAAAATAAAGAGAAGAGAAAGTCGCCGAATTTGGCGCTGCACAGAAGTACTTTAACGAGAACGAACTGAGCCGCGCGTAAACTATTCGAGCCAGCATGGCACAACCGATACCACATAGAAGCTCAACTTTGTGTGGCAACTCATTGTGCTTCCCGATCCATTGGCGTTGTGGTTGCACGGTGGTAGGCACGACGCCTCCGTTTTTGTAATGCAAAAGCGCCGGCTCACTCACTCCTTTGGACAAAAAAGAAGGAGAAAGGAAAGAACAAGAGAACGAAACGTTGATAGTCTAAGCTGCATTCAGAAGACCTTCTGAAGACTATCTAGTGCTTCGCTCTACTTCACACCGGCGCTCTTTACTTGTTATAGCCGTCTTAGCGCGCAAGGAGAAGAAACGAGCGAGGAGCAGCAACTCTCTTTACGTCTCGGCTTGACAAGAATAGCAGAAAACTGAACTCATAAGAAAGAAAGAGCACCAAACAACAACAAAGAAACAAACAGAGACGAAAACAATGAAAATAATACGTTAGCGGCTCTAACTGTAGGACCGAAAGGATTGCGTACTCAAAGGAGCCGCGCACCACGGCGTAAACGCGAAGGAGAAACCCGCATGCCGAGCTGGAGGCAACAATGAAATCCTCTTCGCCCTTAGAAAGGGCGCAGCCACCGGAGGAGGCAGCGGCGCTTCATAAAACCGGAGCTCGCCTTCCCCGCTCGCCACATGGAGGGATGAGGGAAGTGGGAGAGTCGCCGGCATCCGCTGCCTGCACGGGCAAGTCGTGTCGGTGGCGGCGGCTGCCTTTCAGCTCTACTACCGTAGAAACGCGCGAAGAAGCAGCAGGCTGTACAGTAAACAGTGTTACCGCAGCGCACGCAGTGTGCGTTTGCTTGGCAGTGTAATCGGGATCAATGGATGGGTCCACTTCTCTTCCCTATGCCACCGTCGTCAATGTTCATCTTTCTTTTGCCTTTTACCCCTAGCCCCAGCTTAAAGTAGATGGCTGGAGGAATGTTCCTCACGTCGGCCTCTCTACCTTTTTCATCATTAAACATTTATCTCCTCCCATTAGTCATGGCGGTTAATGCAGGGACAGCGCTGCATGTAAGCTGCACGCACCCTTGCATAGTTTCGTTATCATCGTGATCGTTTCTTTTTTCATGTCCCCTGCCTGTGTATACCGTGTCTTGCGCGGGCACGTTTGCCCGTGTTGATGGTTAGGTTTACTACACTTCCGTAGGGTCGTCATAACCACAACCGACGTCGGGATTTATGTGCGGTGCTTGTGCAATGAACCACAAAAGTTTACGGACCACGGGATCTCGGAAAACGTTCAATTTCTGAGGAACCTGCAACAGTAGTCAGTAAAACCAAACATCACGATGTTGTTCACATGTACTAGTAAAGGCTGTAAATCCTAATACTGGGCTGCGTTGTGAGGCTGCGCAAACATTCAGTTTTTTCCTCAGATCTTGTGTTCCCTAAAATTTTGTGGTTGACGGTACACACTGCCTGACGCTAGGTAGAAAGGAAGGAAGGAAGGAAGGAAAAAGTGGAGAAGGAAGGCAGGGAGGTTAACCAGTTTTGCCTAACCGGTTTGCTACCCAACACATGGGAGCGGGATGGGGGGGATGAAAGATGGGGAGAAGAGATAGAGGGCACATAACATAAGAGAAAGGAGGTTATCATTAGTCGCAATACGCCTGCGTAGGCTCATCATCATGTCCATCTTCTTCATCGTTATCAGTCTATACTTCAAGTATATACGTGTATATGTAGATTGCAGGTCAAAGGACCCTCTGAGCGATCGCTAAATACTTCTGTCTTGCGTCAGCCTTAGGATTTGAAGACCACAGTTCACAAATGGATGAGGAAAAAGTAATAAATGTAACGGACAAGAGCGTTCACTTCCAAATGTGTATTGACGAAATTAGTGGTGAATAATATAAGGAAACAAAAGCCACAGGACTGATACCTGACTGATAACAGAGAGCGCATCCTCTTGTACCTTAGCCCGCAGTCTCTAGGTAAGATAGCTCCTTGTTTGATAGCGCAATAGGTATTTGCTCACGATTAGGGCTTCTTCCCGAGCCATCATAGCTGCCTCAAATGAGACGTGCATAGGATTGCCGCGATGCATGCCAGTGAGGACAGTGTCTTCAATTTGAGGTGTGCGGCCACAGAAGTAGTAACTCAGATGGTCATCCAAACCACTGCACAGCGGAAGAGCTACTACGCTCGTGTGCTCTTTTCTATAAAGTTTACTCTCTCTCTCTCTCTATGCACCTGTTCGTTTGAGTCACGCACCATGCAATGCGCCACAAGAACAAGCGCTTGCGCGCTGATGTCTTCAAGCCGTGAATGGAACCAACGGCGCAATTCTCAATTGAGGATTGACTGCGTGCTGCAATAAAATGCGCAAGAACGACGATGTGAAAGAGAATACATTCGATCGAAATCCAAGAAACGATTGCTGCAATAGTTAAAACTTCAGATGTTGATAGAGGCGTGCGTTCAATTAAAGATGTGATACCTGGTATATTTTGACTATACGGCAACATCGAACAATATGAAGTCGCTGGGTTTATCGTCCAGGAATTGCAGAGTGTGTTATAAGTAACGACGTGTATCGGAAGACTGCGGTTTAAGCTTCGCCACCGCGCCTCCGTTAACGTGCACCCATATCAGGGTATCTCCAGCGTTCTCGCGTTCCGCCCCCGTCGGACTGCGACCGCTGATGCAGTTACCAAGCCCGCGACCTCGTGCTTAGCAGCGAAATGTCATAGCTACTGAGGCGCCACGACGAGTAAAACGATATTTAATGACATGTAAAGCTGTCTGTAAGGTCTGTGAGGTGTTAAGCCTTACCCTAACATTGAAAATTGGGCAGGTTGGCAGCGATCCATCTTCAACAGCTCCAGTTAGGACAGGCACAAGCAAGACAACACTGGAGAGTGAATGCCCTGTGTTATTAGGCTTTGGTTATCAGGTGGAATAAGGTTCACGAGGGTTGCAATGTGGACTTGTTGGTAATGCATCGTCAAGAGGCCTACGGTTGCGCGATTAAAAGACGGGACAAAATAAGACACGCAGGGACACACACAGCGCTGTGTGTGTCCCTGTGTGTATTCTTTAGTCCCGTCTTCTAATCGCGCAACCGTACACCCCTTGAAGATGGTATGAGGTGACGGTAAATTCTCTGTGTTACGTGGTAAGCGTCTTAAGTGGTGCTGGTGAGGATCGGCAAGCATTACATTTGCTGGTAAGTGGTAGCACACCAAGTTAATGGCGCACAACGCAAACACCCATTCGTGTTGCATGCCCAAACAGTCGGCGACCCGCGGAAGCCAAGGGCTATGCACGCTGTGTGTGCGGGCTACGTTTGGGTAAACGCGGCAGCACGACCTGGCAGCAAGAGAACAAGCGACAGGAGATCTGGGATGCGGCTGCAGTATAAGAATAACCGCTGGTGACAGCGGGCGCCTGGCCTGCTAGGTTTTGTGTTTCCAGCGAGAGCGAAGGCGCTGAGCCCGGGGAAACGCGTATCGTGAAGGCTGCATCCATGTGATGCCCCCCCCCCCCTTTTTTTTTTTTCCACCAAGGAGAACGGGGCTTTGTTGCGCCCTGCTCTTCATATTACCTCGCCTCCGCTGCCATAGCCACTCTTCCTTTGTTGCGGCGCTTGTCTCAGCTGGCTTGAGCTCCTATTTAGCAACTGCTCTTGCTTACGGTGCGTGGAAGATGGTCCGAAAAGCGCCGATGCCGGCATAGACGGGGTTGGGTGTCTTCAGCACACGCGGTGCTCAATCGTGTGCACGCTGTATCCGGTGTCGCCATTGTTCTATGTGTGTATGTGTGTGTGTGTGTATATATATATATATATATATATATATATATATATATATATATATATATATATATATATATATATATATATATAAGCCTCTGTTGTTATAGCTTCCGTCTTAGTTTCTGCGCAAGTATATGCCCGAAGAAAAAGAAAAGCACAGCGAAGTAAGGGGAAGGAGAAAACAGAGTTGGTATAAGCCAGCAACTTACGGGGAGGCTGCTTGTGATTGTGCACTTGGAGTGATAATCAGGTGACGTTTCTGTCCCGTGCGAAGCGTTAGAGCAGAAAGTGGTGACCAGGGAGACGTTTTTTCAAGCTTGTTTTGTGGCGTGAGGGGAAGAATGCTTTCGCCATCATCCACTGACTTGGAGTCGTTCTGCCTCTTTCGCAAAGGCGTCTCCCATTCTCAATAGTTGCGTATGAAAGTCTTTCCGTGTAACCCCAAGCACCAAACACAGAAATTCAAGACCCTACTACACACAGCCAGCACCCAAACCAGAGACAACACGTTGATGATCGGAGGGGACTTCAACGCCGCCCATCGAGCGTGGGGTTATGTGAAGGACACGGCCATGGGACGGGACTTATTACACGATACCCTGGACCACAACTGTGTCCTAATCACGGACCCCGCGCATCCTACCCGCATCGGCAGCTCCGTAGCACGAGACACCACACCAGACCTTACATTCATCAAAAATGACCACAAGGGCAAAGTAACATGGCACAACACGGGCGTCGACCTGGGCGCCTCACCACAGCACAAGACATCACAGAGATCGAAACCTGGACGGCGCAGCTCCGCGATGCAGTGCGCTCAGCCACAAAGACCATACGAACAGACGAGGACGTCATCAGCATGGACAGCCGCCTGGCCCATCTGATAGAGGCCAAACTATCGATACAGGCGCGTTGGAAGCAGCACCGGCTGAATCGCAAATTGAGGAAGAAAGTGGCTGACTTAAACAGGGCGATTCAACAACATTGCATGCTCCTGTGCCGTCAACAGTGGAACGAAATCTGCAACCGAGCTGACAGGGAAGTGCATCGCAGTTGTACATGGAATATCTTTCGGCACCTCCTAGACGAAACAAAGACCAAGTCATACCAGCGCGACCGCCTGGCCCGCCTCCATGCACACCATCACACAACAACAAGGAAAAGATGCTGTTATCAGGGGCCTGGCAGCCAAGTATCTACCAGACACGCCTACGGAAACCCACCCGCCGTACGGGGGGCTTCCCAACGCGTGGCTCGACCGAGACATTACCATATCAGAGGTACGGGTAGCGCTGAACGAGCTCAACACCCGCTCAGCAGCCGGCCCAGATCTCGTTACAAACAAGATGCTACGCAACCTGGACGATGCTTCGATAGAGGCCCTAACCCATTACTTCAATGAATGCTGGCATTCGGGCAAGCTCCCCCGACAGTGGAAAACGGCAAGAACGATCCTGATTCTGAAACCGCGCAAACCACTGGGCATCGGCAACCTGCATCCCATCTCGCTGACGTCCTGCGTGGGCAAGGTGCTAGAGCACGTGGTCGCCAACCGGTGGCAGGAATACCTAGAGAAGGAAGGCCTCTATCCTGACACGATGATCGGCTTCCGGCGCAGACTCAGCACACAAGATGCCATGTTACAACTCAAACAAGAAATCATCGACAACAAGACACAAGACAGCAAAGTAATTCTGGGTCTCTATTTACAAAGTGCATTCGACAAAGCCAAACACTCAGCCATATTTACACAAGTATCAAGACTCAACAAGGGGGTAACGAACTACAATTATATTCAAGACTTCTTGACCAACCGCACGGTGGAACTGCACGCCGGAGACCTCAAGCTCCTCGAACACAAGCTCGGCAGTACGCGTACTCCACAGAGTTCGGTCATCTCGCCGTTGCTCTTTAACCTCGTCATGATCGGGCTAGCGAGGGCAGTAGCGGGGACCGGCGTCCGGCATACGATCTACGCCGACGACATTACCCTGTACGTGGGCGGCTTGCGGCACCGACGCCAGCATCGAGCAACAGCTGCAAGCGGCGGTTACCGCCATCGAGCAGCACCTTGACGGCACAGGCCTAATGTGCTCGCCCGCCAAATCCGAGCTGTTCGTCCTCAAACCGCTTCGACCGGGACGGAAGCGCGCTCCCCTTCGGTAGTGTGATCACATCAAGATTGTGACTGCATCGGGGCAACGCATCCCCGAAGTTCCCAAGATCAGGGTCCTGGGCCTGCTGCTTAACAAGAGCGGCCGCAACGACGAGACCATCAACAAGCTTACCACCAAGGCAATGGGCGCCATCCGGCTCATACACCGAGTCTCTACACGACGGGTGGGCATGCGTGAAGACAGTCTCGTGCGCCTTGCCCAGTCGTTCGTAATCAGTCACATCGCCTACGTTGCGGCCTACCTCAACTGGCACGTCACTGACAGGACCAAGGTCAACACACTGATGTGACGGGCTTACAAGACGGCGCTGGGTTTAATGGAGACCACGAGTACGGCTCGGCTCTTGCAGCTCGGTGTCCATAACACCCTAGAAGAAATTGCCGAGGCGCAGCTTATCGCGCAATTCGAGCGCCTCTCTACCACCAAGACGGGCCGCAGTATACTGACGTCTCTGGGTTCAACCCGCAAGCTCCCAGCCGGCAACCGTGCGAGGTCACAGATGAGGCGCGGGCCCACTATTACGTGAACCCCATCCCGAAGAACATGCACTCAGAGTACAACCAAGAACGACGGCAGGCGCGGGCCAAGGCCCTCACCGAACAACACACCCAAGACCCGCACGCCCGGTACGTGGACGCCGCGGAATACAAGCGGGAAGGCTTCGCGGCAGTGGTCGTTGCGGCGGCTACCGGCACCAAGACAACGGCAGCGGGCGTGCTGTGCACGAACGCCACAGACGCCGAGGAGGTTGCCATCGCTCTGGCGATCACCGAGGCCGAGTGTCGCACCGTGCTCATCGACTCGAGCAATGCCGTGCGCAACTTTGCCAAGGGGCGAATATGCGCGCCGGCGGCCGCCATCATCGGCAAGCTCCAACTTCAAGACCGCGGCAGCACCGTCCGTATCAAGTGGTTCCCGGCACACGCCGGCGAGTGTGCATCCTCACCGAACCGCAACGAGACGGCCCATTCGGCGGCGCGAGCGCTTACTTTCCGCGCCCCCGAAGTGACCGTTCCGTGTGGTGGTTCGAAACCAAGGACAGATTGACTAGTTATGCAGAAGTAACAAAGTGTTACCGCTTAGCTCGACGGACAATGCCGCCTCCCCACCCGGCACTCAGTCGGGAGGAGGCCGTAATCCTAAGGCAAATACAGACCGCGTCACTCCTCGCCCCTGCAATGCTGCACGTGCTTCACCCAGAGCTCTATCCGAGTGGGCTGTGCGGTGTTTGTGCAGCGGGTCCGGCGGACCAATGACACATCATGTGGGACTGTGCCAGGTTCCCGACGGCAGCTACCTCCAGGACTTACCGGCCCGAACTTCAAGGTGCACTACAGTCAGCAGACAAGGACTGACAACTATGGGCCGTCCAGCAGGCCTGGGGTGCGCTAGAAAAAACACAAGCCTCATAACCCAGTACAAACGGGCCCAACCGGGATAGTGCAGAGTATATAGGGTATAACGCCAGGTCGACGCTTGGCCAGCGTCACGACGCGTTAAACCGTCGTTTGCCGGCACTTTATCAAAGTTATCCCTATCCTATCCTATGTTGGCAGTCGAATTGGCGCACAGCTGTCAACGGTTGTGGTGGGAAAGTTAAGTAGAAAGAAGAAAAAAAACGAGAGAGAGAGAGAGAGAGAGAGAGAGAGAGAGACAAGCTCCCAACTAATTTTATTTCCTGCATTAGTATGCATGTGTGAAGTCCCTCTATAGCAAAATATTTTTCAAGGCCACACACTGTCGGTTGCCCGGCCGAATCTATGAAATGGTACTCGCTCTTTCGAGTATTGCGCCAGGAACCTTGATAACCGGAAATTCCCCTTCGTATTCACTCACCGTACCTTTAATTAGCACGCGCCGACATAGGATGCCCTCCTATAGATGCAATTTCGCATGCACAGATCTCCACGAAATTCGTTCTTACTGCAGCACGGCGGGTCCGGAAACTTTAGGCCCCGAATGTACCTCTGACAGACGTGCGAAGGAAAACGCCGCTAGCGGTTCGTGAGAAAACAGCCTTTGTTGCGTATTCTGGGCCGGTCAAGCAAAGGATACTACCGGTGTCACTTAAGAGAGTTTCGCTTACTAAACGAATCGCACCGAAGATGGATGACACGAGTTTCGCAGAAAATTATGCAGATGAGATGGTGATTTAGTGCTTCGTTCTGCAATCTCGCACGCTTTCCTGCTTTCTGTACCTATCCCCCAGGTACTAGAATGATGGATTGTTCACCGGTTAGATATGCTGTTGCCGCTTCAGCGTTCGTCTAAAAGCGTAAAAGCCCAAGGAAAAAAGAAAGGAAGAAAGACAGAATTAGAGAGAGAAAGCAATTGGTCTAAACAGGGATCAGTGCTCCAATCTCCTTTTTTCCTTCTTTTTTTCGAGCGCGGTCAGACGTGCTGGAACGGAATAGGTAACGGTTAAACACATTGTTTCATTAATCCGCTTAGCTAAAAGTGTACAGTGACGTGGAAGCATCGCGGTATAAGGAGGAGGGGGAAGGCAGAGAGGGTTATAGTGCGGGTTTGTGTGTGCGAATCGAAAGCCAATGCAATAGATAACCTGCACGCCAAAGATATATATATATATATATATATATATATATATATATATACATATATATGTGTGTGTGTGTGTGTGTGTGTGTGTGTGTGTGTGTGTGTGTGTGTGTACACACGTCACGCCCGTCGACTCGATCGAACCCCGATACGCGCCTTCTTCCGCACACCAAGAATGACAAACATTGTTCGTGGAGACCGAAACAATGACAAGCGGCCCGTAAATCGGCCCGTGAAATTCTCGCGGCACTCGGAGGAATTAACAGCCCTCGACTGCGGGCCGCTGTGCAGTACCGCACACCGAAGGCAAGCGCTTGGCTTTAGCGTACCGCGCGCCGCCAGGAAATCCGGGAGGGGGCGTTAAGGTCAAGATGCGCGTAGATGCGCGACGCTGCGTGCTCGGTGTGCGAGATCGCGAGGGAGCGCTGCGTTCGCTCATGCTGCGCGCGGCTGGCCACACACGCGCACCAAGCTCGGTTTGATGGACAAGCGTGGGCACGCCTTTTCCGAGCGCACGAACTCCGCCATCGCCGCCGTGCTGAGCTGGTATAGAAGGCGTTCGGCCGTGGATGTTGTGGGCTTGGCCCTCGGCCGCGCAGAATGCATGTCGAATGAGCCGGAACGCCGTCTGTGTAAAAGCAACGCGGCACATCTGGACACGTGTTGTACCGAGAATCGGTTGCGTATGCGTCGGCGGGACTGTGTTCGTCATCGACTAAAACTTGTACTCTGATCGCATCCTTGCTTAGCATTGATCCTTCCTGGGCTAGTTGCGTCCCATCGCAGTGAAATGAACAATGAGCGGGAAATTAAGATGAAGATCGAGGCAGAAACAGGAAGAGAGAATAAGCGCTCTCCCTTCTGCATTTGGTCCTGCCTACTTCTCTCTACTTAGGTCACCGGCTTTAGCTGGCCCTCAGTAATAATTTCAGAGCCATCTGAACACGTGAGTTTCGACTACACACCCCGGTTTCTAGACTGCTTTTGTTTGTTGAATTTGGAGCTTTCTGTGTACACTGGACAACAAGAAAAACAAAACGTGAACGTCTGTACCTGACGTACTTCGATGTCCTTCCCATCAGTATAAACAGCAATTAGTTTCCGCTGCTTAACGAACAACTCTCCAAACAATATAAAGCCCTTCTTTTTCTTCATCCACTTCTTTTCGTATTGTAGTACAAAACGCTTTCTATTGGAGCCCGCAGGGAAATTTTTGCCCTCATAAATAATATCTTCGAAATCAGAAACCTCCGAAACGATAATGTAGATGACGTAATAGAACATTTTCTCGGGCGAATTGGTTTATAACCGAGAAGGAAAAGAATGGCATCTCTCGCACTTAAAAAAAAAAGCAATCGTGAAAAGCAATCGTGAAGGAATTTCGAGAACAAGGGAGCAATATTTAGCTTAGCGGAGCTGAGAAGGTTACGTAGTGCTAAAAGTGGGACAGCCGCTGGTTGATTGGAGTAACTGAATAAATGCCAAGAAAACAAAAACGCAGTCGATACTGTCACATGCATGTATAGTATGCTATACTGCTGCAACAGTCTACACACTCTCACAGACGCCCCCTGTCTCCTCCCCCTCCCCCCCCCCCGCGCACACACGGAGATAGATAGATGTACAAAATTGCTAAACGTTCTCACTGTTTTCCTACTTGTGCAGTGTGTTTTGCTTAAGGGTCTTTGTTACGTGCCTTACCAGAAGACTGCTTTCAAGGGGAACTATTAGCTACAGTATAGTGGTGTCGGATTGGGAGGCGGAAAACATGTTCCGTAGTGTATGTTGAACGCGGAAGCAAGACTATATACGGCTGATGCTGTGTTGGGATTGCACTAAGAGCAATAGCCATAGATCGTGATCAGCGATAACAGCACTGGCTAGCATACTACAGTACCGTCGCCGCAATACGGCGCGCTTGTCTCTTATGTAGTATTCCTCTGCGACGGTACTTTACAAACGCGATACGGTACGCAGAACGATCTCGTCACGTCTGTTCTCTAACCACGAAGTATGCGTACGTGAAGTTGCTCGGTCGAGGCGCATATATGCTTATGCGAACACACCGACTGCTCTCGCACAATGGGCGCCTCTGTAGAGCACGCGGAGCGCTCGCTCTGCGGTGGTCTACCGCGTCACGGTCTTGTCTTGATCGCAAGCGATAAGCATCTGGCTGCCGAGGTGCAGGCTTGTGCGAAAACTACACACGTTTCTGAATGGAGGAGCTCTGCAATGCGTGGACGATCGCGGTACAACTGGGCGGCCCAGCGTTTCTCGCGCGCAGTAGGCGAGGAGCCGATAAAGGGAGGGATAAAAATCTTATCACGCGCGTGAGTTTGCCCGGGTGCCTCAGATGGAGTCTCTTGTTGCGGGAACAAGCCGGAACTCGCGCAATGTTGTTGTTCGTCTACTTCTTCTTCTTCTTCCTTAACAGCGTGGGCGGAAACGCGGAAATGTTTTCCTGCTGTACCGCACCTTCCAGTTGCAGGCAGCTAAACCGCGTTACGTACAAGCATTGCTGAAAGTTATCCCACTCGATAAAAAATATTCTCACAGGATTGCAACTCATCTTTATTGGACCCTTAGCGAAAGAGATAAAGAAGCCAGCATGACGCCGCAAACAGCGAAAGTGGCTTCTCAAGAATGTGCAGATATACAGGCATCTTTGACAGATAACAGCAGACTCCCAGAGCACGCAGTTCGACCAAAGTCCGAACCAGTGAAAACGATAGCTAAGTTATTAGGAAGCTTTAGAATTAGGGGACCCATGGATAGGGCAAATCCGTTTGTGGAAAGCTATTCACATTCGGAAGGCTTATTGAAGAATATATTTCACGTTTAACCATGTGACCCCTCGCGAACACATGCACTAAAAAGTGTTTCCCTTCCCCTGTTAGGTTTACGCTGGCAAGTTCCGCGTACGAGAAGACTTCTTCGCGTAACTGATGTATGCAGTAAGAGTATTCAAGCATTCGTTCGCCCACGGCTTGAGTTCGCCGCTCTGGTCTGGTCTCTCTACCAAAATTACTTAATTAACTTGCTGGATTCAATCCAATATATATATAGGGCCGCACGTTTCGTTTCCCGAAATTATGACAACCATTCTCGCGTAACTCAAATAAAGCTTCACCTTTCGCTTCAGCTGCTAATTAATTGTCGCAACATAGCCCCATTGTCATTATTTCATACGCTTACCAAACTAACAAACGCATCCTACGCCTATAGAAAGGTCATCGCGCACGTTGCGCAGATTACACGATCACCTTAGCTTCACGAGCATCTCCGGTAAAACTGAAGCATTTAACTCACCCTCAATTCCACGTGCTATCGCTACTGGAACAGCGCCCACAATAACATAGTTGCCGGAACTAACCGTGAAAAATTCAGGCACTCAATCAACCCTTGTAAGCCCATGCTATCATACACACTGTTTAGTTTTATTTTTCCAACTTTTTCCTTGCACTGTAATACGTTTGTTACAAACTTAACAAGTTGTTTTTTTATTGTTTTCATGCACAGCTCTATGTCGCTAATATGTTTCTGTAATTTTTATGCCGTGCACCTGGCTGGTGTTGTTTTCTTCTACCTTCATATTGTCATGAGATTGCCGCTTTTATGTGCTTACTTGGTTCTATGCCCCCCTTACTGAATGCCCCGTGAAGGCGCCCTGTAAAGTATTTTACAATCAAAATAATAAATAAAGGAGCGAGGGTCCTCTACTTTGGCATCATTGATGCCGCGAATTAGCGCATATAAAGGTCTAGATATTGGCCAGTCGCCTTTGCCTAAGCTCACGTGCTACACGACGGTAAGGATGTTCCACATCCGTCGTCATGACCGCGAGGGGGGCTGGCTATAACACTCCCATGGCTAATTTTGTATGCAAATACCCCAGGATACCGGACAGGAGGGTGGCCGCCACAGTAGCATCGCACGCGCAATGCGGAAGGTGTGGGTTCGGTTCCCAGTTGCGGCAGGTTGTCTTTTTGTCCACTCTCATTTTCATTTTTCTTTATAATTTGTACGATTCAATTAAGCGTAACAATTAATCTCCCACTACGCTTTCTCTGGCTCCGTTATCCGTTTTCTTCGTACGCTCGTAACACATACTTTAAGAATTGTTTATGACGCGGTCATGTTTTCATCTAAAACATCCTTTTTCTTCGAACGTCGCCCTCCTAAGATGCTCCGTAAATAGTGCTTGGGGTAAGGGGGCCGTAACAATTCAGGCCATAACCTCGAGAAGTAGTTCGAACTCTTGTGCGATCACTTTCGTAGGGTGCTTCATTCTCTGATATTTATTTATTTTTATTTCTTTTCTTTTTTTCACGCGACACATCTCCAAGCCTATACGAACAGAAACACCTCTTTGTCGGCTTGCAGGGACCGACCAGAAATAAATGCAATAACGCGTTCAATGAGGCGCAAAATACGTTTTGTCGAGAAATGGTATAGGGGCTAACCCAAGCCGAGGCGTCTTGAAAGAGACATTATACGAGGCGTCAGGGTACCAGTAACGCGATCCGTACTGTTTTATATGTGCCGCATGCATCGGGAGTGCCTGTTGCAAAACGGCCTGCCGTGTTCACAAAGCGAGAGCGTACTGAACCCAGAGGCGGCTTCGTGTTGCACGTTCCAGGCACGATTCGCCACGCTTGGGGATTTCGAGCTGCGCTGCTGGTATATTTACGAAAAGAATAGGGATGGAGCTCTCTCGAGAAGTAGCTTTCATTTCAGCAAAGATGCCGACGCAACTTCTTTTTTTTCTATTTTTGTTCAGTGCTTGCTTATTCCCACTTCGTTTTTGAGGCACGAGTGAGAATCCTATGCCTGCCTCGGTGGGTGGTGAATAACTTTTCAGCTGGCTTCCTGGAGTGCGAGCGCACGCTTCCATTAGTTGACACGTATCGAAGCTTTTCGCGTACGCAGACTTCAGCACCTCGAAAAAGTGTAGTGAAGAACGTTTGCACCGCGATACGTACTGCTCGCAAGGTGTATAGTGATCAAAGGAGGTTTGCTTTTCTTCTTATTTCTTTTTCTCATAAAGACATGCGCTTCAGTGCTTGACAGCACCCTGCTCCGAGTTTTGATGAAAGCGTAGACGTGTGTGTGGTGAGTGTGCGCGCGCGCGCGTGTGCGTGTGGACGGATGTGCTTGTGTGCACCACTAGTGTGTGCTGCATTCGTTCTCAGGCTGCCAAACACGTACAGGCATCAATACCAGCTTGCTGGGTGATGAGTGTGTCATGCCGTTCGTTTAGGCAATTTGATTGAAACAATCAAACACGACAACATCCCAATGTGCAATAGTTATTGCAGCCTTTAAGTATCCGCGTCGATGTTGCGCTGAAGCTAGCGTGCCGTACAACTCGCAACAAACACGTACGGCCGTTTCATACTGCCCACTTTCAGCCACAACGGTCGGTATGACCCAAGATGGTGAAAATTTGGCTCTCATCTGGTCCTATAGCAGTGACGAGTCCATTCCGACACTCTCGACCGAGCTCTGTGGATATTGCCCACGTCCCTCAGACGGTCACCCCATCATTTGCTTTACCGATGCATCCTCGAAGCTCAACCGGCCACCATATCGTTGTCCAAGACTATACACGGCGGTGTCAACGCCCGGAACCTGGTATCGCAGCTGGAGCAATGCTCGCGCCGCCACTACGAAGCGCTGCTTGCCGTCTTTATAAATGGCACGTGCTCCAGAGGCTATCTCGTATACGGCCAAACCGGCACGCGGGATCCTGTGCCGCGTAATCCCTTTGTCTTTTGTGCCTCGTGTGACATACGTGACCCGACTGCCCGAAGTAGCCGGGCCGGGCCGGGCCCGGCCGAGGGTGGAGTGGGGGAGGTGGTGCACACTCCCGATTCCTGAAATCGAGCTCATGTTCCGCGGCGTGCGGTGGTGCAACCTGCGAGGAGAAAGTCGAATCTGATCGCAAACCTTATCTTCCCAGGGTGCCGCTGAAGAGAGCGAGCCAAAGTAAGATAAATGCGGCCGACACCGGCGGCGCGCACCCGAATCGGTATTCACCGCCGGGGCGTGCTTATCCCAGCGAATCGGTTCATCTCGAAGGCTACGAACCCCTTCGTCGTGGAAGCAAGGACCGGCGCCCCTTCTTTTCGGTACGTCCCCTCTTGGCGGGCTCTACCAACTTCGGGGGCCTCAGCCGTCCTCTTGTGCAGAGGTCAGCGCGCAGCTTCTTCTGATTTTATTTGCCGGTTTTGTTTTTTCGTCATCACTGTGTGCCGGACTTCACGTAAACAAGTAAGCAGGAAGGAAAGAAAGAAAGAAAGAAAGAAAGAAAGAAAGAAAGAAAGAAAGGAAAGGTTGAGAATCAGTATTATACGCGCTGTTGAGTCAAGACACCGCCGTGTTGATTCACACCTTTTCACCGGTTCAGGAGGTCAAAACGCGCCACTCAAATTACAGAATTAAATCGCCAAAGGACTGCAATTGGTGCCGGGCACATACGTTACGACTAATCCCGAGCACTTTCGGTAGCGCCTCGAACAACGCGCGCAAATCGTAAGGCGCAGTCGCGAAAGAAATCAACGACGAATGCGCTGCGCCTTGACGGTACTTTTTTTTTTTTTTTCATCGCTAATATATCATAAGTTCAGGCTTCACAAGTATGTGAGTGGGTATAGCGCTCTGCATGCTCCTCCGGAGCACGAGATCCCGCGTTTGGCTTCCGGCCGCGTACTGGTGGCGGAATCGCAAGAACGCTCGTGTGTACCGTACTTTGGGCGCACGTTGAAGAACCACAAGCGGCCAAAATTTACTCGGAGCCCCTCACTGTGACGTCTCTGACAGCCCGTGTGCTGCCTTGGGACACCAAAACCATACCCGCCGACCGCCGCGCAGGTCCCTCAGACGAGACCTGTTTTCGCCTCTAAGGATTCGGGCGCCACAGGGATCCGGGGAGTGCGGGAGCCTGCCTATACAGTTCGTGTCGGAAAGACGAGAGCCTCTGGTCAGGGCCCAGGGTGAGAGCGAGCCGGGGGTATCATCGAGCGACCCCTCGCGGCGCTGACCGTCTGCGAGCGTGCGAGCCCGTGCGTGGGTCGAGCGGCTAATCCCCCCGCGAGCTTTTGACAAGCTGGGTGACACTCGAGCGTGTCGTTCCTCCTCGTCACCCCCCGCTGAGCGCGTCTGGGTCGGGGCTATTACAACGGCGCCCCGAATACCCGGCGGTTGATAGCCCCCCGACGCCGAGGCGATGGTGGTAATCCCCGCGCGTCATAACATTAATCTCGACCCGGGGCAATGCCGCGGTTGTATTTAGAGCACGGCAGGCGGCTCCTCTGAGCCTTCCTCCCCCCCTCCCCCCCCACCACGTTTAGTATTTCATCTTTCTTCCTCTCTGGCTTATTTTGTTTCTTATTCGGTTCCGCCTGCCTTCAGTCCATTCTATATCTCCAGTGTTTATGTTTTATGACCGCTCATCTATCTCCCTTTGTTGTGGCTTCATTTACACGCCCTTCCGGTTCTTGCCCACGTAGCAACTCCGAATCATCCCAAGTTTTCATTTACGATAGTGCCTTCGTAGTTTTAGTTGTCCTGGCAATGGTGGTCTGTAGAAGTGGGAATTAGTCTGACCATGGCCGACATTCCACCATCTCTTCATTAAGTTGGCGCTTAACTAACCTAACCTCACTGTTGTGATCGCGAGTGAATTTCCATATAGCGGACGTCCTAACGGGACACACATTTGTCATGCCTAACAACGATGAACGATGCGCGTTTTATTTACAGCAAGGAACACAACCTGTAGAAGGATTCGAGAAAGCTGTGTATCACGTTGAAAGGTGGTCTGAATGATGCAAAAAGACGAAATGCAAATGAATTGGGCTGTTCAAAATTCAACACTCTCGCTTTGTGTCACAGTGAAAGAATGAGTAAAATCATTAAATTTAATGATCCAGTTGCATCGTTCATGATTAGCAAGACGGTGTCTGACAACACAAACTTCCCGCTTACCAACAAGCATAACCAGACGACACGGTGGCTGATGTATCACTTAGTGCCATAAGCCGAACATTATTTCGTTTGCCGGAAAATTTCGGGCGGCCTTTCTCACTTGCAGACAACACATTCGAAAGCTGCTACTGCAGCTTTTCAGTCACCAATAGTGTGCTTGAATTCCCGTTCAATGCACCTTAATTTCCTCGGACCGACTGACGTCAACAGGGCAACAACGGGGCTTCCGTGGCTAGACAGTCCACCCGGTGTGGTCCAGAGAGTAGTCGACTGGTATCTATCTTTTCGCCCCTTTTTTCTGCGCGTAGTTCAGCAATACCAAAAACATCAGCCATTCCGTTTCGAAAGCTTGGTAAGCCAGAAAAAGGCGCAAAAAGCGGGACGCCTGGCGACACCACGTTCACGTTCGCGCACTTCCTCCTCGTGACGTCACAGATTAACAAGTATTACACTATTTCATAAAGTAGCCGCTAGTTTCGAGAGCCTTCATTTTTTATAGCGCAACGACCCAAACGCACGCAAATACTTAGATATCAGTGAAGTCACCCGGAAACAACAACACTGCGATTTTCGAGCGAAATTCTCGAAGGAAAACATTCACTTGTTCGTTCGACAACACCCAACTTTCTATCGCCAAAGAAACGCAAACATAATCTTGAAAGGATACCTTACTTACGCGGATTTCTCTGTTATGTTGCTGTTTAGTATCCCTTGAGTAGGCTGAGTGATTACGCTGCTAGCTCTGGATTTGGCACCCAGCGAGATTTATTTTCTCGTTTTTTTTTTTTTCGTAAGGTATCACAGCCTTAACGTCGCAGACAAAATGCAGTCAACGAAAGCTTCTGCGAGATCTGCCTGATGTACAATGAATTCCGCTATTAAATGGAACACCACACTAAGAGGCTGCCACACTTCTGGCGGTCTAGGTGCAAGTATACCTGCAGAAGACACGCCAAAAGCACTGCACTGCAGGCGTGGAAAGAGGGCGCTAGTGCCGCCAATTAGAAGCCGTCTGCTGCGAAGCCGGGCGTCTGCACACTCATCTGGGGGTATAATTAGCACGTGCTCCCCAGTCACGTGTTCTCTTTAACAGTGGACAGCGCGCTCGTATACATGGATGGAAGGGCACAGCGAGAAAAAGAAAATAACAATAAAGAGTGAGGGCGACGGGCAGCCACTTCGTACGGGGTGGTGGAGTCAATTCCGACGCATCGAACGCCGGCGACCCAAGCGTCAACAGCGAGCGAGCCGGGGGGACCTCCGGGACAGCTAGGTCGGGGTCCGCGCGTGCGCATGCCTTTCGCACGAACGCTCCGGGGCGAAGGATGCGGTCCACGTGGCCTCATCTCGCGACGACCGGCGGTGGGTCTCCTCGATAATTGCGGCTTTTGCTCTGGGCTTCCACCCCCCCCCTCCCCCCTCTCCACCCACCACCCCCTCTGGCGCGCACGCTTCCATACAATCCCGCAGGCTTGTGCTCCTCGTCGGCCGCGCATTCCTCCAGGTTCCGTTCGCCTACTCGTAGAAATGAGTGAGAGAGAGAGATAGAGACAGACGGTTGCAGAAAAAGCGAGAAGAGAGGAGGAAGACAGGTATGAAGATCGGAGCGCGGCACGCAGGAAGGCCGCTCCATCGAGATAATTAAAACGCGCGCACTGCAGTGGAGAGAGCGATCCGCCGAAACGAGAGAGAGAGGGAAACGGCCTGGACAGGAAAGCGGAGAAAAATCCGTTCGTGAAGGCGAGCTTATATAGGAAGCGCTTACAGGCTAGAAACCCGCGCTTCCGCGGATAAGCGTGAAAGGGACGGTTGATATCGGGAACCAATCCGGTGTAATGAAGGCCGTTAATACAACCGCTCGGTAAGCGAAGGAAGGAACGAAAGCGGAAGGAGGTCTTGCGGGTTGGTTCTGCGCCGACGAAGGCAGTACAGGCGAGGTCAGTCGCTGCTTTCCTCTATATGCGTGTGCGCCTGTGTGTGCGCGCCGGGCCTCATCTGCCATTACGCGCCGGTCAGAGGCACGGACGAAGTCATGGTCTGCCGCGCGACGGCCTCGCTCATAAGGCACTGCGCCCGTGGTTCTCTTTATGTCATTCCCACTCTCCTCCCTGTCCAGGTGCGTGCTCCCCTTTTTAATGTGAAAGCTGGCAGTGCTACTCAACCTGGAGACCGCTGCACCTAATTGGGGCCGAATCCACACGAGATGACGTTTTTGTATATAGGTAGGGTTGCGCCAAGAAAACCCTTTTAATGAATGTTAGGAGAGGAAAAAAAAAAAGGCAAGAACGTGACCCTAGTTAGCACTACACTGCCTTCCATTGCTGACTTACTTTTGTGCATGACCATTTTTTTTTTAAATGTGCGCACTCCCGTAGAGGAGACCGAAGCATACGTGCTTTTCGCCCCCTGATGGGTAGTTCTTGCCGTTCTCTACGAAACACGGCACTGAACTCGCGGCTTCAGAGACGCCGCAACATGGCTCACACCCTTGTGTACGCACTTCATACTCTCCATCTTCATCATTTCTTTTCTTTCACGTCGCCCCTTCTCGAGTGCAGAGTGGGAGGCCAGTGTAAACTAGGTGAGGCCGACGTCTCTGCGTTTAAAGCTCAGCTTTCTTTTCTCTGAACAACTATTCTGGCTCATTCTAGACAGGCGGCAGCTTGCACGAACATTCAATAACGAAAACAATAACGAATTTAAGAACGCGTTCTTAAATTCGTTATGATTTTCGTTACTGAATGTTCGTGCAAGGCGCCCCGGGATCTTATCTCACACTCATAAACACAACGGACTCGCACGCCCTTTTTCCAAGTTCTACTGACGTTACTCTTCAACGCGTACAGCTCGCTTAGTCTTAAGAATAAACGCCAACGTAGTGACTTTTTCAAAAATATAGACGGCAAAGCGGGACTGAAAAGATGTGTTGCAGGGCTCCGGTGTAATGAAGACCGTTAGTACACCACAGAGTAAGGGAAAGAAAAGGACGAAAGCTGAAGGCTCTTGCCGAACGACTGAAACCCCAAGTTGACGAGAGCGAGCGAGGTGATTTTCGAGGTCTGGGAAGTACGGAAGTTTCACGGGAGCACCGGTACTGGGCGACCCGATAAGTCCCTAAGTCCCCTCAAGAGTACTGTTGGTGTGAAAATTGGGACAATAGGCTTTATTTCTTTATGTGCGTTCTCCCTTAGAGGAGACCGCGAAGCATACGTGCTTTTCGCCCCCTGGAGGGTAGTTCTTGACTTTTTCTACTTTTCGTTTTGTAGAAGCTTTCCTTCGAAAACTAGTCTGTCTAAATATTCTAGACAACTGGCCTGATAAGTCATCTAGCGGTCTAGCATTTTGACTATACGGATAGAGCTATTCTAGCGAGCTTGCAGCGAATTCGTCTACTCATGTAAACGGCACCTTTCACACGTGCTGGGCAATCGTAATAGTTACCGCTTTGCAGTCACACAAGCCGAAAAACCATAGCCACGGCGGCTAAGCGCCTGCTTAATTGTGAAGCCGTCCTAACGCGTTGATGCTGTGATTCGGCGCATTTCACTATAGGCAATTCATTTATGCCACCTATTACCATCTGTCACTTTTTTTACTTTACATATGTATGTTAAGTATAAGAACGGCTACAAACAGACTGCAGGCTTATGTTTTACACCTGGGTTTCACTTTCCGACGAATGCGTTCTGAAAGCTTTCCATAAAATGCCTATCTTTAAACCTATGCTACACGTACAAGAGTATCAAAGCTATATGTATGCATTTGAGTGCATAGCAGCGTGCATCTAAAACACTGACTTTCGGTGAGACAGCGAGTAGCTAGCGCCCCATTGGTAAGCCAACCCTCGTACAAAGAAATCTTCGCGGAGAGAAAGCAAGGAAAGCTGCAAAGGATTCGCGCAAGGAAAGCTTTGCCTCAAAGGAAAAATAAGACGAAATTTCTTGATAGCCAGACAAGGTTTGCAGACAGCCAGACAAATTTGCTTGACAAACAAAGTTGACAAACAAAGACCGGACTACTACATTCGTTTCTTCATCGGTTGACTATACGGAAATCGCCGGGTGGGTTAGTTTCCCGGTGCTGCACAGTTCTAACGAATTCATACTCCCTCTCTCCTCCCTCTCACTTGCCTACCGGCGTTTAAGCGTTGATTCGTCCGTCTTGCACCTCACTCTCTCTCTCCCTCTCTCTCTGTCTGTCTGTCCCGTGCTGCCGCACGTCGTCTGCTCCTGGCGCCGCGGTTTCGCTCTCCGCTTTCTTTGCGAGGACGGCTCAAAAACGGAAGCTGTTTTCTCGCGTACTTTGTAGCAGCCCGGTGAAAGAACGTGCCTCGGCCACGCTTGACGAACCCGGCTGCTCCCTTTGGCGAAGCGTGTTCGTCACGCTGCAAGGTAAAAACGAAAAAAAAAAGTACCAGAAGAACCTCAAAGCTCGTCGTTGTATTGCGCAAGGGAACGCACGGGTGACCCGCCTCGCGCACACAGCCCCGCCGTGTGACGTAGAGAACAATCGTTCTCCTCCGCCGTGTGGCGCTGCATAACTGCATTACCCGGAACATTGTGCGGACACGGTGTTTTGGATCTCGACGGTATTGCACATTTATGCGTTCCGCACGGTGGTCAGGGAGCGCCAGTCGAGCCTTTCTTTTTTTTTTCTTTTTTTGTTACTGAACTGTTCTTGCAAAAGAATCGCGCGTGCTACCGCGTTGTCTGCGAACCGAATTTGCAGACTTTGCCGTCTGCGACTGGGCAGTTGACTCTGCGGACACGGTTCCGGAGGTTACCAAGGAAACGGCATTCAGACTTCTGCACTCAACGTTGTGCTCGTAAAGATTCGCTTTTTGTACGTGCTACAGAGAGAAACGGACGGCTTTGCATTCTTCATCGTTCTGACTATAGGTTTTGAAGTGCTCGGACAAGGCTCCGGAAGTTACCTATAGGAAGTGAGAGTCAAAGATTATGTAGCAAACCGTTTGATACGCAATCTTTGCAGAGAGCCATTTTAATTATGAGCAGGTACAATTCATTAATATAAGTGGGCTTTTTGAGATTTCAGTGCACAACACCGGCTTGTGTCTGTGGAGGGCTTGCAAACCGCAGCTTTTCGTTTCGAGGTGCCCATGTAGCGGGACCGTCACTGAGTAATACTTTCGGCTGTCGAGGTTTCCTTCCGTACGCCCTATTATAAAACTCTTATGGCCAATGTCATGTCAGAGCAAATATAAAATAAATATCAAATACTGAAGATTACCAGGAAGCAACGTGGATTCAGCGTATGCCTACACCCACTGAAGTTGTCATCTTTATCAAGCAATCTAACTACGTTTTGCGTGGCATTTAAGAACTTTGTTGAATTACTGTTTCCAAGTATTTCTAATTCTCTACTGTTTTGTTATTCGTTGCTCTAGATTTCGGGCAACGCGGACCTGACATGCTGTTCTGTCGACACATCCGAATTTAAAGCAATCACACTTTACGTCGTTTACACCGCTGTACACTAACAAACACGCTGCTTTTGTAAGCCACACGGGAACATGAACCCACGACTTTGAGACCCAAGGGCCCGACAACCGAGGTGATCGGATAGTGGAAAGATCTCCCTGGCCTGATCAGCTTCCATTATACAAACCAACCCGAAACTAGCGTCCGCGCTCCCCGGTATCGCTAATCGTTAGGCTTACGGCAAGCCCCGCTGTCCTGGCTCCATCGAACGCACATACACTGCAACGCGATCTAGCGCGAGCCAATTACGCGGCAGTTCCAGCAGGCCAGCGTGCTTCCTGATGGATTGGCTAATTGCTATACCGCGACCTGGGCGCACCGGATCGCTTAGTGCTGTAAAGTGAGATTGACCCACTAGTCTATACTGCGCGCCACCTCGCTGCACATTACAGGCTCCGACTTTGCGGTCCTGTCTATGGTACGAAACCAATTACGGCCAAACTATCATGGCTACAGAGCGTGGTTTTATAGGTACGCTACTCGGAAAGTTTGGGGTCGGCTTACCTTGACGAGCTCGTGGAACAAATAAAGGTGACGAGAGGAAACGAGTTAAAAGGAAATTTGCTTGCTGGAGGACGAAGCTCCTCACCCTGACATTCTTTTTTTTTTTTTTACAGGTGACGCATCCGTTATACTTTCGTATGTGATACCGTAATCACAGAATTCGTGGAAGGCTAACTATACTAAACAGGACCACTGTGCATCGCTTATTGCAGGTCTATGCTGTGAAGTTGCGGCGCGCATGTTTCATCCGAAAACCATCTCGGAGTAAAAAAACTCTCCCGAATTCTCCAGGCATCGCGAAACTTTCGTAGCATTTGTCTGAAGGAAATTCGTTTAGAGATGGTGCGAACGCATTTTTAACGGTTGTGCATCAGGGAGTCCCTGTTACCTCGCCGAACGGGTGTTAGAAGAGGCACATATCCTTCTGTGCACCAACGTAAAGAAGAATAAACGTGAGACAGATTATAAAAAAAATAATAAACTAAGAAATTCATAGCGCTAGCATGTACCATGGCGGCGTTTTCCTGACCACAACGCTTTATAAAAAAACTGTGAGATCATAAGGTAAACATCGTGTTCGAGTGCTACTCGATCCCAGATGAAATGGCGCAGGTTCATCTACATTATACTTCTGATCACCGATCAGACAAGGCGCGAACATAAAGCGTCTTGTTTATGAAGTGCCACACTTATGACGGCGTCTAACGGCGTCTAATGTTTATAACGACGCTCTAAATTTTTACCACGTGATCAAGTCATCGCAGGCGCTCAGTAATGCGTGAGGCAGTTTCCCATTTCTTCGGTCGTGACGGCGGGATACCGTGTCTAAATTGATCGTTCCATTTTGAACCAGCAAATGTTCTCGCGATAAAAACGCTTCGAGGGAGTTAATAGCGGGCTGAGGTATGGCATGCGAGATCTACAGTAAAAAAAAAAAAAGCAATAGCCACCGAAGATGTACGCATACCTATCCGCGAGAACGCGCGCGCATACGCGAGAGAGAAGTTGCAAGCGCAGGCGTTCCTGTCCGGGGCGAGGCCTGGCGCGTGCCCCAGCACGTGCCCCGTGAGGTCACGGCTGAAGGCCACGATAGGCCGTTCACACCCGTGATGGCGGGCCCCGCCCATTCGGTCGCGACGTCGCGGAGACCGGAGAGCCGCGCCAAGTCTCCCCTATACCCTGCCAGTTTATACTAAAGCGAAGCGTAAATCAATCGCACCGCACCGGGACGTTACGTCCTTTTGTTACGTCAGCCACAGCCACGGCGAAGCGTATAGCGCGTGGCTCGGTTTGCGGAGCCACGAAAGCCGCCCGCGCATTGCGTCTGCGCATAAATGCGTGCAGCAGCGTGTTTATGGGCGCACGCAGATGAAAGTGATTTGGCAAGCGGTCATGGGGTACCCTGGCACTTTCGTGCCTTGAGGATTGCATTATGAACTATACGTTTCATGCTGCGTGGTACTATTAGAGCTCGCTGCAGGCCGCTCCCAGAGATCTCCAATTATCGGTGTTGCGTCAGCCGAACTCCACTTAAGGCCTGGAAGTTTCGTAATCTCATCGCGCCGCCTAATCTTCTGCAATCCTAGATGGTACGTCCGCGGCGTGATATTAACACTGTTGCTTCATTAGTACTTTGGCTTAGGTGACCCAGCCCTACGGGGCTTCAACATGGCACCGTCGGCCGTGCCGAGCAACCCGGGTGCCTGGCACGAGAACGAAATACGTTGTTATCAAAAATACTTTCGCGAGACTTTGCATTTCGTGGTGGTTCGTCGGCTGTGGCGTCCTGTTGCTAATTTGTTGCTAACCCATGCACCACTTACGAAAAAAGGCGAAACGATTGTGTATACACGTCATCGACCGAGATATTCGTCTAGCTGGCACGATTGCTGGCACGATATTGAGACTGCTACGTGGAAAACATCTCTCACGTATTTTTTGCTTGTTACTGGTGTTCCATTGTGCATGCTCATTAAAGGTATTAAAGGCATCAAATGTATTATATACTTGCCTCTGGGATACACACTTGCCGCTACAGGAAGGAACGTTGCATACATCTCGCGCGGGGCAGCCGAAAGCAATCTAGCCTGCCTAATAGGACTCGGCGTGCGGCAAACAAAACTTGAACTTGCGAACATACGTCGACATAACCCTGCAGTTGCGACACCAACGTGTTCAGAGCGTCCTATAGGTGCACGGAACACGGCTGTCGCAGCGCGCTCGCCGCACGCGTTCCTCGTAGCCGCGCTGCACCCAAGTCCCGACACAGTGCGAGCACCTTTCCATCGAGAAGCCAGCGACGTGCTTCCCAATCTTCCCGCGTTACGCCCATTAAATCGGCGCATTCATCTTTCGTAACCGAGGCGACCGACAAGCCTCCCTTCTCTCTGTGTAGCTGCGCGCGCGCGCCGATATAGAGCCAGAACGTATCGCATTTTCTACGCCGCGGCGCTACTGGTATCCTCTCTTTCATTTATCGCCCCGCGCGAGCGCTCGCAGTTCGCGAAGATGCTCGCCTGATAAGGAGCGGGCGGCGTTCAACTGATTGCCGCCGACTGGCCCTCCGTTCGCCGCCAATCGTTTCACCGGACGGAAGAAGCTCTCTGTTGGCTTGTTGGCGGCCGGCATGCTTCTCTCCACGCGTTTGCCAAGGCGGTCGCTTCGCTCGACGCCTATAGCTGTAGCATAGGGTTACGCAAGGGTCGCAGCCGGCCGTTTCTCAGGTGTTATAATCACCGGTTTCGGAGTGGGCAAATTGAGCCCCCCCCCCCCCCCCCCCTGCGTTGACGGAATGTAGACGAAGACGACGAAGATAAAGTGGAGGTGCAGATTTGTGACCGCGGTATTCAGTGTCATTGCTCCCCGACCGTTTATAACTGCGGAGTTGACTGCTGTGGCCTGCGATTGGAGAGGCTGGATGCCGTACATTTACGCGAGTCGCAATTAACTGTTGGCACTTCACAGGTGCCGCTAGGCGCTTCCTGCAGCAGGTGGCCGTGGATGGAAGTGAGCAGATTTATACGTTGAGGAGCACGCGCGCAAGCACAAGCACGCGCTCACATACACACGGGCGCACAACACGCACGCACGCGTACTCACTCACTCACTCACTCACTCACTCACTCACTACACACATCAGTACGGCGGCCCAGTGGCTGTAGGACGTTCCTTTCTACAAAAGACAAGATCGCGCGTCGTATTTCTGGCGGCTGCATTCAAACGCAATTACGCTTGTTTACACAGTTTTCGGGTGTACGATAATGAAACCAAGTTTGACAGCTCCGAAGCGCTTGAATAACACGTATGTCGTAGTCGGAACGGTCTTGCTTGCTTTGGAAAGTTAAAAAATATTCGATGTATTACTACACGCGCACACGCATTCCATGTTCATCTCTGCGTGTTGCAAAGGTTGCGATCAACTAGCCGGTCCTTTCTGTTGCAGAGGATATCTTCGTATTAGTCTCCAACAGAAAGTCGCACACTTGCGTTTGTTTCACGGGGCAAACTGCGCGGACACTGGCGAAGAAACATACGTTTAATTGCGGACCTACTCTCCGGACGCGCTCTTGCCTCTTTTGCTGTTTAAACTAAAACGTCGCAAACGCACCGCCTATGCTTCGTTCTGTTGCTGCTCTTCTATTGTTCGGGTTTGCCTCACTGTCTTTCCTCTCTTCGTTCAGACGTGCGATGGCTCAGAGGTACTTAGAAGCTGCCGGCAATGACGTTATGTGGCATCCCCCCCCCCAAAAAAAAAATAAGAACAACAATACATAGAAGGTAAAATAAAAAAGGAAATGTACCTGCTCTCGTCGAAAAGGAAGGCAAAAGAAAACTGCGCGGCTATATACGTTGTGCAATCAGTGGCGCACTTCTCACCATGCCGTTGTCTTTGCCGTGCTGTTTGCTTTCGGACAATCAGAGGTATTGCCGCCGGGTTTCGCAACACCGCAACACCACCATATATATATATATATATATATATATCGTCAGAATCTCAACAGTGTGCCCCGCGAAGGGCGCGCCTCAGCGGAAACGGTGTTTGTGAGAAAGTTCAATTTCGACGCAGACCTCGGCGCAATTCGTTTCGTTGTTCTGCTAAGAAGCAAAATAAAATAAAGAGAAATAGCGTACGGATTGTATTAGAGGATGTATATATACTACAGGCGGGGAGGGGGGGGGGCTTCTTAAATCTAAGGATTGGGAAAAGTAGGAAGTTTTCGGCGAGTTTGGAAACAAAATAAAAGATATATATGAGGTGGTTTAAGCAACGCACAAAGAAGTCAGATGAAAGCGGGTTATGGTATTTCGGGAGGTCTGCGCCGGCATTGGTTTCGAATTCGGACGTCATCGACGAAAAAAAAAAAAGAAAACAAGGGGAAAAAAAAACCAGAAAAGCAAGGTTGCCTCACCGGCCCGCCTCTATACAGAGTGAAGGGCGATCAGATATCGCTGACGAGCATAAAAATGTACTCCCTGTCTGACGTGACCATGTAGTATATATTTTTCGCGAGTAAAAAATAAATAAATGAAACGGGCATCAAAGGTATTATACCTCTCTTCGTGCTCACCCAGTTTCGAAGCGACGCATTACCGACAGCGTGAAGGAAGTACAGGGGGAACCGGGAAGGGTGTGTTTCTCTTTGTGCGCGTGTTGATTTATTGGAAACTTTCGAAACCTACACGCGATACTGCGTCCTGTCGGCTAAAGGCAAAAGAATGCCTTACAATAGAAGAATGCGTTTTTTAAAACATATTTTCTTTGTTTTACTGCTCTTTTATGTTCGGTGCCGGTAAACACCGTGTTTACGACCGAAAAAGAATGCCCCCGGCCTTTCCAAAGAGCGCCGAAAGCAAAAGCCTTCGGATTTCTTTTCTTTGTTTTCTTTTTCTTTCCTCCATTCTTTCCTCGGGGCTCCCAGCAGCTTGGAAAAAAAAAAAAACGTTTCAGCTTTAGAAATAAAGTAGGTATGCACTCGGAAATCGACATCGACGAGAGCGTTTTTCGGCACCGAGCATTCGCTGCTCCGATCCCATTTGCTTTTGCGTTCCTTTACTTTTCGTTCCGTTGCCAGGCATCGCACCAGACTCACTTTTTGTTGTTGCTGTTGTCCTCCTGTGCGCACAGCCGTTTTATTTCCCTCGTATCCCGTTCAACAACCATCACACCTTCACAGTTTACTTTCTTCCCCCGCATTCATTCCTCTTCAGCATATTCCCGATTCGAACGCTGGTTTTCCCTTGACTCTGCATTGGCACGCAATACTTTTCCACGTTCTTTTTTCTTTTCTTTTCTTTCTCGTCCAAAAGCTGGCTCAGTAGGATAAGTATTGACGGACCGCGCTTTCCGACGCCAATTGAGAGGCTTTCTGTGCATAAATGGAAAGCAGATGGCGCCATATGTCACGCGTCGTTTTCGCGCAAAATATATCTTGGCCACAACACCGCGGCAGTAGAAATCCTAACGCTAAAGTCGTTTACTGCTTATTCCCCACAGCACCTGAACACCTGGTATATGCAGAGCCGTTCAAATGCCTATGCTGAAGTTATTGGGTGTTTTGCTTGCCGACTCCGCGGCATCGTGAAGAAGCACGCCGTAGTGGGACAATACCGCATAATTTCAACCACCTGGGTCTCTCTTAACGCACGATACACTGTCGTTTTTTTTTTTTTTCGCCCCTCCATTTCCCCCCCATCGAAATGTTGCCGCCGCGGCCGGGATTCGATCCCGCGACCTCGTGTTTCGCAGTGCAACGCCACTCAGCCGCTAAGCAGCCACGGCGGGTGCACGTTTCAACAGATGGCTTCTTTTTGAAATTCAGGCTCCAGATCAGTTATTTTTTTTTTCATGGAAATTATAAATAGGAGAGGTGGGCGCACTTATGGTGGCACTGGATACCCCTTGTCACTTAGCAAAGAAAACAAATATGCGCAAGAAGAGCGAATAATGACGCAAATTTTGGCACTCAGTAGACCATCACATGTACAAACACAATACAGTCCAACACTACACGAATCACGAAGGTTTGTTCATGAGTTCAGTACACACGTGCGTATTTAAAGCCAAATACTTTGAATGGCCAAAGCACCCAACACGAGAAATTACACTGCAGAACTCCGAACACAAGTAATTACACATAGCCTTTAAGAAGAAAGAAGGAAACGCGTTCACCACATAACTCCAGATCGGTTAGTGCGTAACAACCTAATTGCCTTGGCCAGTCCGCACATCCCTTAGACCGCCCACGAAATGCGGGAACACCGCGTGCAAGACAGCGGCAGCAGCGCCGCTAGGGACACCTCACGACGTCTCGTATAACCGAAATTCGTTCAAGGCGTTTTCGTTTTTCCGGGACCGCGAAACGAGTATTGCAGCGCACACTGCAAAATGGTCTAATCTAAATTTGTCTAAATATAACCCACACTCTTAAACACACACACACACACACACACACACACACACACACACACACACACACACACACACACACACACACACACACACACACACACACACACACACACACACACACACAAGGTGTGAGGGTGTTAGTTAATTATAGACTGATTTACACCACTATTCAATTGGAAGGGTGTAAATTTATGTTACAGTGATATAGCAGACCATCGAGGGAGACGCAGCGACGGCCAAAATGTGACGACGCTCGGCTCCCACGTGACTAGCTTCTGAATCACAGCGTCATGACACGTACACCTCCCGGGAAACGAGACGAAAACTAGCGCCGAGTTCACCAAGCTTTTCGTTCGTAAGCGCCCTTTGGCATTGGTCGGCCGCCTTCGGTAATGATATGAAGAGCATCAGGATTGGCTATCGTTCGCTCTTACGAACAATTATCGCCTAAGAGCCTTTTCGTGAACGCGATCCTTTGTTCGTAAAAAAATGTTTTACTAAATTACTTTCGGTGATCTAAGGCTCACCAGTATATATTTATGGGCCTTAGAGCCTAATTGAGAACCTTAATCGAAAGAAATAATAATAATAATATTAGCAACATCAAAAACAGCAGCAGCAGCAGCAGCAATAATAATAATAATAATAATAATAATAATAATAATAATAATAATAATAATAATAATAATAATAATAATAATAAAGACGAAACTAAAGTTTCAGTACCCCTTTAAGTTGTCGCAACGCGTTGCAAGAGGCCTTCGTCCTGCATGCATACAGCCTAATTAAAGATCGCACGCCGATGGTGACGACTACGGAAATCTGATTTAGAGTGAAAGGAACGCTCGGCGTTCTCATGCGCTGTGGCGTGTTATGCTTCGGCGCTACTCTCCCGAGAAGCAATAAATATCGCAGTTCGCAAAGCTATAGCTGTGTTTACGCTCTCGAGACGTTTCCGACCACTTTATATGTTCTCTTCCCCTTGTGTCCCTTTATCGTTGAGGCGAGCAGTGCTCGACACAGAAGGGTCTCTTCGGGAAGCGCAGAGGAAGGGAGGTGGGGGGGGGGGGGGGGGGGCTGATGGGGACAGTGGATGACTAAATGCGTTCCGTCGCCTCTCGAAACGGTCGCGCTCGGACACGCCGGAACGAAAACAGCGCGGAGGCGTCGGCCAACTGTTGTCGTCACTTCGGAACATATCGGATGGCGGAGAGGACGCGACGAGTCCTTTTGTTTACGAGAAAGAAAAGGGGGCGAGGAATAAGCGAGAGAGGAGCTGATTTTTGGAGAGGCAACGAGGAAAGAAGTGGCGAGGAGGACGAGGAAGCGTAATTGGGCCCGTTGAGGGTAACGCAAGACAAACGGCGGCGGCGTCGAAACAGTATACGCTCCGCCCAGTCGGCGCCAATCAGGGCCCGGCTGCTGTTGGCAACGCGGCTGAAACATTTGTCTCAGTCCCGCGGGATCGCGCGTGGTCTCGATAAATGAGTGCAGCGCTGCGGAAACGCCGAGGGCGAGTAGTGTGGACGGCGACAGTGCGCTTGAACTGGGGTCTAAAATGGTAACCACACGGTGCGCATTCCCCGCGTATTTTCGCCGTCCCCGCGTCCGTTATCACGTTCCGCGAACAAGACAAAAAGAAATATCGCTGTTATCGTGGCACGCGGGTTGTACGCGGTCTCGATAACTGAGTGCAGACCTACAGAGATGGCTAGGTGAGCAAAAGTGGACGGCGGGCGCGCTCAAATGGAGTCAGTAACCACATGGCGCGTATTTCAGGCGTCGCGTTTCACGTTCAGCGAGCAAATAGCAAATAGCGGTGCTACCGTCACCCGTGGACTGTACGCTGTCTCGACAATTGAGTACAGCGCTGTGGGGCGAGTAAAAGTAAACGAGCCGTTGCGCTTAAACGCAGTCGGTAACCACACGGCGCGTATTTCGGGCGTATTATCGGCGCTGCCGCGCCTATTTCAGGTGTGCGAGTAATAGCGGCATTATCGCAAACCCAGATGCATACCATGTGTTCTCCTACATACCAATACAACTCGCTCGGATCAGCACCTTATTCTCCTGCAGGTTTTAAAGGAACACTAAACCGGACACAAAATCAGCTGAGACTGGTATCGTACACTCGCTAAAAAAAAGGATATTTTCATTCATTTGCAAATTCACTTGAAATTTTAAAGACGAAAATGAAGGCCAAATTTCCCTCTGTAGAATTCTGCGCTGCGATTCCAGCGTTTCAACGTGTTTCTTCGGTTAAATGGGAGCTTTGCCGGCGCCGCGGGGGGCGCTGCCTAACATGCCGAAGGCTCGATTTAGTACACACAGGCCAATACCCCAGAAAGGGGACGGGAGGATGTCGCCACGGGAGCTTCATCGTAAAGCGAGCGTAACAGGTCGCGCCAAAGTTGTAACAAATAAATAAATAAATTGATAAGGGGAGATACTGACGGGAAGCAGCAGGCAAGAAACCAGCACAACATCAAGAGAACACAAGTCTTGGCGCCAACAGCTCGACATCTGCGCTCGCACCCCACGTCTGCGACAGTACTACTGCCTTCTGTCGGTTCTTCTTCACTACAAAATAAACAAATAAATTAATTAAGGAATAAATAATCGCCCACGTAATGTAAAAGATGATGGCTCGGCTCACACCTGCGGGAAGCCGTTTTCTCGTCGAATAAAAAGAAATGAAGAAAATAGATATCTGTAAGTTGATGGCACTACCCGGAGGCGCCGGCTGCTCCCCTGATCAAACGTGCAATAATTAAAAAAAGAAACATTTTGGCAAGAGCAAAGCCACAGCAATACATAAACGCTTAACAACGAGGTTCCCGCTATATTTCACGAGTTGATCGTGACACATAGGCTACTTCATTTACCTTCTTCTTATTGCTTTAGCGCTTCAGTTAAGCATAGCAGATGTCACCAAACGTATTTAGCACCTCGTTGAGCGTATCTTTGGAGTCAGAGTCGAATATCACAGTCAACACCAGCGTGTTGACTGTGATATACGATAACCAGCCCAACTGGTTATCGCTTTGACCGTCCGTGTACAGTTGGCGGCCTCTTAAGTCCAGCAGAAGTTCGGCCGTCAACCGCGACGTGCCTCCTTTCCCGGCTCCGCACAATATTATGCGAGTCGCAGTGGCTTATCTATGGTCGAGCAGATGGACGCGAATTGTGTGACCGCATTTCTAAGGCACTGGTTGAATATCGAATCCTGGTGTGTGCAGGTGCGCGCGCACGCAGTTCGGGAAATGCAAATGTTCAAGTGGGAAGTATAGATGACGCCCAACGTTCGGCAGCCCGTTCCAAACGCAACGCTTACTTCCCTTTCTCTCTCTTCCTGCAGTGTGGGCTTGGGGGCGGAGCGTGTACTGAACGGTCAAGCTGTCACCGAGTGTGCTGCTGTTCTCAGCAAAAAAGAAAAACAAACAAACAAACAAACAAAAAAGACGAATAATGCGCGTGTGATACGAGTCGCAGGCCTAGTTCGCAGCGCAGAACTGAGGTAGTCGAGAGAGGCGTTTGTTAGTCTCTTCGGGAGGGAAATAAAAGTGTCCCTGTTTTCACTTAGCCAAGCTGTTTGCTTCATTTCGTTAACGCCGCGCGACCGTCCCTCCGTCTTCCTATCTATAATCCTCGACGTGTCTTTCTTGCCTACAGCCGGCCGCTCGCTGGGGGTTCGTTATTCTTAGGCAGCCGACTGCTCTTTCTTCGGCTTAGGCGGCAAGAGACGCCGCCACACTAGACAGAAAACAAAGCTTTCTTCCTTTCTTTCTTTCGTGCCAATCACCATCTTGTTTCTTCACATTAATCTCGAGCGTTTTCTCTTGTCTTGGGCACGTGCCTCCTCGTCCACCCGTTGTCATTTGCTTCTTTCTTTCTTTTTTCTATTTCTACGTTCACTAAATTGCGCCTGTCGACAGTTTGCCTTTGTTTGCCCACTGTCGTCCTCCGCACTCTCCTAATTGTTTCCGGTATAGAAGAAAACGGAGCAGCAGATATGGCGTTGCTTCTAAAACAGTCCGTTCAGGATATTCCTTTCTTCTTTCCTTTTCTTTTCTTTATTTTTGTTCGGATGGCTTCCGCCGACGAACAAACGTGCACGAATTAATTTCTTTCCTGGAAGGCTTGAAGGGCCGAGAGTGCATCCTTACTTTTGTCGTGGTGCGATCGCGGGAACCTCGTAGAGGCGTTCGAATAAAGACGACCATTTGTTAAAAGCTGTGCAAGGGTCTATTCGAGACAGGAACCTCGTTCTGTACTTGCTGAGGACTATAGAGATAACGGCAGTAAATGCTACCCTGCCTCGCCTCTTTCAAGTCGGAACGGCAACGTCATATATCATTGAACGACCACAGCTCTGCGAGACGGGAAGAACGATCATATCGTCTTGATATGCTTGTGCAGTATATTCCACATTGTTATTAATAATTTTCAAATTTAACACGGAATCGATTGCGCCAGATGTCCTTTCTGTGTATGAAGCAAGATGAATCCGGAACTGCATACTGAACTGGTCAATCCACATTCTTGACGTTAAGCTTTCAAGGAAAGTAACACGAATTCCTCTCTCTGTTGGTCCCCCAAGTCCCTTCCCAAGCGTGGAGCAGCAGGCTAGAGGTACTTCACCCAGGAACGACGGATATTTAATAATAATAATAATAATAATAATAATAATAATAATAATAATAATAATAATAATAATAATAATAATAATCGTAGAATTTCGAGAAAGGAATAGGAGTCATGGGTAGAGACACCAACATCTCCAATGCACGCATTAGGGAAAAAAAGAACAAAAAAGAAAAGAAAGTCAGGAAAGGAATGTTTCAGCAGAATAACCCCTTTTATTTTTACATCGCTTTAGTTCGTGCACGTATACACTGCTGCCGATTTCTTGCATTGTATAACAGTGCATAGGCCAAGACGGGTCCTGCGTTGAATAAAGAAAGTATTGAGAGGTTGCCTTGCTTGTAGGAGAGCAGCTTGATCGTGTGTGGTGATTGTGTCGACACCTTAGCTACTGCAGAGTTGACCAAGGTGAACGTTTGAAGTCTCAAAACTATATTACATACATTCTGGAGGCTTCTAAGTACGTGCCAAACACACGATTTTCTTATGCGGAACGCCGTAAGAGGGGGTTTGGGGTGGGTTGGAGCGGGCTCCGGATTAATTTTGACCACCTGGGGTTCCTTAATGTGCACCGCATGCGCGGTATAACGAACCCGCGACCTGGAGCTGCGCAGCGTAGCGCAACGCCGCAGCCACTGAGCTACCGGTTTCGGCGGGTTTGAAATCTCGTTGTACACGGGCAATCTGGATAGTTCATGAAAACTTCTTTCTGGGCGAGTTGGTGCATACTTGACATAAAAATTGTAACCGCGCAAACACATGCAACCACAAAGTACCAGCGCTTGTGTCTCGCCCTTGGTACTTTGTGTTTGCATGTGTTTGCGCTGTTACAATTTTTTTTATGTCAAATCTGGATAAGCAGCGAGTAGTTGTCTCCGCAGCAGGATTCTTTCGAAACCGTTGTTAAAACGCTCGATTGTTTCGAAACTATTCGCAAAAAAAAAAAAAAAAAAAAAGTCAAGAACGTTCAGCGTCCTTCTCCAGTGGTTTCACAGTTGGGGTATTGCGGTGACACAGGCGCAGGTGCTGGTTTTCCAAGATCTCCGCTGTTGCGTAACACGCCATGCCGGGGAATATCTCAGCCGGCGTTGTAAAATATATATATATATATATATATATATATATATATATATATATATATATATATATATATATATATATATATATATATATATATATATATATTTTTTAAATGCGGAGCGTGATGTGCTTCGGGATTAGGTGAATGGTAAAATGGAAGTTACCCACGTGGTATACGCAGCTGCAGTTAAGTCATGGCGAGGGTGTTTACTTTCGCCTTTTTTTTTTTCCAACTCGTGGCCAATATTTGCTTAGCGAAAAAAATTGCGGCTTGAACAGCGAAGTGTATGCGCCTTAAAGCACAAACTTAGGCGCCCAAGGACAAGTCGGCAGGAAAACTGCTTCGACTTGTCCTTGCTACAACTATGATTTTTATTTGTTTCTTTCATCCGAATCACCATCGTGGCCCTTATTTCTGGTAAAGCATCTACAATCTTTTCTTCTTTATCGCTCGTGATCACCATCGATCACGTGTGAAGCTTCCCACGATATAATAGCAGCTGGATGTGCGTCCTTGCGATTGAGATGAGAAAAGTAAAACACGGAGACAGCGGACGTCCCCACCGGAAGTCAAGGCTCCAAGACACGTACGCTGGCTCTTATCGCGAAATAGGTGGCCTGGCAATGCAGTCACGTGCAGATGTTTGTCTTGGCTACGTGAAATATACGACGCCGCGGAGGATAGGGCTCCAGCACAGCGTTTATTCCTCGTTACTGATGCGTGGTAATGCAGCCTCCTGCATGCGATCGAGAAAAGGCCAACTTCGTTTCTTTTTTTTTTTTTTTTGCGCGAAAGTGAAGCATAGTTAAGTGTGCAGACTACGCTTATCGTGGCTCGAATAATGAACTACAGTGGTACAAACGATTCACGCTGCAAAGGGCATTGCTTGTACGAGGTTATAAAGAACAGGGATACTTGAATTCGTTGCGTTCATAACTCGTGCCTACGTAGGCAGCCCCGTTTAATACGCGTGAGGAGCTGGAGAAGTTCGTTGTTTTTAAAACAAAGCTAACAGTCTCGCTTCAGCCCGTTTAGCGTGTTAGCATAAGGAGTGTCAAAGTGATAAAAAAAAATAAAGGTGATTAAAAATGGAGCAGAAGCTCGCTACTGAGGAATTGTCATAGACTGCTTAGCATTATTTGGAATCAACACATTCGAAGCTTATAGTGTGCCCTTGAAAGCGGGACTGCCGTTTTCTTTAACGCGGTAGTGTTTAGGGCCCCGTGTCCCAGAAAATCCGATGTCGGCGTAGGTGCCGGCGCACGCGGCCGAGAAAATCATCCCGAACTACGCATATTGTATACGGCACTAAAGTCGTTCTTCTATCACTAAAGTTGTTGATACCTTGTCTTACGTTCTTTATAAAGTTATTCCTGGGAATTTTGAGAATGGCAAACCACAAACAAATGCCACGAAACAAGCGACAGCTCGTGCCTCTTACGTTAAATCTTCTCATACTGAAATGCCAAAAGTGCGAAACAATAACAGCACATCGGCCCATGCAAGAAAGAGGTCGCGTTTCTACCACAAAGCTCGGCTTCATGCATATATTTCGCTGCCGGCGTTAGGCGGTGCAGGCATTACGGTATAAGCTGCAGTTGCCCGAAAACGTGAGAAGCACTCAGGCATCTTTGAATGCCATCGCATTCCGCTCTTATAAAGGTGAAGCTTAAGCGTCCTCCAAGCTTTTTAAATATATATGCAACTCCCATAGGGAATACCAACCATACTGTGACGATTTATCCTTTTTCGTAAGGGGGCCATGCTCTTGTAGTGCTTTCTTTCTCGAATAATTGATCCGCCCACGCGCTCTCCTTCGTTCCAACACGTCCTCTTCAGAAGCTTCTCTCGGTTGTCGCAGACGCAGTCATTTCGCTGCTTGCGTTTTGAGCGCGTGCCTGCGCCACGGAAGGTTTCTGCTGCGTTCTAACTGGACCTTCGGAAGGGCTGACACACACACACTTCGCGTGAGCCGGTCACGTGTCGAAAAAACATTTTAGAGAAATATAACAGTTTGGGGCTTTGACTATGAAAGGTATTCCCTTCATACTGCTCGTGTACTTAAATGCACGTTAAGAAAACACGAGATGGCCAAAATTAATCCGGTGCCCCCCGCTATACTTCGTGCCCTATAATCACGTTGTGTGCGTGTGTGTTTCTTATAAAATCAAAGAATGTTTACGTCACTGTATACCTACGTCAATCTTATGGACAACTGTTGCCAACTCTCGACAACTCTCGTGTTCCATGTTGAACCACAGTGCAGCTTATTATGTTTCGTGGTTCCTGTCAAGCGAAAGTGCTCCGGATGCGCATGTTACGTACATCGTACCTCTTCCATACAGTGCTTTGATCTGTTATGATTTCAACAGTCTGTTCGGTAATATCTTTATCTTTAAAACACAATGTTGTCAAAAACTGTCGCTAAAACAACAATAAGATCAGGAGCGCCGATTCCGATGAGCCTACGCGGAAATAAACGGTGGACAAGAAATGAATCTCATTACGGTATGTTAATGTAATATCAACATCAAAATTTACAGTGTCTGTTTTCTAGAAAAAAATACGCAGGTAATGAGGTGTGGGAGGCCGAGTCTAAAAAGCCATCCGTTATAACTTGGCCTTTCGCCGAATTTGAAAAATATTTTGTTCTTTTTTTTCCGTTTTTTTCCCCCCGACTCGAAACGCGTCCGTCGAAGCGATGATTTACTACCGTAAAAGAGACGCGCGGAGTTCAGCTGCGAGTATCTCCAAAGAGAATATAAAACATAGGTCGAGGTCTGGGGTACAACGACGGTACGCACACTGGGCGTTATCGGCAGGAAAAGGTACAACGGGAGTGAGCGAAGAGCGAGGAAAAAAAATGAGAAAGGGGAGAAAAAAGAAAGAACTGGGAGGCGTCGATAAATGCAACGGGTACGCAGAAGTATAGAAGGTTGCCGCGGATGACAGGGGCAGGCGGCGATTTATGACATCCTTTCGCTGGCGCCGTTGCGCCGACGATGTTCGCGGCAAAGGCGCCGAGAAAGTGACGTGACGTATCGCCCCTACGCAACGCGCGTTCGCGTTCGACACAGCGCGCCGACCAAGCGCGGGAAGCGCCGGCTCTACGCCGCACTCCGGTGTTCTTGCCCGCGTTTGGCGGGGAAGCAAGGAAGAATGGCATCGGAAGAAAAAGGGTGGTGCCTGAAAAATGAGTGACGTTGCGGGGGTGCGACGGCCGCATACTATATTAAAGCGAAAGCTTTACTGGCCGCGAACTTGCGATTTCGCCGTGGCCGTGCTCCGAGGAGGCACATGACGTCACACCGCGTTCCTCGTCGTTGCGTTCGCCTCCGCTCGCTTTCGCCAACTGCGTCTCATGCCTGATAACATGTCGGAGGATTGAAAAGGAGAGCTCGCGTGCGCCGCAACCACAGTTGAGGCGGTAGTATGGACGGCGACAATTCTGATCAGCAGGAGGAGGCCTGGAATCGACATCGGAACGAGATGAACAGGAAACGAATCGCCCAGGAAACAGATGAACAGCGCGCCGAACGACTGGCTAAATGCCGCAACATAGCTAAACAACCAGACTAACCTGGACCTGCAATCAAGATTAACCAAGGCTAACCGTGCTATGCCTTAGCTTTCGCTGCGTATATCCTGGCATAGCCGAGCTAAGCCACAGCCAATTTTTTTTTCTTTTTTTTTTTATTCGTGCAAGCGCGACCGCGCGGTGGCCTGTGTCCGGGAGTGTGTGTCTGTGAGTGAGTGAGTGAGTGAGTGAGTGAGTGAGTGAGTGAGTGAGTGAGTGAGTGAGTGAGTGAGTGAGTGAGTGAGTGAGTGCCTAAGTAGCGCCGCGTGGGACCCAGCGCGCCGTGGCCGACTTTTACCCAAAACGCGCCACACGAGGTGCAATAGAATGATTTGGCTAGGGCAATTGTCCCACAGACCGGCCCAAACTAGAGCATCACCCAACAGACAGATGCAACAGAAGCAATGCAGGTAACTATAAAGGCTAGAAGCATGACCATTATGAGTTGGGTTGTCCCATACATGGTGAGCATACATTGAAGTACATCCGTGAGAAGCGGGAACGAGGCAAGGGAGGAGCGGAGCACCGCTTTGTTCTCTCTCTCGTAGGCGCGCGCGCCTAAACACGGTCGTTTATATATATATATATATATATATATATATATATATATATATATATATATATATATATATATATATATATACCCCTTGTTTCAGTAAGGTTAACCAGGCCAAGATTGAGTTCCGCATAGCTTCCAAGTGCATGGCTGCTCTGGTGTACTGTAAGAGAATAATTGTATCACGTCACAAGTAGTGACTGCTATCACTACTCAGTGGCAGCATCTCCTTTTGTACTAATGAGAATGCCGAAAGAATATCAGTGGGCTGGCTCAGCATTGAGCTCGACAGCTAGCTCGGCGGGCCGAAAGAAATGGAGGGATGTCAAGCAGAGGGCGTGTGTGGTATAGTCGGCTACTCCGCACATAAAACACGTAAATCAGACGAAAGCGCGCTGTTGTTGTCCGCTGCGAAATCCTCGGTCGCCGGCTTTCCAGCATTGCAAGCGCCCGTGCAGTCTGGTACCAAGTTCCTCGAGTGGTTCCTCGAGTGAAGACCCCTTAGGAGGACGAGTGTTCTTATCCAGACGGGCACAGTGAACAGAAGCTGTTCCCGCGGTTGCTTGCCTTAGCAACATCCCAAGTAGCCTTTGACCTGCCAGGAATTTAGCACGTTTAGTATAACGCTCGCTGAGCCTCTGTGCACCGCCCTAAGGAACAGGTCCGTCGATCGGCAGCTCTTTGTACGCGCATTTCGCCGTGCTCGCCTGCGCGGTGTCCAGACGCAACCTACACTTTTCTCCGACTGGCAACGAAGAGGAAATAACGCGAGTGAAGAACTACACATCAAACGGCGGGTGGTATTCCAGGGGGCAAGGGCGCGACACCCTTTCCCTCCACCCCTGCAGGCACATATGTCGTGCGCGCACTTTGCGTGTGCCGCCTTCGGCAAGCATGACAGCGAGAACCGAAAGCGTGCCGAAACTGGTTTCCAGCGTCCCTAGGTCGCGTGTGTGCTCGCGTTCGCGATCTTTTGCCTGCGTGGCCTAGACCTCTAAAGTCAGCTCGCCCACGACGCTGTGTCTGCGCACGCGGGGCCTCCGGTAAAAAAGATATCAGAAGTAAAGAAACTAAATAAATCAGTGCAGTGCTGAAGAACCGAGAGCTCGCATGATGCAGTCGGAACAGTGCGTCCTGCTGATAGGTTATTGTAAAAGCAAGGCGATGTTAAATAAATAAGTAAATAAATAAGTAAATAAATAAATAAATAAATAAATAAATAAATAAATAAATAAAAGTATGTCGCGCAGTATGCTCAGTGCAGTCAATGGCGATGTGCACAAATCAAATACGCAACCCACAAACATTAACATTCCTGTATATATATATATATATATATATATATGTAAATTATGGGGTTTTACGTGCCAAAACCACTTTCTGATTATGAGGCACGCCGTAGTGGGAGACTCCGTAAATTTTGACCACCTGCACTTAAATCTAAGTACATGGGTGTTTTCGCATTTCACCCCCATCTATATATGTATATACAAACAAGCCCCAAGGTTTGAACAGCCTAAGCTGACTGTGTTTCTCAGCTGTTCTTATTCTGTTGTTTGGATCACTAACTTTTCCAAGCGATGTCGTTGGTGGTTTCGTTTACTTCAGGAACTTGTCTGAATAAACTTCCACCAAACATGTACTTTCTTTCAATATACTTCCAACGGTATGATGGCCAGACACGGATGAGCAAAACTATTTCGCGAACAGAAATTCTTTTTCGGAAAGCTTGACGAAGCGTTGGCGAAATCATAGAATGAGCCCGACCATCTCGCAAGTTTAACGCAAAATTCGGGAGATTTGGCAGGCGTGCAAAGACGTAATACTTGCGCCAAAGTTTTCTCTTTTCTCACTCGAATCACGTGGTTCGCGGCTGTGCTGCGTCACTCGCGCAAGGCTGTATAATCAGGAGTAAACGCGCTTTCGCCTAAATTACTTCGTGCAACCGGACGCTCACATCTTTATGATGAGCCACGGCCCATGATTAAAAAAAGTAGTAATAATAACGTGCACGAACCATCGACGATCATTCGTAATGTAAGCGAATAGCCCGAACAAACGAACGAATGTGCGAGCGATCCAACGAGATAGAGAGAGAGAGAGAGAGAGCATTTTCTTTGCCGAATCTGACCAATGGCCATCGACGGACCACCGACCAATCTAGAAAACGGCCGAAAAAGCCAACAAAGGATGTTCCCATTAAAGAGATAGAGAGAAGAAAATCCTACGATGCACACTTCTCTCTAGCGATTGTCCCACGAAACTGCACGGATTGGACAACACTGCACGCATTTACGCGTACACAGTGCCCAGTCACCCTGCCCCGGGCGTAACCTCTTCCTGCGGTCATGCATCTGCCGCGGGCGACGCTCCTGTTCGCGTGGCTCGTCCTTCAGTGTCTGGTTACTCTTTTCCTTGCTCATCATCGTCCTCGTGCTTAGCCTCGGGGACGTTCCGCGGTCACCCCGCCGCCGACGCGGGGCTCCCGCGCGCGTCGGGCTTTTCGTTTACGCGCCGCCTGATTTGATCGGGTGACCCCGAAGCGATCGGCGCTTGATTGCATAAAGAGGCGCCCACCGACGACTTCCTGACTCGATTTCCCGCAGAGTCTGTCGCTCGCGCCGAACAGGTCGGAACGGGCGTTCCGCGCCGAGCGGACAGCTCGGTTACGTCGCTTGCAGTTCGTGCGGCGAGCTTCTATGTTGCTTTTTTTTTTGGTTCCTCCTATAATAGGGGGGCATCAAAGACTACTCACCCACCCCCCACCTCGCAGTCGCATTCCGATAAAGGACAATGCTAATAAAGATAAACATGCCGTAAATAGACCGGAAAATAACGCTCGACTTTTCTTTCGTTTTCTTTTTTTTTTACCATAGAACCGCTTTGCGGCTGTATACATTAGCAAAAAAAAAAAAAGCGAGAAAGAAGATATATGACGCTGGTGAAGTCACGCAGGCGTTTCGTGGCGTTTAAGATTCACCGGACGACGCTCTGAATGATGCGGGACAACTGTGTACAGCCGCCGGCTGTCCCCGAACGATCAATAAACATCTCCAACAAGGTCAAGTGCTGGGTGAGTTGGTACGTGATCAACTAAGACAAAAAAAACCAGCGAAAGAAACGTATGCAGAAGAAACAAAGCATATGCAGGACAAATGGTGGACGAATGCGAAAGCATTGATTCGCATTCGTGCTGCGTACTCTTGATCTATTTTCATGCTTGTCTTTCTTTTGCTGGTAAATTTTGCCTGGGTCGAACGTCCCTGTAGGCGCCTGTAATTTCAGTCAAGGAGCGCGAATTGAACGCTTCGAATGGAGGACGCCATTACGATACCCCTCCCCCCCCCCCCCCCCCCCCCCCCCACACACACACACCGCGTTTTAGAGCACGCCAACCAGAAATCTCTAGCACCATCTGTATAAGAAGAAAAAAATGAATGAATAAATAAAGGCGCTTACAAGGCGAGTTTGCGTTAAGTACGACGAAGGCCACATACGCGTGATCGTGCTCCATTGAGCGTTACCGCGCTTGTTCATCCGACGACACACGCCGTTTCCTCGTTAAGCTTCCATTCGAGAGCGCAACGATGAAAATTACTTCGCTAGTCTTGGGGAAAAAAAAAAAAAAGCATCGCCCTGGACGTGCTTCCATCCCTCATTTGGCCGGTACCCTACACTTCTGCGGAGACCTGGCGGCGCCGTCCAGGCGAAAATGGAAAGCCGCTTTTGCGCGGCGCGAATGAGGCGGGACTTCGAGAAAGGAACTGGCGGAGCAGCCATCTTTCTTTTTGTTCTCCCCATATTACACACACACACACACACACACACACACACACACACACACACACACACACACACACACACACACACACACACACACACGAGAGAGAGAGAGAGAGAGAGAGAGAGAGAGAGAGAGAGAGAGAGAGAGAGAGAGAGAGAAGGGGGGGGGGGGCGACGCTTGCGGCGGCGCGAAAGCGTCAATTTTGAGGCTCGGCGTCCGAGAACCTTCGAGAGTGGCCGCCGATTTCGTGTGCGCGTGCGCGCGCTTGCGCGCTCTGCTTGGCTGGCCGCGAGTGAACTGCGATGACCAGTTAGCACGCCAAGCACTCGTCCTGATCAGGGAAGAGGTGTGCTCCTCCGGCAGTGGTTCCGAGCATATACCCAAGGAACGGGGGAAACACGCCGGCGTTTTCAGTTCCTCTATAGACGTGTATAACGCCTCGCCGTTTTCTCTTTCCCGTTCTGTGTGCGTGGTTGATCTTGTTTCTCGTTCTTTTTCTTGCCCGTCGCGCCGCTCCCCTCGATGACCATTTCTCCCCCCTGCGCGCGTGTGAAGCCGAGAAGAAAAACGGGCCCCCGCCGCGTAGCTTGTAATCGCGTCCCAGGGCGTGCGGACGTCTGGGCGGGCACCATGGAACTGTCTTCGCCGGCTTGTTCCGAGTCGTTTTTACTGCCGCAGAGTTCGGGAATGAGAGACAAAAACGACAACAAAATGAAGCCGTCCGCCGCAATCGGGGCTGGCCACTTATCGACAGGTCAGACAAAAGTACCAGCTAAAAGGGGGGAAAAGAAATAGGAAAGACACGACAATAAAATACGAGAGAAGTGCAAATGCGGGCGCAAATGGCACGGAGCTGGTGCGAGTCCATTTGCGCGAATGGCTTTCTGTAGGGCTGGAACAAGCCATTGGTTTTTCAACCCGCCTTGCCGTACCTATAGGAGAAGGGGGCCGTTCGATTCGTATCTCGCACCGTGGAGTCTTGGAGGATGTGTGTGTGTTCTTTAGGACTTGGAATGTTTTCTTTCTTTGACGCTGGCACATTTTAAAGTTTGGAAGGCTCTTCTTGCTGGAAACAGCCTCGCCCCTCTCGTTCGCCTTTTGATACAAGAGGTCTTCTCTGCCTTGTATCGGCGTCTCCGTACAAGCGAGTGATGGAAGGACTCCCTGATGTTTATTCCCGCTTGCGCCCCCGTTCATCAGGTGTGCATCAGCAGGCGGGCTGCAAATGTCCCTGGAGAAACGGGGCGGAAGAGGGTGGGACAGCTTTCGTTCTTTTTTCCTCTTCTGCTTTTCTTTTTCTTGTTTTTTAAAGCCGTTTTTCAACGGAAATGCTGGAAGTTGTCATGAGTTGCCACGGTGGGAAGAATAAGCCGGACGAAGTTTTATCAATAGGTATACCTTGGACGCTGCTATAACTCGCACGTGATATGGGCCGAACCGACCGGGACCACTGTTTGTCGTAGGACATGCATTCAGTTCCGAAGTCGGTCATCTCATCAGCGAAGGGGGTGCACACGAAGCAAGCACGAAGGGAAATGTTTGAGAATTCGCCTCCGGTGCTTAGTTATTAACCAGCTTTCTTTAGAACTCGCTGGGTCATACTTGAGCCCGAGTTCCCACATAACGGCTTCACATTGTGTAAAGGCGGCATGCATGTAGCAGAGCTGGTTAGACAGAAAACTGTGGGTAGGAACCAGATACATTTGCGGCGGACTCCTGTGACGCAAAGATTGCTGCCTATGCTTGAACACCTTGAGAAAAATAGGGCCTACCATGCAGCAAAAAGCAAGAAACGTTATTTTTCTTTGCACATTTGACTATCTAGTCATAGAGTCTGCGTAGTTTTCTGAGGTCACAAGCAACACCGCGCCCACCTCGTCGATGAAATCGTCTACGGACTTTACACAAGCCTCGTGCGGCGCTGTAACAACGGAACAATGGAAGCAGTCGTTATGCTTAAGACTTCAGTGCCTGTATTCACAAAAAGTTCTCACGCTTAAAGCGTTCGTGACAACCAATAGTGATGTCGAACATATCATTATCGAAGGCGATCAGCCAATGAAAAAGAGCACTTAGAACAAAAAAGGTTTGGGAATTCGGCCCCTGATTTCTGCCAGTGTGCCCGAGGTCTCCATCGAGGATAGCGTCCGGCGCGGGCGATACAGCGCGAAGACAAAGAGGCGCAAAATAGCGTTTCGTTGTTGCCTTTCTTCATCTTGTTTCATCCGGTCTCAAAGCTATCCATGATGAAGATTTCATGTACTCTGGCAGAAATCAGAAGTCCTAAACAGAAAGCCTGCTTCCATCCTTCCTTTATTTCGGCGTATAGAATCCAGGAATTAGAGCGCTCTCTTCGCTCGCAGAAGTAACGTAGGGGTATCAACAAAGGCGGAAATCATCTTCTGGCATCCGCGCTCAAGCTTTCCACGTTGTTTTGGGAGCTAGACTCACCACTTTCGCTAAGCTACGGCCTCCCAGCAGAAGTAGAGTGGCCTCTCGCCAAGCAAACATCGAGGCACCGCAGAAAGCTAATCCAAGGGGCAAAGCAAGCAGCGTCGAACGTGGAGTGCTGGCTACGGCTATAGGCTGGCATTTCGTCGTGTAGGAAGGGGTGGGCGAAGAAACCTGCTCCGAGGGATTAGGACGCACGGCGGCCCCGACAGGTCCGACCTGTGTCTAGGGATTAAGCAAGTATTAGGTGTCGGTGGCGTCGAGGGCCTATATAGAAAGAAGCCGGCTCGCCAAGCGATGCCTCCCCCGTGCCTCGATAGCCGCTATGCCGCGGTGATTATAGCAAGCAGCGCCCACGTTCCTTTCGCACACAACTTTCCTGCTATCCTACGGCGACAGGTCGTTGGCTGTTCTCTCTGCCCTCCGTTACGGGAACTTTCGATCCTGGCCGTATTTTCCAGATGATACGTGCGAGCGTCGTATCCTCCGTGCCACGACAAGACCTGTGCTAACTAGAGATGTGAAGCGCACTTGCTTTCTCGCTATTTTCGTAGTCAGCAGGTCCGGACGGGTTTTCTACGGGGTGCGCTTCAACTGAATTCAATTCAACTGAATCTTTATTTCCGTAAACAATGGAGGAAAGCCCGAAGGAAAGGTGGGAGTTATTCCACTTAACAGAGATACCTGTTTCCTTTTTAAACTTCAGATTATGGATAGCGTACGCATAGTATTATTGCTGTTAATAATACTTTCACTGCCTGCGCGAAAACTTATAAAGTTCATAAAGAAGGAGAAGGAAAAGGCCAGCCAGCGATGTACCTTAAGCTCACACTTTTGTAAGTGGCCTGCGCTGCAACGTTCTGCGCACGCGGAAATCGTTCGTGCTCGCAGCGCGTCGTCGCATTACTCGAACAGGAATCTCATATCTGGCCTTCGCAATCCACTTACTGATCTCGTCAATTTCAGTACTGAACATTCGGCGGCGTCTGCCTCGGCGACTGTTTTGTCAATGGTAGGGGCTTTTCGGAAAGAACCACTAAAAATATAATCACGACGCAGAGGCGGGCACAAAACCGATTTCAAGCTTATTAAACAGTCAGAGAAGATGCAACGTGCTTTCTGAGCACAGTGGATCGCGCGAAGTCGCAGCTAAATTTCATATATAGACGCATGATTCCTACCGGGCTGTTCATGGATCGCAGCACCAGATTTGCCTCCAGGGTTCTTTGCGCGAAGGTCCCTATTACCAAGACAGCGCGCAACAACGAAAGAAAGAAAGAAAGAAAGAAAGGAAGAAAGAAAGAAAGAAAGAAAGAAAGAAAGAAAGAAAGAAAGAAGGAAAGAAAGAAAGAAAGATGTGCATCTACGGTGACTGTGCAGCGGGCAATCACCAACATAATGAGAAAGCCGCCTCTCACAACCGAGCGATATAACCAACCAATGAAACTAGATGACGAACAAACAATGCACTCTGCTAAGTCGCGTCATAATCATTAGCGAGCTTAGTGGCGGAGCTCTGTAGAGCGAAAGCATAAGCCGCTTTTTACCTCGAGCTTCCGTCTTTGATTATTGTTCCCTCTTTCTTTTCTTTTTTTCTTGTCTTGCACGCCTGGCTCGTTACGAGGTTCATTAGCCTCCTCATGGCATGTGTAGCCCGTGCGCATCTTGTCGTATACTGACGCGAGGAGCTTCCAGTTACAGGACGGCATCGAAATCAAAACTAACACACACACGTGCCCAGGAAGGGCGGTATAGACGAGAAACGCGAAATCGTCCTCACGGTGGAACAATGAACAAAATATATATGTGGTATATATATAAAAAAAAGAAGAGAAAAAGAAAATGTTGGGGTAAGGAGGGAGGGCGAAGGTCGGGATTTGTGTCCGGATTTTCGCAGAAACACGTTCTCCCTGCCTCGTAGGCGGTCTTTCTTTGTTTGCTCTTTTTTTTTCCTCCTCCCCTTCTTCCTTTCTCCGAGCTGTTGTCTCTTCGCCTGGGCTGGAAGTTGGGCTGCTAGCGATTTGTCAGTGTTATCTGAGCGCGTTCAGGATTATGGAGCACGCCCTCTGCTCCCCCCACCCCTCTCCTACCCCGCGCTAGCCGGCTGATCGCAGAACTCCTCGTCGCTGCTGCTGCCGCTGTTGGGATTCCACGGCGTGGCGGCAATGCGAAGAGGAACAAACGAAACCGAGGCAGCGCGAGCAGTGAGCGTGTACAGAAGAAGCGCAGAAATCACGAATCTGGGAGAGAGCTGATATTCGAGCTCATTCGTCAGGATATAGGCGTGCAAGAAACTCCGATCTCGGGCACCCCGGGAAATAAAGAACGCGATGAACAAAAATGAAGAGGCTGCGCGGGGAGTCAACCCAGCTTTCGTTTTGTTCGCTCTTCTTCTATTCTCGGGGAATCTCAGCGGGTAGCGAGGCGCGGTATGGGCATTCCGGCTGGGCGAGTCAGGGAATGCAGTCCTCGCGGCGCAGTGATTTGGACCCCGCACAGCGCACACTGGCGCCAGCAAGAGTAAAGGGCTTGCTTAGATCAAAGATCTTGTCAGTGATACGGGAAGTCTTCAGTGGACGCTGCTATTTTTTTTTTCCTTATTAAACGAAGAAACGAACATACAAAAAAGAAACACGGACCAAAACACGTGCGTTCAGTAATAATCATAAATCATATGGCTGCGGCGTTATGCTGCTAAAGGCGAGGTCGTGGGTTCGATACCCCGCCGCTGTGACTGAGTTCCGGTAAGGGCACAAAGTAGGAGGACTCGTAACGGCGCGCTGTGAGGGCACATTAGAGAACACCAGAAGGTCGAAATTGATCCGTATGCCAGCACTTCGGGATCTCTCATTGCCTGGGCGTCCTTTGCGACTTTAAACTCCGTTCTTCATAACACTGATATAGGATCCTTTCGAGATAGGATCCCACGAGTATACGGAATTATTAGATAGGAAGGTTTAAGAACATACTGGTATTCTTCCGTACCATTAAAAACAAAAGAATGGTACGATTGTCGTAGAATGTCATATATATTAAAGTATTCGTACGGATTTTCCGTCGGAATTAAGTCTGCGGTTTTGTTGGCCCTCTGACGTCCTCTCACGTCGAAGCAATAGCCCCACAACGCGTCACCAAAAAACAGACGCGCCGAAACATTTACTTGGTGCTAGTCGATCCTTTCTTGAAGCTGTTGTCTGTAAGCTCTTCTGCACCTTGTCCCGCCAGAGTTTGAGAAATTTATTTAGCACTTCCTAAAGGTTTGGGAAGAAAGGCCAGATCGGCTCGACACGACATCTGGACTTGGGCTTTACTTGTCGCGTTATGCTTCAATGAAACGGCTCGGGCACCGATAGCGCGATTAAATGAAATGACCCAGCATAGTGTGGTTGCCTTTAGGTACTAACAAGCGAATACGCGCTTCTACGTCTGATAAATAAAGCTGGAGGGAGGGGTTCTGACGCCTTCTCAGATACTTGTTTGCCTTTGCGTCTATACCCCTGTAAACTATCGATTCATTGTCAAAATGAACTTGTACTCTGTATACTTGCATTGTGACAGCAGGCAGGCGCGGAACTATAGCTGACGCTCAGAGAGAGACGGATAAGAGGGATAGTTGGGTGCCATTTATTACGCGTGCTCTTTAAGCGCAACCAAAGAAAAAAAAACAAAGGCAGAGACCGCGGTGGAGGACACAGCGCACGCACTGAGAGAGAGATTCGTTCGAGAAGCGACGTTCAACTAGACGAGTCAGTCTCGCAGATCCGCGTATAATACGAGGCACGGCCTGAACTAAAAGGACGCGGCTCGATACTCCGAAGCCGTGTGATCGATGGCGTAATTGGGTTTGACCCGAGCCCACGCTATCGCGAACGAACGCCGTCCTATAGCAGGCAACGAACAGGAAAAAAAAAGCAACAAAAGAAATGTGACAGCGCATGTTCGTTACAGAGCTGCACGATCGGCGTATTTGTGTTCTTTTGCGCGAGCACTGCTTGATCAGGGGTGCGTGGGGAGAGAGACATATAGAGGGGAGGGGGAGAGAGAGATGGGGGAGGGGAGGGGGCAAGATATATACGTGCAGTCAGCCGTGCGTCGCGGAAGGAGGGGGCAAATTAGCCTTGACTTTATTAGGAATGACGACGCCGTTCGTTCGCGAGACGAGAGAGGCAAAACGGAGGATGATTGAGGCTGGAGCGTTATGACGGCTGCGCCTCGCAAGTTTGTTGCCGCGGCGTTCATCGAAAAAAAAGCTTCCGTCGATGACAAGCTTGCGCCAGTAAAAGGGTTAAAGAGCATTCCCGCCTTTCTTTCAGCGGGGACGCCTTGTCGTTAGTATTACTCGCGAATTGTGCGCGAAGAGGAACGCGAACGGTCGGCACCAAAAATGAGCTTCGAAGAATCTCACAAAAAGAGTACCTCGCATTCACACAGAAATAACTTGCAAAGAAAACCCGCGTTCGTTGCTCGGATAAAAAGCTTCGTAGTCGCGCATATCGTGTGGAAGCACTTCGGTAGGTACATGTTTGTTTGTTTTTGCTCCTGAGTGTGTCTTCTTTTATATAAAAGAAAGACTGCAGTGCGTGTGCTAACAAACTGCTGTAATGATGTTATGTGCTTAGATCACCTCTTGTTATCTCTGAACATTGGAATAATTTTTTTAATGCGTGCGGCTGTCACAGATTAACCAGCTGCGGTATCCTTCAAGTGCACTTCAGTCAATCGAAACAAAAGAAACTAAATCGGTTGATTAAGTAATCAATCAAGCTGGCCACAGGTATTCCCCCTTCTATTCCGTGACGCTCTCATCGGTGTCGTCACACCTATCGCTATAACTCGACGCATCTGGCGTTCTGCTTCTGAGCGAGAAACCTCGGGTTCGACTGCCTGCAGTGGCAACTCTTACTTCCGTTGGGGTGAAACGCTTTGGGCGCATGGCAAAGAACATCAGCTGATTAGCGTTAGTCCGTGGTGTCCCACCGTGGCGCCTTTCGTATTCATTGTGTCGCTTTGAAACGTTAAATTCAAGGAATCAATCGACCGATTGCAGAATTCATTCATTCATTCATTCATTCATTTTGCAAGATCGGTTCAGACGTATCTTGGTCTTAGATGATGCGGCTAAAGACAGATAAAATCTGATACTGGGCCTGCAAACCACAGACTACCTAAGTTCATGTGGCACATGTACCACACTACATATGTGACATTACACATTGTTTTTTTTTGTGTTTGGTTTTGTCAACTTACATATTGTAGAAAACTATGTGTCGTAGAATGCACTAGTACAGTATAAAACTACAATGCCCACTTTCAGCAGCCACGGTTACCTTTTACTTTGTGGGACAGGTCAGGAGGTAAGATTTCATTGCACTTTTAGAACTGACAAATGATCTACATTGTTTCACAATTTCAATGTGAGTCGATCGATCTATCGATAATCAATCATCAATCAATCAATCAATCAATCAATCAATCAATCAATCAATCAATCAATCAATCAATCAATCAATCAATACTTTCGCAGGGCCGTCGCTATCCTTCCTTCGCCATACCTGCCGAATTCGACGTCTTCCGGTTCACCCTTCGGTCGGAAGCACGCGCTGCACCCTTCGATGCCGAGCGCGAACGAGTTGTGCTTCTTTCAATTTGCGCTGACCGCCGGGTCGTCTAAGGTGTCTCGTCCGACGCACGAGCGATCGCTGCGGCCAAGCTGGTCCCACGCCTTCCGGCCCCCACTTCGGGTGAAGTGCATGCGCGCGCGCTCACGACGGCCTTCCTTGCCCTGCGTGCCGTCGCTTAATAATCGTGCTCTACGAACGGGCCGATCATCAGCGAACTCATCACCGAACCGGTGGCCGCATCCGCGCATAGATGATACAGTCAGATAGCAAAAGGCGGCGAAGTGTGGTTTGGGGGGCGGGGGGGGGGGGGTGCTGCGTTGTAATGCACGTCGTCGCCGTCACGCTCACTGTATAGGCTGTGTTCGGAAGTACCGCGATTGCTCGGGGCATAGTACGCACTCGGAGTGTATACAACCTCGTGCGGATGAATTCTGTTCGTTCGATTGATTTATTTGATTTCAGTGGTTCGTATTGCCTAATGACATTTGAAATGCTGGCAACTTCGGACGCTAGCTTTCCGAAACATTTGGTTCTCAGATCAACAAACAGAAATGACGCGAAGGACTCGCTCGCGTGTACCCGCCGTGGTTGCTTAGTGGCTGTGATGCCGGGCTGCTAAGCACTAGGTGGCGGGATCGAATCCCGGCCACGGCGACCGCATTTCGATGGGGGCGAAACGGGAAAACAGCCGTGTATACTTAGATTTAGGTGTATGTATTTAGAACCTCACGTGATCCACATTTCCGGAGTCCCCGACTACGGCGTGCCCCCATAATCAGATCGTGTTTTTTTCTTCTTCCCTTTAGGCCTTTCCCCAGCACAGGGTAGCCAGCCGGTACTTACAATGGCTAACCTCCGCGTCTTTCCTCCTATTTTGTCTCTCTCCCTCTTTCTCCTAGCACGTAAAACCCTCATAATTAAAAAAAATTTTTTTCAAGCTCGCGTACTTCGCAGCCGCGATTCTCGGAAGAAACGTTGCTCTCGTGTACAGCCAATAAGTAGAGAAAGTTGAGGTTCGTGGAGCAAATCGGCCACTCAAACAGAGCTATATATACGACCATAGGCGAGCATAAGGCAAGTTGCCGCTTAGCCCAATCATCCGAAGTATCGATTTCTATGCGATCCGAAGGGAACAACGCGTCCTCTCGGCAAGTGAACATATATGTACAGGAAGGACAACTTGTGACCAGCGCCTCCGTTTGGAATAGCAACAAACTGTGGCGTTCAGCTGACGTGCTGCACGTGCTCGCGACGTGAACGAAACGGAGGGGTACGGCGCGGCTTACACACAGTCGGAACTATACTAACCGGGAAAACACGGTACACGCTGGCGCGCTACTCTCCAGGTACGGATGCCGCACTTCGCGTTGCGCGCCGACGAAGAAGATCGCGCTTCCGTTGCGCAGACTGTATCGCCTGCCGGTCTGTTGAGGGCCGGCGCAACGCGAGCTGTGCACGCGTTCGGTCCGGTATGGATCGCACGTTTCGGGGCTGCAGGGTCACGACGTAGCGAGGAGTTGGTTGTTCGGGGCTTCCGAACACAGGCAGGACGTGGCCAGGATATCGATTGAACTAGAAACTCCTGTGCGTAGCGGCCGTGCACTTGCCCGAGCGGCAGGAATCGGGGAAGATGAGGCCGGAAGTATATATACTGTAGGGACAGAGCTGCATACACGCCTAAATGGGCATGCTCTGCCGGCAAATTAGTCCAGTGTTTTTATAGATTGTGCGCGAAGACGTCGGGGGCTGATCGTCTTGCACTGCTACACGAGCGAATGGCGATTGAATAGGCGAGAGCGAGTGCAGTCACGCGCCATTATATATATATATATATATATATATATATATATATATATATATATATATATATATATATATATATATATATATATATATATATATATATATATATATATATATATATATATAACGGCGCGTTTTGCTCCACGTGCAGGGGTACATCCTGGCGCGAGGACGTGGGATCGGGTCTGCTCTTATATTGCGCGGCCCTAGCTTGACGTCTAGGAACCCAAATCGACCCGCCGGCTATTGCAGACGCTGACAGTGAAGCTGAAGATGAGAAGGTGGCCCGGTGACCTCGACCCGATAACCACGTCGACTTGACGATGACGACGACGGCCGTTCTTTGCGTTACGCACCAAGCAAGACGAACGGGTGGACACTTGGTGCTGGTGGTGGTGTGGTTTTGCAGCAGACAGGGTTAGCGTGGAACGCTTGACAGGCAATTGTTCTGCTTCAGCATCTCTTAGGCTACTAGCACGAGTCCTTTCTCCAAACGCGCGTAAATTCGGTGCTTCGGGGCAACGTAATACGCCTCTTTGATACGTGCGTGCGCGCGCGCGCGCGTGTGTGTGTGTGCGTTTGTGTAAATGCTAGCTTTACTGACGACGTTGATAACGTATTTTTCCGGCATTACTCCGACCCGACAACGCGTAACGGAGGCCATCGCACAAGCGGCGTCGCAATCTCTTTCGCCATCGCATAAATAAAAACTCAAATTGCACCCCGTTGAGACTAAAACAGTCATCTTTCTAGCGCGCGTCATCTTCTTCTCCCGAACTTGCTGCATTATTCATTTCCCTCCGCTGAACGCTTCACGGCCGCACGAACGGGATACGAGGCGAAAAGGGGGGACGCGTCCCGAGCGCAGAATAAAGCCATTCTTGGCCCCTGTTGCTTCTTTTATCCTCCTTCTATCTCGATCTCCACAGCCAGGGCAACATCTCGAGGTGGCGCTGCTTATCAACAAGCTTGCTTGACCGAAAGAAAAAAAAAAATAAAGAGAGATCGACAGACAGAAACGAAAGGCGACCACCGCAAAACCGAGACCGCGTGCCTGTGCTCTAAGCGCAGAATAGCAAGACGCCGGGCCGAGGCATCTCGCCGCGTATCAAGTCTCGCGCGGCGCATATCTCCAGAGCGCGCGCGGCCGCCATCCATCTAACTCGTTCACCCTTGCGAGACGACAGAGCTTTTCCCTTCACTTCCTGGTCCGGCTGCGTCCGCACTGACCGAGCTCTGCGAGCACGGACAGCGGAAGACTCATTTTGGGAGAAGCGCGCCGGAGTGTTGTTGTTTCTCGTGACCGCCGCACGTACGCGTGTAGCAGCAGTCCGCGCCCAGCTCGTTGTAGAGGCTGGAACTTCCTTCGGCAAATCAGTGCCGCAAGACTGATCTGACGTATTCAGTGTCCCTGTGCTTCCAGTTGTTGATCAATTCGCCCTCGCCCTGCGACCTGCTGTAGCCTCGCGGTTAGCACACGAATTGTGTTTGACGTACAGATATGCCCGAATTGGGATAACGTAAAATTTATGACACCGGGAGATGACAAGAATAACAGCGGCGCTGAAACCCTGATATTGCAGGGTTCGTATGCAATTTGGAGATCACGAAGTGACTACGTCCTAGCTCTAGAAAACGCGAAACCTGCGTGGACGCACTTTTGTGATGCTTTTGCATATACGAGTTCGCTGCCTGGCGGCGAAGATGACTTCAGCAAGAGATGGCAGGTGTGGCAGAAGCGCCTGCACCAAAGACGGGGGCTTATATGGATGTGCGATTCTCTCTCTCTGTGTGTGTTCGAAAAGCTGTAAAAGAAGAGCGCTTCAGTGCGTGGTATACCTGCTATGTTTAAAAAAATAAGGAAGACACGGAATAAATAAATGAATAAATAAATAAATAAATAAATACATAAATAAATAAATAAATAAATAAATAAATAAATAAATAAATAAATAAATAAATAAATAAATAAAAAGTCTCATAGTTAGCTGGGATGGTAGAGCGACCGTCCAGGAAAGGCGTTGGTCCCGTGTTCGATCCCCGGACAAGACCGAATTTTCGTTTGTTTTTTAAGACTTCCAAGCTTCTTGAGAAACCCGCATGCGTTTCGTTTGTTCTACGGATGGGGGATGAATGACAATTTTCCCGTTCTTGGAATTGTCTTAGGAGCGATGCAATCTATACACCGCTTGTTCGAAGAAATGCGAAAAGTAAATATGGTATTTGCATATATTTTTTACGAAGAAGAAAATTTTAATTGCCCTTCTTTCTTTGTACGTGAAGTCCGCGCATACGAATTAACCTGCTTTTGAAGCGCGGCACCAGAGAATAAAGCACGACAAGCCCTTTACTCGCAACTGTTCTCAGCGAAGCGCCTCTACTCGTTTATTTATGCATATTCTACCTTGCTGTCCCGGTTGTCGCGTTTAATTTAAGACAGCTTCAACGTGAACATCAACCAACTAGCCCGTACCGCCATTTTGTCGCAGCACGCACAAAATTAGTCTCATATCATTTGCTCATCGAAAAACTGAAACGGGCGTGAAATGCGAAAGACTGCCTTTATATCAGCATGCTTTCTCGCTCTACATCCTCCGACGTGGAAGACGGTTCGTCTTGCATCTTACCAAATCCTGTAGACGAGCTCGCATTGCGTGTGGGATGACTGCATTCTGTGCACTTCAAAGGGCACCGCCGCGAGAGTGCCTTGTAGTGTTAAGCAAGCCCTGTCGGCAACTTCTGTCGCACAGAGTTGTCGCCGGTGAGATACGTGCTCTTCTGTGAAACCAGAACTTGCGACGTCAGAATCCTGCTTCCACTCGATTAATCATCCCCCTATGATATCGGAGCTCTCAGCCGTTTTGTCAATGAATTGCGACAACCGGCTGGAAGAGGTTAACAGCGCTCACTTTAGATTAAACAGTGCTCGAGAACAAGTTCTTGTAACCCAAGGATCATATTCATAGGCTCGGCAACATCGAACAGCTCTGAGACTACTTTTGAGGTCCTGTCAGCTAGGAAAATATATATATAATCTACTGTTCGACTATGTTCTGCCTCATTTTAAATTCAATACTGAGAATCGTAGTTACCTCATAAAAATTACGGTTATTACTGCAATGTGAAACATATAAATTGTCTGGTTTGATGTCTCGAAACCGCACATTGAGGGACGCCGGATCACTTTCAGCCAATTGGAGTTCTTAGAAGCGCACCGCAATCAAAGTACACGTGCGTTTTTTGCATATAGACCTTTTTTATTTCTTTGGCCTTTCATCTTCCTACTTGAGCTCGCTCAACGATAACGTTTTGCACGATTAGAGCATCGTGTTAATGGCGTTAATATTTAGCGATATATTAGTTTGCACTGATGTGTAAAGGTAATGAGAAGAGTCAACACACTGACATGCCTCAGATATTTGTATTCAGCAAAGCATATTGTATGATTTTGTGGGGAACTATTATTCACAGTTTCGTGGCTGCTTTCATTCCCGATTGGTTTGGTTGTCGAGTTTCCTGGCTAATTTGTGAATTCACGTTTTTTTCTTTCTTAGTATGAAATCTGCGAACGATAAGCTGTGGTTCGCAAAGTAAGTTCAGATTATAATTAGCTATTGCACGTCCAACGCCGAAATTGCACAACTGAAGTCAGTTTGCGCTGGAGCCTCGAAATGCCAGAATAAGCGCTACATTTCCGGAAAATTTATATGGAACATGCGCAGCTCACTACAACGGCTCTCCGCGTGTCGCCCATTGACTTGGCTGCGCGCTTCGCGCAAAAGAAACACTCCTCTTAGTGCAATGTACACACGGTGGTCATTTTCCAGCGGCACCCTTTCCTTCTCACATACAAGTTGCCGTCTCTGCTGGGATGGAATGAATGCTTACCGCGGCGTCATAAGAAGGCCGATGAGTTCCGTACTAACGAGAATGCATTGGACTGCCAAATGCAGCAAGGCGTAGTTTTTCGCGCTCTGAGGCTGGGCACCACTGCACGTATTTACTGGAGCGTAGCGCGGGAATCCGCGGAATGGCTGCGCTGATGGTCGCAGCGATGCGCGCGACGCCTAGCGCCGCGGTGATGGATGACGTCACTTGTGGTGGGTGGCCCCTGATGGCCGAGCAAGAAGCCGTGAGGTCAGCTCGGCTGTTCGCACGCTCCCTGCTTTCTGCAGCGGACAACCGGTCGTTGAAGATGAAAGTATTCTATAGCTCCTCGAGGAGAAATTGCTGCAATATTTAAGGCTTGCGTGTGCACGTGTTGCGAGTGAATAGTGACGCAACGCGCGAAGGTGATTTCTTAGCGCGTTTCGTCCCGCGACGCATAATGTACAGCGTACCTGGTATTGCCCTGCATGAAGTGAATCAAATAGTCGAGAGAGAAATAATTTTGCGCTAATGTTGCGACTACCGCCATCCCCTCCCTCTACCAGCGTTTCTTTCAAATAGCGAAGCGGCTATAGAAGGAGAAAAACAAAATAATGCATACACTAGCAACACAATAATACAATTAGACAACCAAAGCAACAGGAAAGTAGCCACGAAAGTAGCCAAATAGTGCATGATCGGTGCCCATAAAAGCTCACAGCACGCGATGCTGAATGCGAACAGTTGATGCATGTTCTTGTGATGGCTCTTGATAGCTTATTATTTTATTACTCCGAATACAAAATACGGGAATCAGTTGATGTTCGCAAGCTCACATAATGGTAGTTTTGTGCTGGGAGTATGCGCGCAATCGGCATAAATCTTTAAGGAGTAAAATGCGTTGATGCGCTTACACGTTCACCTGCAGACGTGACTGTGGCTCGATTCAGGCTTCAAAACGTCTCCTCGGAACTAGGCCAAACTTAGCTTGCTTTGTTGTGCTGATTTTACTTAATTTCGTTGCGGGCCGCCCGCCTTGACGACTGTCATTTGTTGTGGAAGGGACAGGATAAATGGGAGTAAGGCGAAGCCAGCGCACTTTAACATAGGTAGTGGAGTCCCCCCTGCCGTACACAGACCAAGTGGGAGGCAAGCCAACTCAGAAACCAGCATAAACGCCGTAGCACGTCTAACTGCAGTTTGCGATTGCTCGAAACAGGGTTTCTGATCGGTTCTTTTTTTCCTTCCCTATTTCTTCTTTCTTTTTTGTTAGATGGTGCGTCTAGAACGTCAGACGTCGCCATGTTGTAGAGGAATAACTCCCTCTGCACCCTGCGCCGGATGATCACAGCGGTCTAGTTTTTTTTTTTTTTTCTATAACCGTACGATAGTTTCAATGCATTGGGCAAGCACGACGAACCCTTATTCCTATTACGATTCCTCGTCCGACACCTCCACGGATGGCGAACGGTGCCAGCAGTTCGACAGTGGTGCACCTGGAGTAGTAACATTGTTTCCCCGCTCGGGACCGCCACTCTCGCAATAACTTCATTTGAACGTCTCCGGCTGTTCGCGCACGTCACGGCTTGTAGCTATCTGCGCCTCCCGCCGTCCGTGCCAAAGTTAGACACCCCCCCGGTCCTCTTCGAAGCCAGTCGTCTGTTTCGCATGAGGCCTATCGTGAACTGGGCAACAGGCACAAAATCGCCCGGCCTTTCCCGCCAAACGTGCTACGGTCACGAAAGGAGGCTTACGTAATTAGGACCTCGCGAGCCCGCTGCGCTGCCTTCATTGTCTTTCGCTCGAGATCTGGTGCGTCTCGGTAAATACTGTGCACTGTAACGAAAGTCACGAGGCGCTGCTGAGGCAGCTTATGACGCTGCAAAGAGGGCTCCGCCTGTATAGTAACTGTATAACATTTAATGCTGGTTATGCTTCGAGCCGCCCGTTAGACGTTCGCGAGACATTGCGATGTCCCGAAAGTCTGTTTCTTTTCTTTTTTCGCAGCTTCGTGTCGTTTAGCCTGCCGGCAAATGACGACGTTGCCTTGGATGTGCGCTGCGCCGACGGGCTCATTGCACCGTTGGGACTCGTTTATAACAGCTTGTAGGGGCGTGCTAGCATGCTGGTGGTGACAGGCATGAATTGTGCATGCTGCGAAAGCGTGTAGGGTAGTTGTCTGATTGTGTGTGTGTGTGGGGGGGGGGGTGGGCTTCGGGGTATGAATGCAGGAGACCGACGAAGAACTCGCACAATGAATAAGAAAGAAGAGGCACAATGCCGATGCCTGCGTGTACAGTCACGTGACGTTGCGCATACGGCCCTGCATTCGAACAGGCGTTGAATCGTGTTTTTAATTACGTCCGGCTTGCTGCCTTGATACCGCACCTGCCGCCAACTATACGACAACTTGAACTCGTTCTGTTTACTGCGCTATACTGTTACACAAAAGAAAAACGAAAAGAGATTCACACACATGTGCCAGTGAACACGGCGAACAGTGAATATTTTCTACTTGTAACACGAGTCTGTGGCCTTAGAAAATAACACACGCACACGCGCACACCCGCGCGCAACATATATAAAATGTCAGCATAAGTGCAGTAAAAGCTGTTGCTAAGGGTTTTGAGATCCGGACACTACTGAAAGTGAGAACTGGGCAAGATGGTTTATATTGCACGTGATAAAGAAAAGAAAAAAAAAACAACAGCGCGAACAGTGGAAGACGCAAGAATGGGCTCCCAATTTATGTTTATACTTTAATTATTGTTAAGTGCCATGTATACAAGCTAACCCAGTTCTGTCTTCCGGCGTCCTCTGTTCCGGCTGTGTTTTTCTTTTCCCCATGTACATACGTTCGAAAAAAAACCTGCTGTCCTGTCCGACCGACGTGCTCCGTAACACCATTCGCCGCGCTGAACCGTTCTAACGCGGCAGTATGCCGCTCCATCGCTATCTGCTCACTCCTCCGCGAGCTTTCTCGTTTTGTTATCTGTTCGCCTGGCGTGCGCGCAGAAGGCTTATCGGCTTCACACGCCATTGTTTCTCGCTTTCTGGGCCGATCCCAGCCAAGAGCGAAGGTGACGCTGAAGCAGCACGAACAGCCAAGGTATACGGCCGGAGCGTGTGAGAACTGGAAGAGGAGTTGAGGACGGGAAAGGATGACGCTGTATCTAGCCGCGCGGGACGGGGCATGGTGGGCGTGGTGACGTAAAAGAGGCACCGACGTTCGGGCACTAATTATGCGGCAAGAAAAGAAGATGAGAAAGGAAGGGTGTGAAGAAAAAAAGAAAAGGAAAAATGAGACATCGCGGCCCGCGCCCTTGCGCGTAGGGCCCCATACTGTCCTGTAATTTGCGCGCCGTGCGTGCGCTAAAGAGATGCCCTGATCTTCGCACTTATCAGACTGCATTGTGCTGTATTCCTTTGTGCAGCACTGCGTGCCTTTCTTTTTAATTATCATTCTCTTGTTAATTGTTCCACAAAGAAAGAAAAAAAGAAGAGAAAGGTTCGTCGCGCTGTTTCAGCCATGCCAGCCATATTTCTCGGCGATTCTTTTTAGGTATGTCGCATAGTTTTTTTTTTCTTTCTTCTATTCTTCGTTATTGTTTAGTAGTTCTTCGAGAGTGGGCTTGAATGCGCTACTTATGCTTGAAATGAGGCACCAGCGGCGCTCAGGAAGTTCCGTGCCATACTTAAACGCCCACGGGGCTAATCACACTTAATAGCGAAAAACGTCGCGTTGAAATCTGGAAGAGGGATCGAGAGGAAGGGTGGTTCATTATATATATATATATATATATATATATATATATATATATATATATAGGAAGGCCACCCGAAGCCGTGGAAGAACTGGCGCAATATTTCGCTCTTTTCTCTCTCACCCGCCATGGTTGCTCAGTGGCTATGGTATTGGGCTGCTGAGCACAAGGTCGCGGGATCGAATCCCGGCCACGGCGGCCGCATTTCGATGGGGGCGAAATGCCAAAACACCCGTGTACTTAGATTTAGGTGCACGTTAAAGATCCCCAGGTGATCGAAATTTCCGGAGTCCCCCACTACGGCGGGCCTCACAACCAGAAAGTGGTTTTAGCACGTAAAACCCCATAATTTAATTTAATTTTTTCTCTCATTGAGCGCTTGACAAACAGAGAGTGCTGCCCTAAGCTACGCCGTTTCACAGAGGAATTCACAGAGTAATCCCTTCACCAGCGTGAACGCGTAAAGACCGCTTCTTTGCAAGAAGCATCTTATTGCGGAAAAGCAACACCGACGGATCATTCACGCATTCCGAGTATTTGCTCTCTCTGTCTTCCTCACTGCGATTGTTTTCTTCCACTTATTGCATGGCTGCTGCTTAGCGCACCCTTCAACTGCAGCGCATTAAGAATTCACGGGTGACTCCCTAGGTGCTTCATGAGTCAACACCTAATTCCTATGGAAATATTTCAGCCCCCTGTATGGCTCCTCTTCTGCACGTTGTCTGTCAAGCAATAGCTTTTCAATGTGCACGGCTCGACGCCTTTCTCTTCAGGATGCAGAGCTGTCGCGGCAGACAAAGACAGGCACCTAGATACTTTGTGTCGAACGTTACTGTGAAGCCCATCCAATCGCTCAGCTGAAACTACAGTGTTTGATAAGGAAAGTTCATGGCTTTAAACCGGTGCTCGAGAGGTTAGTTTGGACCATCGACTCGACACGCTACTCTTCGCAGAAAGGTGATTTGCACGCACTGCGTTCGGAATATGCCCATGAGAGACGAGTGCATGCATGCGTGCTCTCGAAGGTAAATTCCAAGGTCTGGTTAAAACCCATCGCTGCTAAGAAAAAAAAAAAAAAACGACGGATAAGGCGCTAAAGCCGGAGTGAGTATTCTTTCCTGCTTTTGCAGGGGGGAATAGACGCACACATAAAAGAAGAGTGGTTAAAAAGAGACACATCAAAACGCCAGACGTCCCTCAGTTCTTCGCAACGCACATACAGAGTGTGTCCACGGGCTCAGCACGTCTCGCTGGTCAGGGCACCAATCACGGCGCGATTGAAGTTCGAAGCTCGAGTAATCCCATCCGACAGCTGCGACGGGTGTTCGATACCTCCCACGTATATAGAGGGCCACGTTTCCATAAAGCCTTTCCGAACGCCCCGAGGAGGTCGTTCCTTCCAGTGCTGCAGGAGAAGAGCCCGACGTCGAAGAGAAGGGAATCAGATGGCTCAAGTACAAAACACTCAGCAGCTAAGTACTACGCGAGGGTGAGGTGCGGTTCGCGTGTACGGATCAAACTAGTTTTGTCTCTGCCGTCGGGGTGTGGGCCTCTTTCGATGGGGGCAAGCCGCACCCTCGCGAGTGCAACGAACTGGCGAGTCAGCGGTTCCTCTCTGTCTGCCGTACGCAAACAAGAGATCGTCCACCGCGCCAGAACGGTATCACTGCACACACAGACATGTGTATACCTACGTGCGCGTGTGTGCGTACGCTTCGGTGCAAGTGTGTGCGTGTGTGTTTGTGTGCGTCTATACGTCCCTGAGAATTTCAGCGCGTGTGTAATATGTACGTTTGTCTTTACCTGTCAGTCAGTGCGTGTGTGCGTTTATGCCTGGCCTTTTTTCTTTTCTCGTGTATGCGCGTACTTGTATGTTTATATGCTTCCATACCTGTCTGGGCACATGTGCGTGTATGGATCGCATGGGTCTGACTTTACCCGTCGGTGTGTACGTGTCGCTGCTTGCTTACGTGCGTGCGTGCGTCTGTGTGCTTGCGTCGTCGCACATGTGCGACAGGAGTGGCTGACGAAGTCGAGGAAGTCTCTCCGTGTCGTGTTGTCTTCTGCCGGAGCGGGTCGACGACTGAGAATGCAAACAGGCCCGCGCTGAAGACCGGCAGATTAACCTCACTCCAGCTCGGCGTGTGTGTGCGTGTGCTTGCGTTCTGGCGCAAACAATTTCCTTTCCGCGATTTCGCCTCGGTGCTCTTTCTTCTTGCTCTCTCTCCACTTTTGCACAGTGTACGCTATTCGCGAGACAGGAGATTAAGGTTTCTATGTGGAGTTCGCGTGCTTGGATCTCCCTCATACTTTCGTTGATGGAACGCCCGAGCGCAGGTACATCTTTGTGTCCGCCGAGGGGGATGGCTTTGATATTGTTATTTTGCTGGGTCGTTCCGAGTTGAGAGGGAAATGCGTGGAGCGATCTCTCCGGGATGTTTATCCGGGAACCGCGACCCTATCTGTGCAAACAACGCCGTCAGTGCCACGCGAAAACCTGGCGTTCGTAACAGCGCAGCTGTCGTGCGGCGTTTCCTTTGCGTGCGCCGGCTCAGCGACTCGTTGGAGATTGGTTCGCGAGTAACTATTTCCCTCGGGCACGTTGCTGCTGGTACGTGGTTCAGAACTCAAGTTTGTCACTGCGTCCCTGTTTGTCACTGTGTCCCTGTTTTGCACACCTGGCTTTTCCGTATATCGTGAATCCTTGCCAATGCGCTCAGCTTTCTGACGTTCTAAGTAGCAAATCCTGCACCGGTTGTTGAAATTCAGTTCACCATTACCATACGGCGGAGTTACCGCACGTTGTTGTGTACTGTTCAGGCAGTATGCTTAAATTAGAAGCTTCATTCAGCGTGAACAACGACGACACCTTTGCCTGATAAGGCAAAGATGGAGATCCGACGGAACGAGGAGGAGCGGAGGAGTCCCACGGTGTACGTTACGCGCTTATGGCGAACGGACGAGATGTAGAAGCTCGGTATTGAAAGGCTTTGCTTAGGAAACAAATGAACGAATGACTGTATAAAACATCCCGCTACAGAGTACACTGCCGAACGCTCCAAGCCTCGTGCCCTACATGCTGTTGACATTCGCATACGGTCGGATCTGGGCGACTTGTTTCTGAAGTTGAACCGCGCTGGCGTAGTTCTTGCCGACTTCTGGCGGAATCGGCGTGGATGCCGGGATCGCGAACGGCGGGTCCTCCATGTTACATGTTCCGGCATGCGCACTCGCGTACAGCTAAACGTTCACTGTACATGCGCACATTCCTCCTATGCCACTTTCTAGTGGACGAACGAGAGCTGTAGCGACGTGATTTGGGCGAGATGTTGCACATTCCTCGGCAATGTTGCGGGGGCTAACGCCGGCTGCCGAGAGAGAATCACATTCAAATTGCTCTTTCTGTCTCTCTGTTGCACTCATTATTAATTAATTGCTGAATTAAAAGGGAACTTCAGACACAAAATATCTCTTCGTTGGTTACCTGATCGAAGTGGTTGCCGCGAACAAAACGTACGGACGAGCTATGTACAAGGACACTGGAATGAAACGCGATAGTAGGAGAAATTACGAAGATGAGCGCTCTCTGGCCCTAAAACTAAGTCAACGTGGAAAGGGAAATCGCTTGGAAAGGAAATCGCCTGGAAAGGGAAATCGCTTTTAGTTCCGTTTCTCGTGTTGGCGGTTCTCTGCGCCGTGATAGAATGAATCGATTGATTCTGCGATAACGACGATTTCATTATGGAGCGGTAGTAGGAGGTAGTGGCGGATTCGAGGTTATTTCTGACCCTTTTGGGGCTCCTTAAAACGCGCACTAAAATTTAAGTACACGAGCGTTTTCGAATTTCGTTGCATCGAAACTGCGACCTCGGGCTTAGCAATGCAACATCATAGCCACTAAGAGGGGGAGAGAGAGAGAGATAAAAGAGATGAGAGAGGCAGGGAGGTTAACCGGAAGATATCCAGTTTGCTAACCTGCACTGCGGAAGGTGTAAGAGGAGACAGAAATATCTTTTAAAGAATTAGAAGCACACAAGCTACCAAAGCAGGTTCCGACGTGATAATACATAAACTATCGCCTACAAGGATGCGATTACACCTATAGTGTCCTGTCGCCACAAGAAGTGTTAGCACGTTTTCACAGAAGCCTGGCTCTCCGCCGCTCGCACATCGTGAAAAATTGTAATCCTTCAAAAAAGTGACGCGTACACGGAAGACGACGGCAGAACTCGGCTTGAATCTTGGCGCCTAGTCAACACCCACAGCTCTGCAACTCGGGGTAAAAGTGCACGGCTTTTCCCCTGGGGACCCCGCGAAACGCGCACGATACCAAGCAAGACCAAGTCCCAATTTCTGGGGAATGGTTCGGGTGACCAAGTTCCGTGCAGTGGTGGGCGGCGTAACGTGAGCTCTGCACGCACAAATGCTAGTTTGCTGTCTGCGCAAACTGCCGTGCAGTCAAAAGGCTCGCGGTGCTTATAAGACGTTAATCAAGGAAATCCAGATGCTACTGTAAATTTTACTGCCTTTAGTTCAGCAGCGTTTTCCTAAGCGCGTTTGTATTTAGTCAACGTTGGCGATTACTTGAACGGAGCGCTTGTTACAGGCATGAACTGGTATTTTTTTTTTCACTGCTTGTGCTTTAAACGAACGATAATTCAGCAAGCGTTATGAACTTTCTTTTTAACGCGACAGCGTTAAGGGGGGTGTCGGCGCAGTTGACCGTGAGCGAAAATTTCCATATATATTTAGGTATGTGTATATGACACACGGTATGACACACGGTATACATGCGGGTTATATTGCCATACTGTTCTATCACTAAAGTTGCTCATAGCTTGTTTTATATTCTTGACAAAGTTATTCCTCATAATATTGAGAATGAGCGCCCACAAACATGTCATGAAACAAAACACCGACAGCGCATGCCTCTTATGTTAAACCTTCTCAGACTTACCTATTAAAAGTGCGACACAATAACAAAAACTTGAAGATAATGCAATTAGTTTGGCGCGACTGTACACTACCTCCGGAATCGGCCTTCGCAAGAGGCCGCCCGTTTATACCAGAAAGGCCGCCTTCGTGCGCAGCGTTCGACGCCAGCGTTTTCCGGTAAATATTACGGTTACGTAAGCTGCAGTTGCCGCGAAGCGTGAGAAGCAGTCAGGGATCATTGAATGCCATCGCGTTCCACTCTTAAAGGCGAAGCGTGAGCGTCCTCCAGATTTTCTCCGTAAGCTCGAAAGTTTTGTCGGCTGTTGGTTGCAATTTAATACGAAAATTCGTGAGAATGATCACGAGCAATCGGCGCGCACTAACAACTAAAAGTCAATTTGCAACGTCTGGAGAACCACTGCGTCCACATGCCTCTAGACTCTCCACTACCGTGCCTGGAATTGCAGAAAGCAATTCGCGCACGATGAAAGCATTCCGCCGAGATTGCGCGCTGCAAAACGATCGGCTTCCAGGAATAAACTAGGTTCGCTTGTGTAAGGTCAGCCAGCGGGGGCAATTCCGTCGTTCCACGAGTTCCGTCTTGGAACTGGAACGAAGCCGCTGCCTTGCACGCAATTGCGCCGACGCGACGCGCCGGCTTTTCTGCACGCCTCCGCGTTGTCGCGGGGAAGCGGTTGTTCCGTGTTGCGAACGCTTCGCGCGCGCGTTCGTGCTTCCGTGCGAGCCACATGGGAGCTGAATTGCGGAACAGGCATTCGCTCTGACGACAAAACATTTGCGTGGGCTTTATTTTATATTATTTCTTTATTGCGAGCAAGTACACTAGGTCGAATGCACTCTGCATCAAACACTTCTTTCGGGTTCATGTTTTTTACACAAAGTGAACTTTGACTTCCGGGACTGCTTCTGGTTTATTTTAATGCGCTTTGCGTGTTTATCAACGCGTCGTGATGTTTTTTGCGCTGCCTATGACTGGCCTAATTATTACTTGAGGCATACGCATCTGGGTACAGGGCTGCCTACTATAGACCAAATAGCTGCTTACACACACACACACACGCGCGCGCGCAAACACACACACACACACACACACACACACACACACACACACACACACACACACACACACACACACACACACACACACACACACACACACACACACACACACACACACACACACACACACACACACACACACACACACACACACACACAAACACACAATCTTTCCCTCTATATCTATGGGCTCCTTTATTTGCTTTCTCAGAGTGCTGGTTAGGGCATAGGCACGGAATTGGAATTATTTATTTACGTAACTATTTAAGGAAACATTTGTGGAAGACATGCATTGCGGAAAAGTTGAGCTGCAAATTCTTTTCCCTCCGTAGGTAACGTAATGTACTAGCAACGCCGTAATCCTTTCTTTGCATGTGGAGAAATAAAGAGCGAGGAGAAGTGAAATTGGCGACGAGTAACAGGCTTGATAGCGAGTGACTCGGACGTTAAAAAAAACTCTTGGCACTCTCTCCTGTACTGTACAGTCTGTACACGTGTACTCTCTCTGCAAAGTACACGGTGCACTTCGATGCTAGATTTGCTTTGATGAGTCCAAACTCACGTGCAAATTTCTGCGAAAGAAAACAAGATTTACGTCCTGAGCGTGGTACGTACTTAGTCCTAAGCATTGCATACGGTTTCTTTATTTGTGCACTCGTCTCGGCAAGTTCATGTGCGCAAAAATGCGTATATCAAACAAAATTTGGTGGTCTGGAGTTTCAGCAATAACAAGGCTATTGACCTTAATTATACACTCAATATGATAGTGATGCCGTATGAATTAATAGAGTCTTGTTCCACACTTCGTTAGTGATATGCCTGCTTAAGGCAACAGCGAGGGAGCTTTATCAACAATGAATGTTCCATAGAAATGCGCGGACTTCGCAGTTTGACTGCAATCACGTCGGTCGTGAAACATCTGGTCTGATGCATCTTCTTCTATTCTCATTTTCGCAGGAACGATGACGAGGTTAGAGATGCCCAAATTACCTGTCCTGCTGTTCCTGCTGTTCGATGTATTGACAACAGAGACCACAGGTGAGTGAGCTGTGCACTTGGATAGCCGCATTTATTTACCACATTGCGACAGGACCGAGTTGAGTTAGTTGTCGTGTCGAACGAGCAGGCCACCAAACAAAAGAAAAAAAAAAGAAGGAAAAGACCGTTCACTGCTTCCGGCAGTCGAGTGAAGGAAGTCCTTGACTCGATCGCATTGACTTGGACCTTAGTGAGCAGGTCGAGTGAGTCGACCTTACTTTCACAGGCGCGTCGACTTGAGTCGCATGGCGACGCAGCAGCTCGACGCTGCTTTGACCCACTTATACAGAGTGTTTCATGCAACTTGTGCCAATGATACTAAAGAAAAAAGGTGGTCAGCCGCAGCTGAATGAAACCAGCGGCATATGGTTTGCCATCATGTGGCGCTCCTTAGAGTATTTCTTTATATTTCACTTAATTAGTTAATTAACTAAGATATATGTGCAAAATTTTTAATACAGTTGAAACTCGATTTAACGAAGCGATGACTAGGCACGCTAAGATTACTTCGTTAAATCGGAAAGTTCGTAAAATCAAGAAAGGAATTTTTAGGTCCTTCGAAATCTAAAATTGTAAGGTAGCGACACGCAAAGGCTACCGCGGCATTGTATTTCCCGTCAATCTAGCCACCTGTCGCATAAACCATAACATAACGAAAGCGACCATCGCCGCTTCTACCGAGGCGATGTTGAGTCGGCTGTTCCGCCTATGCGCGCGGCGTGATGCCTCATCAAAATAAAGCTAGGGATGTGACCATGGCGCCTAGATTTTTTAACGTGATAGCTTTAGAGCGCGTGCTCGAAGAAGAACCTATCTGTGTCAAATTAGAAATCAGCGCTTTTCTTTTACTCACGTATTTCAGGAAAAACTTCGTTAAATCGAGTTCGGCCAAGTTTGTTTCGTTAATTAGGGTTGATGATAACATTGAAACGTATGGGTACCTGCCAGGGAATGTAAATTTTTTCGTTAGATCGGGAACTTCGTAAAATCTGGTTTCGCTAGATCGAATTTTACGTGTATTCACTTCAGGGACAAGTCTGTTTCGTTGCGTTGTAGAGGTAGTTCAGAAACGACCGATCCAATTTTTTTGTGGCAACGGACATGCTGCGTGGTGATTTTATTCGCCGTTTAAAGAAAGCCCACTAAAATACGAAATAAAACCACGAGCGCAGTCACGTGGTTTTATCTCGTATTTAGTGAACTTTCTTCAAACGCGAAAAAAAAAAATCACCACGCAGCATGTACGTTGCCACAAAAAAACTGGATCAGCTGTTTTGAACCCCTTGTACAACACAACGAAATGCACTTGGCCCTAAAGTGAATATTAAGATTTTGCATAATTCATCTTATTAAGTTAACGAATTAAGCGGAATATAAGACATACTCTAAGGAGCGCCACATGACGGGAAACCATATGCCTTTGGTTTCCTTCAATTGTGTCTACCCGCTTTTTTTTTTTTAAATCCTTGGCACAAGTTACGTGAAACACCCTGTATAAATACCGCTGTTGGAACAAACGTGTCACGACAGACTGGCAACTCATCTATCGAACACGCAAAACCAGGTAGTCTTGAGCGCGCTACTACCCGCCGTGGTTGCTCAGTGGCTATGGTGTTGGGCTGCTGAGCACGAGGTCGCGGGATCGAATCCCGGCCACGGCGGCCGCATTTCGATGGGGGCGAAATGCGAAAACACCCGTGTGCTTAGATTTAGGTGCACGTTAAAGAACCCCAGGTGGTGGAAATTTCTGGAGTCCTCCACTACGGCGTGCCTCATAATCAGAAAGTGCTTTTGGCACGTAAGAACCCAAATATTATTATTGAGCGCGCTACGTCCGAACATCGCCTTCCGGGTCATCACCTCTCCGTTCTCTGCACTTAGTGCTCGAGGCTTGTTCTGTCAAAATTAACAGTTTTTCTCTCTGTGCCAGCAGTAGGGACTGCACACTTCACAGATAGTTCCGTTGTGCGTTTCCTGTTTCTTCACTGTAGGCTAAGAATGATGAGGTGCGCACGAAGAAATTTCCCGATGATTAAGCTGGGAACGGAACTCCGCACTGTTTGCATGGGCAGGTTCAGCAATTGAAGAGCTGCTCTTGGTGTTGTTTCTTCGATTTTTTTTTTTTTTTTTTTTTTTGTAGTCAGGTTTGCTTCGTGGAAAAGGCAAATTGCGTTGGGTCGTGGAAGCTTCTTCCATTTGAATCAGGAGTCGTAGATTTCATTGCTCCTTTCATTTTTCTTTGTTTCTTTAGCGAGCTTAAGAAAATTATCGGCAGAACGATGATGAAAAATTTGCTAAGCGCTTGCAATGTGCAGATTTTTTTCCTTGTAAGTATAGCTGTGGAGCCACTCCCTTCGGCATCGTAGGACGATACTGAACTTTATTCAGTCAGTCGGTAGGAGTGAGCATTGTTGCGCTAACTTTGCTGTAAACTACCCCCGAACAGTTTCTTGTTTAAAGGGACAAGTTAAGAGGAAAATAATTTGCGCTGTGTCTGTAAAGCGGCCTTGTACCGTACAAAGTGTGCCACCTTTACCACGAGAGGGTGCTGGGTAATCCAGAAAGTACACAAAAGACGAAAACTAGGTGGCGACGTCGCCTTTAAGTACCCGCAGCAGACCACTGCGACGTCACGGATTTTGATCGCATCTGCTCGGAGCGAGCTTCAATATTTTCTTCTTGTTTCTTTTTTTATCTCTACAGACGGGCTAGATTTCATTCTAAAGGTGCCCAAAGCTGAACTTAGTAGGCTTCGAAAACATTTACTGAGTCATGACAGTGGAAGCATGAAGAACATTTTTTGAAATCCATACCGGCACACTAACCTATCAGCGCTGGGATATTACGGCGTGAGATTCAAGAGACAGAAGTTTGACCTTCGTTCTCTCTTGTAATGTACTCAGCCTACTGCAGTGATATCAAGGAATATAGAGATGCGAAAAGCATAAGCGTAGGATCGTTTCATTCACCGCTCAGTCCTTAGTGGCAGGGAAGACCCATTCTTTCTTCGAGGTCTATGATGCGGGCCGTGACAAGTGAAACATTTGATGGTGACAGCTACTAGACGAGAACACGACAAACAGTAGATCACAAGACACACGTCGGACAAGAATGCGTTACGTTGAGGAATGCTAGGCGAATACAAGTACTGTTGCTGATACAACAGTACGATAACCGGTACTACCATCACGACTACCAGTACTAGACGAATGAGCGCAGTCTACGAAGTAGTTTAACGCCAGCAACGGGCCTCTTGGAATGATGGTACAGAAAAAGTGAGGATTTTACAACGCACATAATTAGGTTTGCAAAGGCCGCCCGTCGTAATCGTAACTTAGCCTTTCCAGCCTGAGTGCAGAAGCGGTTTGCCCCTTGTTCACAAATCGAGAGGATCGTGCCGTACATGAGACGTCGTTCAAATCACGCAACTGCTAGCGAGGGCCTTGGCTTTAGTAGCTATGACGTCACGAAGTAGCATACAAGAGGTGATTGGCCAGTTGGCCGCTCTTAAACTAATGCGCTACGGAGCGCTCGCGTTGGAAAGTGTGTTCCACATCAGCCGCCAGGGCCATAAGCAGCGCTGCCTAACACTCCCAAGCGACCCACAGGTAAAGCGCACTTTCCAGAAGCGCTCGGATATAAAGTGGACGGTAGCCTCAACCGGTCAAGATAAGCAAGAGATGCATACAAAAATGCTAGAATGAAAAGTATGTATAGCGCACCTGATTAACTAAAGCCGGCTAGGTGACGATTTGTCACAGCCCGGTTTCAAAGTGGATGTCAACAAATCATCATCATTGTCTTCTTCATGTCTATGCCTAGTACATGTACACAAATACTCGAGAGAACGGACTGGACGACAGAACAGGCGGTAGCTTAACCGATAAAGCACTACAGTCGTAGTGGAGGAGGACGCGTGTTCGGCTCCCACACGCGGCGAATGACTTTTTGTCCGCCTTCACTTCCTTTTCTCTTACTATTTCCGCACTTCGATTAAAAATAGCAGTCTATTTCCCCAGTGCTTTTTTTTTTCACGTTACATCGCACGTTTGCTTCCGCGGCCGCAACTATATAAGGTAGTGACAGTGCATAAGCAATGCGTGACACCACTTGCCGCAGGTCAAGGCGTGCCATTCACCACCACAGCCACAGCCACAACTACCACTACCCTCGCCACAACTGCCACCAGCACAGACGTGCCGACAACGGCGAAAACGCTGGCGTCGCAGGCGACTGTCGCGTCGACGTCGCCGGCGGCGACGACCACGACGTACCAGTCGCCTTCCTCCTCCTTCGCTCCGGAGTTCACGACGGCGGAAGCTTCGGCGAGAGCGATCGCTTCCTCGGCGTCGGCGGTGCCCTGGTGCCTGCGGGAGCATGTGTCGTACGAGCGTCTCTCGGGCTACAGGGTGGCCGACTTGCTGGCTGGACAGCGGGCGCTGGCCGAGCCCACGCAGCCGCCGCCCCCTTCGACGGCCGAAGAGTGCTACCTGCGCTGTCTGGACGACGACCGCTGCCGCGGGTACAGCGTCAACCACGTCCGACAGGTGTGCGCGCTCACGTGGTTCGAGGTGGCCAACAAGTCAGACTACCTGCTGGCGGACCCGAACTGGAGCTTCCACCGCAAGATCTGCCTGCCCGGTGAGTACGGACGACTGTTAAACACTCTGGGAATCGTTGCGCTTTCCTCGATTTTGTCTTCCTCGTTTGTTTGAGAGTAAGCTACATTTTGGAGACGGAAGCTTCGGCTTTCGGTTTCTTCTGACCAGCCGCAGAAACGCGGTGGTTCATTGGTTGTTGGCTTGATCACCTATCTGTTTATTGATTCATGGAGGAAATGATCGTCGATCTTAGGGAAAAAAGTTAAAATTCTTATTCGTCATTCGCCTCGCGAATTGCACAGGCAGCTACGATTGACACGGAAAGAACAGTTTATGCGCCTCGCTTAACGCAAATGACAGCATAGTAGCGTCCGCGCGACTAAGATTTGCAGGGTTCTTTGCCACCATCAGTTAGTACCGCCTTGCGGATGATTCGTCGTGGTGCTGACAGTTCATTAGCGCGCCCACAACAAATACGTGGAAGTCTGACTAAGCGATGGCCCCAAACCCGCGCACTCTCCTTGCAACAGTCTGGACGGGAAACGTACGCCTGTCTCGCAGAAGCGTCGTACACCTGCGTGTGTGGATTCTTTCTCCAGAAACTATCAAGTGTTATGTATCCAAGTACCTGGCATCAAGAACACATGTGACAGCATAGAGCGACGTGGTTCTAAAAGCATTTGAGCTGGTCCCCAAAACAGATGACGTGGAGAGAGGACGACAAGAGTTGGGTTTTGAGGACTCCATGATGTCTCGCTCGGCTCTCAGCAAGTGAAAAGTCTCCGGGCGTGAGATTCTTTTACCTACTAATTCCCGCTGTCCCGCTTCCTTGGCGCCCGGTACCAAGCTTTAAGGCTGCTTCACGCCGGAAAGACAAGCCGGCTCTTCTTCTCTGCCGCTTACTGTCCAGTCATCAAGCGCTGCTGCCATCTAGCCAGTGGTGTTCCGCTAAATGTCAGCAAGAAATGTACAGGACAAGCTAATAAGAAGGGGGACACCTGATGGCCACTGAAAGCTGTCTGTCGTCCGCGTTCTCCCGCCTATACGTCTGGATGATACGTCCCAGTTAACTTTAGTCAGAGCTTAAAAATATGCAAATGCCGCGTAGCTGGACAGAACAAAGGTAATGTCTTTTGCCCATCGCTTGGAGATACTCAAATTATTTGTTTCATTACGCCTAATCAGATAATTCGTCTTAATTAATCAACTTCTCAAACATTATAACTAGATGAAAAGTGCCAATGAGAAAATTGTAGGGCGACATGAAAAACTCCCGATACAGCTTTCTGTTGCTCAATACATGCTACATAAATAGGTTTTTCAGAGCGTGAAAGAAGCCCGCGAATACACGCAAAGTGCCTCGAGGCGGCCAGTCGCGGAAGTCCAGGTTCTACCTGAAGTAATACGTCCGACGCCGCTTTTCAGCGCGAACTTCGACAAATCACGGGGCGTGAAGTTCAAGGGCCCACAAATCCGGCGTGAAAAATCGACGCAGGAAGAAAAAGGAAGGGGAAAACAAAGAAAGAGGTAGAAAGAGAGAACCGAGCCACGGGCGGGCGTTCAACGACTCGCGAGGACGGAGGCCTTGCGCTTCGACTCAGCGCCTTAAAATTTGTTTCTCAAACAGAGCGAGGGCAGGAAAGAACCGGAGCCCGGTAAGAAGAGACGATGCGAATCGCCGCGGCTAATAGCAGGCTTGGTGCCCGAGCGAAAGGAGCTCATTAGCACATGGCAAGACGATGTTTCGACTCGGGCGTGAAAGACGTATTTTGCTTCTTCCTTTTCAACTTTTCCTTTTTCTAAGGAGCAAAATGAAGAACTAGTTGGCCGGGGGCGAGCAAACATTTGATGTAATTAGGGGTGCCCTCTCCCACAACCCTCCCTCCCTCCCTCGGCTTGTGTCCTGACGACGTCGATGCACGCTTCTTGTGTGGTCCGCTCCGTCTCGCCTTGGCAACTATGGCGGAGATACAATGAAGGATTCCGGCCCCGCAGGGATAGCCGCGAGATGAAACACAAATAATAACAATATTAATTTAAAAGAAAGCTCTTGCAAGATGGCGGGTGCATTTAGGTTTGCGCTTTCGCGCTTCGAGCTCCATCTCGCAGGCTTAATTCATTACCTCACGCACCCGTGAGCGCAGGCGATGCTCTGCTGTCACGCACGCGTAAAGTTTCGAGGATGTACGAGGCGCGAGTTGGCGTGGCGAACTGTCGCTAATGGACCTTCCCTCCATTTTTATATATTTAGTTATTTCTCCTTGGAGGATTTTAAAGTGTCGGTGCAGCGGGTGGTGCAGTTCACTTTTCGAACCCAAGCTACTGGGCACTGAATACAAGAGCTCTTCTCTTTTTCAATGCGTTGGTGCGGGTAAAGAGGGGGGGGGGGAAGCCGGTCGCGTGATATATATATATATATATATATATATATATATATATATATATATATATATATATATATATATATATATATATATATATATATATATGCGCGTCAGTTAGAACTCGCTCCTCGAAGAGGCAGGACGAGCATCGAGTAGAGCTCCTGAACAACACATTGTAATGCGATGAACACGGTTTACGTCATGGATCCGGGACCCGTCCGGGGCCATACGACGCATTTCTCGCGCGCGCATTTACCCCTAAATAGCCACTGAATTTTTCTTTCTTTCTTCTTATATTCAGGATAACCTTAGATTTCTATTAAGAGGTCTCAATTTTAGCACACTTAAGAAAAAAAAGTTACAGTGACGTTTCACTTCGCGGACGCGGCTCACGCGCAAGCGTATGGATGCCGCGAACATTCAGAGCGAGCACCGTGGCGTCGAAGCACAAACGGAAAGGACGCGAACGTACGCGAACACGGTCGCTGACGCTACACTGATCTCGACAGTACAGAGTTTTAGGTTAGGGGACGCTAGCGGCTTGCGTACGCAAGAACTAGGCGCCACAGAACAACGCATGCGCTGACCCCTACGTCTGGGTTTGCGCATGCGCAGTACCGTCGCCCCTAGTTCTTGCGTACGCGAGCCGCTAGCGTCCCCTAACCTAGAACCATAGAGTTTCCTACAAAATTACTAGAGGGAACTCTGGCGCTAGTGTCTACGTGAGCTACAATGGGAGCGGTTGTCCCAGCATGGGAATTATGGGAAGTACATGGATTTGCCTGAACTTCGTCCTTTTTGGCTTCAAACGGCTTTGTGACTTAGTAAACTCGTCATTTTCAACAGTTTATTGCGTAATAAATAATTAAATAAACATCATTAAAATTGCCCGACTGCAGGATTCGAACACAGGGACTCTAGTACAGAAGCCTGATATTGAAACCATTAAGCCACGGATGCATGTATCGACAAGCGAATGAAACGCACTTATGAATTTATCGCGGGCATGCCAGTGCTTTGACACGCTTGGTGCGTTTCGATTTGGGCACATAAACAAGCTCAATCATTGCAATTAATAGCAATTGTACGCGTTCCCCGGCGTCTTCTACACTTCGAAGAATATAGATTGCGCTGAAATATACGACAATAAGATTTATATAGCGTAATATACAAAGCCACAAGAACGTCTGAATCCACAAGCACGAAGATCAGACAAATCCATGTACTTCCCATCATTCCCATGGTAGGACAACGACTGCAGCGCCAGAGTTCCCTCTAGTAATTTTGTAGGAAACTCTATGCCTAGAACTGTCCAGTGAGGCAAAGCGCAGATTGCTACACATACAACGAATAGGCGCCGCGAACATGCATAGCGAGCATCGTCGAAGAACAAATGGAGAGAGCCCGAACGCGGCTATCCTCTTCTCTACCTCCGGGCTCCTTTTTCGCTCGCTTGCCTCGCGGCGACAAACATAATCTCGGCGATTTGACAGACGGGGGATCTACCCTTGCGCGTAAAGAAATGGAAGGCCGGGGTATAGTTGTTTAAACGAGCTACCTGTTCTGACCGGTAGATAATAAAGCCCGAACATCGTGTGGCGAGCTGGCGAAATCAAGGGGATCTGCAAAGGCTGAAATGCAATCAATTCTGAAACTACTCTAGCGCGTTGCTGCGTTTCCAGCATATTTAACAGTGGCTTAATTCAGACTCCGAAAGGCGCATGCGGGCTACTCCATGCTTATGGAAGCCGGCTACAAAGCGATCGCACATTGTGCTCCCGTGTAATCACGCATAACATGCGTTCTGAACAATTCATGTTTCAACTGCTGATGGTGTACCTTACATCCAGCCGACGTTCTATACAACCCCCCCCCCCCCCCCGCACACACACACACACACACACAAGCCTTCAAAATGTATACGGGAACAAGAAAGAATATCGTCGCCATCGCCGATGCAAAAATTCACCTGGAGTGTAAATGTAATTGCCATCGAAATAACGAAAGTCAAGCATTGGCTGCGCTCTTACCAACGGCTCGTACAAAGGGCCGTTGTCAACAAAACGTTACACTTATGGACGCGCGGCCACAAGCAAAGCGACGCACAACGTAATATCAAATTGTTCAGCCTGACGCCGAAGTGAGGCATTCACGTATAGCGCGGTTACTTTCGCGGAAGCGTGCGAAAGCCGAGGAGGAATTCATGAACAACGTTTTCAAGCTTTCACTCGAAACGCGCCAGTTTAAAGGACCTCTCGCTCTTTCCTCAGAGCACTCACAGCGTTCTCCGCTGTTTGCCATCTGCCTGCGCGTACAAAGGCAACTTCGGGACGCTTGCGGTCAGCTGTCTATTTGTGGCAGTGGCATTCCGGGCACGTGCCCCTTCCCCTTTCCCAAAGTTTCTGTTTTACTATACGGCCTGCCCTGCCCCCCCTCCTCTGCCTCCTCTTCCTCCCAGTCACCGGTCAAGTTCGTGACCCTCCCACTCCGGAAAGAAATTCTGCATACACTGATTGATAGGCAGAAAGAGGCCGAGAGCAAGGCGATGGAACGGTAAATAATAGACGTAACGTTACCCGACATGAGGCAACGAGTACGGATTAGAAAGAAAGCGTGCGTAGCTGGTGTTCTAGTTGTGATAAGATGGACCAGTGAACTTGGGCGGGCTATGCAATGCGTAGAGCACATAACCGATCGTCTATCCGAGTAGCATAATGAGAGTAGAGAGAAGCAATGAAACGCGGCAGACGATTAGGCGGCGTGATGAGATTACAGGATATTCGCAGGCATGCGTTTTTATTCTGTTCGTGCTAGACAGCGGTAACGTGAGATCGCTGGAAGGGTTCTTCATCCCGTAGTGCTCACAAGGAGTTATCCTAGTGCAGTGCACCTATAATGGCTGTTGCATTTTAAGCTGTATCTCTCTCTGTAGCGACATTTCTTGCTAAAAGCGCTGAGTTCAGAAGTGACGAGGCCATCGATTATAGCCAGTGCCACTGTTCCCGCCTTGATGAACAACGCCATGCACTCCGGTATGCCTTCAATAGACAGACTGGAGGATCGGTTTGTTACAGAAACAAAGCTCTTGACAGTCTCACCTCGTAGCTGATCAGCCCCGAAAGCCACTCGAGCTCTCCCGCAGTAGCTGAAGACGACTTTATACAGATACATCTGGTTTAGTTCATGTGAAAGTGGGATCAAGATTCATGTCGTCACACTGTCTATTTCTTTCATTCCCCCATCCCCCTCTCCGCTTGTAGTGTAGCAAACTGGACAAAGCCTAATTAACATCCCTGCCTTTTTTCCTTGATTATCTGTCTCTTTTAGGGCTTTGAGGACTTACCGTAATGTCGTTTTATTGTGAATCCATTGCAGTTTTATTAGGTTGGGTTACATGCGATACGTTTCCATGTTACTCGTGTGAATAAGAGTAGCCGGCTTCATCTCTTGGTGCCAAGATCTTTATTTATGCATGCCAATGAAACAAAAACAAAGAAAGACATAGGCTCACGATGATGGTGATAAGAGGTAGATCGTGGAGGGTGGGCTGGCTTGACGAAGCGATATACCTTTTCTTCTGTCCTTTGCGTCGCGTCTACGTTCAGAGCCACGTGCTCAAGTTCTCGGCGATCGCTTGCATCTGTCGCAACTTCTCACCATTCTTTCTCGCAGCAGCCCAGTTTCACCTTAGCATTGCTCAATTTGTGTGGCTCTATTCCCCTACGTTCGCGTTCTGATAGATCCCAAAGGCTCATGTTTTCTTCGTTTTTTCGCGAGATGTTACTTTATTCCTTTTTCATGCCACCTTTTTGTTTTCTTTGTCTCTTCTGCTGATCTCGGACTCTGGTATCGTATTGCTAAGTGTCGCAACTGTTGCAGCTCCGAACGTGCGTTAAGGAAACGGCATCGATAAAGATAAAGTAGTCGTGAGAAATCTTGATGTCTTGTTTGTTCGGCTTATTTATGTTTCGCATTGCGTCGAGTACCTTGCGTGACACGTGTGCGGAGAGACGTCTTCTTTCTTTTCTTTTTTTTGCTTCGTCACTCCATCGTTGTGCGCTCGTATTGTTTGGGATTCTTTGTTTATTTTTCGTGGTCCCAGCTGCAACTTCGAAGCGTACGAGAGGCCAGCGTTTCCTTCCTTTGTCATCTGTCAAAGTCGTGCCTGAGGAAGTTGCAAAAGAGATGAAGTGTCGCAAGTGTTTCTGAACGGGACAGCTATGGTGTTTGTCGTTGCTCAGAACGTTGCAGGCAACCTACGCATGGCAAAACAAAAGTGTCGGCTACCCCTCCCTCTCCCCAAAGCAAAAAATAAAGAAGAAGCAGCTCGGATAGCGTCGCAACTAGTGATTTCATTCAAGAGCTTTTTCGCGAACGGCTTTGAATTCGACACACTGCATAACACGTTCGCACGGAGAAGTAGCTTTTATGGTGAAAGTCAACTGTCTAGAAGGTCTCCGACTTCCAGATAATAATAACAGTTAACATTATAATGTACACATAAATATTCCAACCTGATTGATACTGATTATTATTATTATTATTATTATTATTATTATTATTCATTTTCTTTTACTGTGCCCTAAAGTTATATGTTGTCCCTGCGCATCTCGCTCCTTTTATTTACATTCCGTTAAAGTTGTCCTCGACATTGCTGTAGCTGTGCGCCAGCATTCAGATGTTAGGGTTGTTCCTGGGTGTGTTAAATATACTGTTGATTGAATAATTATTATTATGTTTCTTTTTGATGTCGGCAATTGGTTTTTAAGGTGTGTTTAGCTGTGTGTATTATGTCTAAATTGGCATTTCTTTTTTGTTATTAACGTTGCCTCTAGTCATCTTCCTAGCAATCGTTTGTAGTGGTGTATCAAAGGTACCAGTGCAAAGACTCTTGAAGTTGTTCCTGGAGGCTCTGAAAAACAATAATGATTGTGTGATTAACTGACTCATTACTATTTTAACTACGCAAACAATAATGAACATGCTTGCACTGACTCCCGAAAATTAATGCCACGCCTACCTGTTTTCAAAGACGTTACAATGACGGTCGCACCTTCATCGGGTTAGTGTTCTTTTTTTTTTCTGCAACTTCCAAAACTTGCCGTCGAAAACATTAATCAACCATATCCTTATGTTTGCGGTATCTTATTAGTGTTTTAGCATGACAGTGCCGGCCAGCGTTACCGCCGAATGCGCATGCTCACTTGGGTGGAGAGGGAGGGAAGGGAGGGACCAGTAACAGCGGAGCGGTAACGCTATGCTAAAGTACTCTATTGTTTAGGCGGCGCTTCGACAAGCCCGCGGTGACCACGCACGAGGGAAAGGAGGAACTGCAGCCTCAGATGAGCGAGCTGCCGATCACAGAGTTTTGATTCCCCCCCCACCCCCCACCCCCACCCGTTAATGTCCTTCGCAGAGCGGCCCTGCCTGAGGCACTGGTCCTTCGAGCGCGTGCCGCAGTTCCACCTGGTCGGCTTCGAGGACAAGGTGGTGTCCCAGGTGTCCGACCAGGACGGCTGCCTGCAGCTGTGCGCCTCGGAGAGCGGCTTCGTGTGCCGCTCGACGCGCTACGAGCCCGCGAGACAGCGCTGCGTGCTCAGCAGGCACGACCGCCGCACCGCGGCAGAGTCCTTCCGCAGGACGGTGCCGGACGACGGCAGCGCGGCGGACGTGCTTTACAGCGAGAACCAATGCGTCTCCGGTGAGTCTTGACGCCGCTGACGCTTCGTTTCATACTTATTTACTTTGTCTTACGTCTAACACAGCATGCGCGTATATTTTTTTTTCGTGCGTCAAAGAAGCACCGCAACTTTTACGATGTTGTGGTGTTTTAACAAAGTTGGCTGTCACAATATAGCATCGAAGCTAGCCTCGAAGCACCGTGTGAGGTTTCAGGTCTACTAATAACTTTTCGTTTCGGCAAAGTTGCTAAAGAATGCAGCAGTCTTAAAGCATACACCTCTGAACACCTTGCAAGTTCCTCCTATCTCCCAGTAATCTTCACTAAACTTGAAAACTTCGGATAGATCCTATTCTGTTCTTCTAGACTCGTGGACGGCATTCTGTGGCACTGAAGCGAAAACATTAGGGCAGGTGCTTCCACACATGTATTGCTGCGCCAACTAGTCCGGACGAATCCGGCAGCCTCCTCCGAACATTTCGGTTTCTCGGAGCAGATATGAATCATCCTAGCTTTCAGTTGCGAATGTTTCGGATTTGCCGCAACGCGAAAGGGAAATACGAAAAAATGAAATTCATATTTGGCATTGGTTGGTGTATTACGCTGCTGCCAAAAGAAGGACTCCTGTCGCCTGCTCAGGCACTAATTAAAGTCTGCTAATAAGAAATTTTCGTAATTATCATCCCTGCAGCTTCGCGAAGATTTAGTTCAGTAGTGTGTACTAATCGTTTCCTGCCAATTTACCCAAAGTGAAGTTTCTTTCAAGTTGATCTTTAATACTCAGCTTTGCCATTCTTCGATCGGGGCAGCTAGCGCTTTGAGACAAAATTATTATTTTCTTAGGGGGGGGGGCTGTTCCATACAATGCTATTGTTTTCCACCATCGCAGCATGGCTACTATTTATATGCCAGAACGGTTGACTCCTTCGGAAGATATGTTAACCTGTAACAGTGTTTTTTAAAGCCAGAATCTTTCCTTGTCTTTTTTTTTTTGCTTCTGCAGAACCACCGCGGTGTAACTTCCGTCCTCTGCGTGGTCGCTCCCTCAGTCGGGGTCACGTGTTCGTCGACGAAGAGGCCACGTCGCACACCCTGTGCCAGGAGGCGTGCGTCAACCACACCGACTTCGTATGCCGGAGCTTCGTGTACGATCAATCCCGCCGTCTTTGCCTGCTGAGCCCCGACGACAGCTACAGCGGCGCCGCCGCCGGACCCCAACCCGAAGAGAGGGCCGCGTCCGAAGAGGACACGACGCTGCTCTTTGAGAAAGGATCGTGCATCGACGGTACGTCTATGCAGCCCTCGGCGATACCGTCGAGCGTGTCGACATTAGAGAATTTTGTGGGTCCGGTAATCCGGCAAGCGCGGGTGGTTTGCCGGATGTCCTGGGGCGTAAACGTGAGCGGCCAGATTCCTGGCGCCAGCTGGGGGTGCAAAGCTGAACCACACAAATACAGAGCCAATTACTATATTCGGCTTAGCCGCTGCCGTAAATTTGCGCCAGCAGCGAAGCACAATATAGCATTTTACTGGAATTTCAGCACTATCTTTGTGTGGTTAAGCTCTACGCCACCAGGCGGCTGCACCGCTCCGACCGCTCATGTTTACGCCCCCGCCCATCCGGCAACCCGCCCAAACCACTCCCGTTTGCCGGAATAGCGGACAACCTAAAGTACCTATTATATAGTTTTACCTTGTCCGTAAGCTTCTGAATGTTTGCGTTTTGCCAGGCTACCGAAGGCTTACGTCAGCAACAACGCTGGTAGCGATACCTTGCGATGCTCTCTCTAACTGAAACGATCTGTAGACACGTTTTCGTGTTACAGAAGTGTTCTCGTGGAAAAAAAAATATTAAGAAGACAATGTGTTAAGGACTGCGCCGCCACCGGAAATTTACACCCGCAGCGACGTAAAATAAATACACTTGGTTACTGCAACAATCGCTCGGTGTTAGTCTGGTTGTGCACTGTGCCAACACGTGGCGCCCGCTCATGTTGACGTCTGCTGTAACGCGGTAATCCGCAAACGGAAACAAGTTTGCAGACAAGTTATATCTCTTTATTTAAAGGGGCTTAAAGGGCACTAACGAAGAGTGTATTAATCTCAACTATACTCGGTGCATGGCCATTGGCAAGCTCCGCCCACGAAACCACATTCCACGTGATCCCTGTGCTTCCGCGTTACAAAACGCAATTCCTTAGAAAAACACGCACGTGTGTATGTTTTGATCATCTTACGCAATGTGCTTCTAACGCGGCATAGCGTACAGAAGAATGGGACTTACAGTAATGACATCCGACCATGAAGTCTAAACGTTCGATCAGTTGCCTGTTGAGAGTCTATAGGGCTACGGCAGCGCCTATAAGGCGTTGCGTTTTTACGAGTAGTCTCACACCCTTTGAACAGTATATCCATGTGAATCCAGGAGACGAATACATGTAGAAGAGTCCCCAGAGTACCCTTGTTTACATGAACGCGATAGAAGCGTGTCGTCTCAACTTTCGAGGGTGCCGCATCTCATCCAAACGAAGTAATTCGCTAGGAAAGCGTACCGTATCAAACGCGCCAAAGGGTAGTCTGAGATGGAGAATGCGCACTGCAGCCGTGCATGTAAACGGAAGCGTATCGTAGAATTATCGCTACGCATTCGCTGAGGGATGACAACCGGCCAGCCAACCGGCGGCCGCCGCTGTCGCACTACAGTGAACTATATCCGCCCTGCGGGACACGAAAATAAAAATGACGGCCGACGGATCAAGCGAATTTTAAACGTTGCAGCTGGCTGCACGCGATTTCAGTTCACTGGTGACTAGATTACGCGCGTTGAAAATGTATTCTTCTTCAATAATAAATGACACTAACATTGTCGGGCTATTTGAATTTCGGCGTTAATTAACGTAGCCAGGTCCAACTTGAAGATAAATATATAAGCCGAAAGGGCCGCACTCGGCTACCACAGGACGTGGCAACAGTTGCGGACATGTGAAAACTGAATATGCTGACACAAAACCGTACGTTCCGCAAATAAATGTGTAAATTTCACCACGCGGACAACCTGACAGAATGTAGCCGACACCTTGCAGGTGCCTTCGGTGCATTTCACAAGGCAACAGCAAAAACAGGCTTATCGGAAGCAAAGTGAGAGAGCTAACTTTCAGATATGCAACCAGGCGGCGGTAGCTTCCTGGACCAAAAAATTCACATTCGTGTGGCATTTACCGTGGCATATGCGACACGGTAAATGCTCGACACGGGAGCGCTCGCCCGTGTCGTGTCTCCCTCCTTGTCCCTGTCAAAATACGCGCTGTTCTGTTTCAAATACAGTAAATGGATATCATACGTTTCCACCGTATCCGTGCAAACGCGGCTATCGTCTCAATACGTCTCAGTAGGGACGTCCAGGCTCCTTAATGGTCATAGCGCTGTTTTTTTTTTCTTTTTTTTTTGCAGCCGTTCTTTCCATCCAGTTTTTCCACGCCTTCTTCAATATGAACCAATACGAACTCGCACAATTTGCGCGACTTCTGCTCTGCAACTAAGTTGTTGCGCAAGTTCCTACTTAGTCGCACCGCCGCCGGCAGTTCTCGCGCGCTGCTATAGGTGGCGCGTCGACTTGGCACGCTCTAGAGTTACTGCATATGCTACCACAGGTAGCAGAGTTGCGCGTAGGTCCGCCATCTTGCCTGGCAAGCAACCAAATCTATGCGGCGAAGCCGCACTCTGTTTTTGCAGGCGACTTGCCTACCGTATTGTCGATCGACCGTGGGCGCTTTTGCATCGCTTGTGGACTGCTTTTCCGCCTAATCGCAAACAAAGTGCATCGAAACAGCTGACTGAATAAGATCGTCAAGAAAAGGCGCCGAGATCGGTCCCCTCCGAAGCTTATGCCAAGCGTATCCGCCGAGTCCATCTGCACGCTCTCGGCGCGTCTAGGCTCAGGAATCAAGAAGTCTAACAAGGATAAATCACCATATTTCAGCTTTCGCATCAGTGTCCCTAAATAAACACAAGTAGCATGAGCGCACAAACAGCACAAGTAGCGATGAGCGCCGATGTGGTCGTGCGTCATGAACACAGGTATATATGTGCTGTCGCCGAAGGATCACAGTCCTAGCCTGCGCGTCTCTGACGAAGATATATGAATAGACAGACGTGTCGACTGAAAGGTATCACTGAACGAAGAAAACGTTGCATATCCTTCGCGTGAAGAACAACAAACGGCTATCCAAATCGGTAGTAACAGCCCATACAGCGTCCCGGGTCAGTGGTTCATTTAGGACTTTTTTCGAAGTTAAAATGCCAATCGCAAGTGAAAATCGGTGTTGTTGCACTTCCAAGCAAGCTACTGAATATGGACAGCTAAATTTTCTTTGTGGTACAGGCGTGAGCTTTAGTTGCTGGGCGATAGCGCATCTACCATGACTGAGCGAGACCTCTCTGTGAAACTAAAACTGCTTCTTAGTCCTTGACGTAGAAAATCATGCGCCGATGTTCGGCTTCTGGCGTGGCGTAGTGGTAAAGTACCGGGCTTGCGATTTGCAGGTCCGACGTTCGAATCCTGGTCGGAGCTTTTTGGTTTTTTTTTTATTGCGCCAAAATGCTCTCTCTTTCTGTTCTCAAAAATACATATATACGGTGTCCAGGCACCGCGTATTTAACGCGCTAGAGCTGTTTTTCGCACCAGTACCCAGTGCCTCCCAGTACGCCGCGCCTGCCCAGCACCCCAGCATCCAGCGCGCGGCACTGGGCCCATAATCCGGCGCTGCACTGGACACTGGATACTGGGTTTTGCAATAGGCATACCTGCTTATGTGCCAAAGCTCTCAACGTGTAGGCAGTCTTAAATATTACTGGTGAATAAATGACCAACCATTAGTATTTCGACTCTGGTACCCCATTAAATTTGCTGTAGAAACGTACCCACCTACTAGCAGGCACTGGATATCAGCCACACCTTCAAGTGCCACTTCATTATGTGCCTTTTCACTGTAGGGATTCGAGAAGTAACCTTCTGTGGGAGTGTAGTGAAAGTTTTTCTCTCACAGGATTGACATAGCTACAATATGGGTAATAATGCAAAACACAGTAAAGGCCCTTACCGTATGGTAAATAACGACATTAACTCCTCTTGCATCCTGCTTCACATAAGCAGTAGTAGATGAAATATCTTTACTTAGTTGTGTAACCTTTTTATGTTCAGAAACAACAATCAAAGCAGTGCATTATCCTGAAAATGTGAGCTGGATTTTTTATGACAGTTCTGTGAAAGCAGTGTGGTGCATGGGTTTGAATGGGATCGAATAAAAAGCTTTTTCGCTTTCAGAGCGATTCGTGCAGACGGGAGCAGAGCACCTGGTCATTATATATCATTCCGATGGGACTGCGCGGACACTGCGATGAACCAACTGTGAGATGCGCTGCGCAAGTTGTGTTGTTTCTCCGCAGCTAGTGCGCACGCGAACAGCGAACGCCAAGATCGGCCGGATTCGCTTTGAATTTGACTGGCGATAACTTGTGTCAATCCAGTTCGCTGCAGCGGCGGCGTCGGGAAATACAAAAATTGGCCCGGGCATCTGCTTCTCCGCAATGCACGGTTGCTTGACTACCACGTGATGACGCTCTGCCAATAGGGGCGCTAGCGGCGTGATGATGATGATGATGACAAAATGTATTTATTAAAGGATGGCGCGAAGGCCTATAATGGGGAATAGGAAGAGGAGGGGGGAGGCGTATTCAGAGCCGTCGTAGGAGCTGCGCGTCCTTGGCGAAAGCCAAGAGCGAGTCCAGAATGGCCCTGTCAGAATCCATCGATCCAGTTGCCGGTCTAATCCACTCCTCGTAGGACGACACTCGCACCGCCCTCAGGTGGTGGTCCCGCTGTTGAGCGTGTCGCTGGCACTCCCAAAACAGATGGGCTGCGGATGGCCGCGTAGCCATGTCGCAGTCAGGGCACCTGTGTGGCGTATGGAGCGCTTCTTGGTCCGCGGAGGCTGTGGGATGGCCGGGTTCCTGCGATGGAAGGGAGTTGGGAGACGGAGATGGAGGGCGTCTTTCCCGGCGTGGCCGGTACTGTCGCCACCGTTCCAGCACATCCGGTGTGAGGACGAAGCCGGAACGGAGCCTATGCAACAGCACCTGTCCCGACCTGGGAAGGCCCGCTGGAAGTGGGTCTGGGTCTGAGGGCACACTCGCACGGAGTTCCCTCTTGCGTCGGTTGGCTGCTGCTCTCAGAGCTCTGTCGGGGTCATACGGGGCTCCATTTGTCGTGTTGCCTGTGCTGGTTGTAAGGGCTTCTGAAGGATCCCGGGAGACGACGCGGTTGGAAAGAAGGGCGCGCGCCGCCTCGTGGGCTCTCTCATTTCCCTCGATGCCCTGGTGACCAGGGATCCAATGAAGTGTTGCAGTGACCCCGTGGGCTTCCGCGCGCCTGAAGGCCTGCTTGACGAGGAGTACTTCCGATGATGATGTGTGGCGCGACTTGCAGGCATGCAGCGCATACTGAGAGTCGGTGTATATATCGATGTGTTTTGCTTGCGTGGTGCTTGAAACTCTATCTAATGCCCAGGCTATTGCGCGGAGTTCAAGCTCCGTTGGGTCGTCAGCATCAGCAGTTGTAAAGGTAGAATGTGTCTCACAAGAACCCACTACGTGGTAGGCGACTGCTCCCTCGTTGGTGCGTGGGTCGAAAGCTGCGTCAGTGTACACTTGTTCATGGCTTGGCGGTGCGTCTGCCAATGTCTGCACATGACGCGCAGCGAATGCTGCCCGGCGGCGCGCATGTTGGGCACCCATGTTTCGGGGCGTTGGTGTAGTGTCGACGACAGCAATGTCATCCCACGGTGAGATGTCGGATGGCAGTTGTGGCAAAGTTGATATATCCTTTCCCATGTAGGCCAGTAGAGTCCTGCCTTGTCTGGTGTGCTTCAGGCGTTCCTCGTTTCCTGCCTTCGATGCTTCGATGGTTGCACGGAGGGTAGGCAACTTCGCATAAAACAGACGCGCAACTCTGCTACCTGCGGTAGCATATACAGTAACTCTAGCACGCTCTAGGTACGCACCCCATCCCGACGACTTCAGCAAGCAAGCACAGACCGATTACGCAATAGTGTTGGGTAGGCACTGCGGAGGGAGGCGAAAAAAAGCGGGGTGTGTGTGTGGGGCGCGGCGGGGACGGGGGGGGGGGGCGGAGGTTGTAAGTGTGAAGGTAGAAGCTTCAGTTGGTAGAGGGGGGTCGCGAACGCTCGTTTATTCCTCCCGTTCTCGTCCTGCCGCCGCGCGCGACTAGTTACTGGAGGCTCGTGCCGTTCCAAGGCCGCCGGGGGGAACCTGTCGGCCGCGCCTTCCCTCGCCACCACAACCCGTCGCCCGTTCTTTGAACGCGACCGGGTTGGATGGACGCTTCGGAGCAGAGCCGACTAGGCGTGCAGTCCGGGTCTTCGTACTTTGCACTTTCGCTTTCCATCACCGCATCGGGCGCCCTGCCCAGTCTTCTGGCGCCTCTGCCTCTCTCTTTCTTTAGCCGTCGCGTTGTGTTTGCATAGTGGTCGCTGCTGACGGGGAGGGGCCCACCGTCTATACACCCCGCTTCTTCTTCTTCTTCAAGGTGCCGGATCCAGTCCGTGCCCGGTTGGCGGGCGCTTTTCCTTTCGAGGGAAATTATACGTCCGTACGAACCCTTCGGCGGGCATCTCAATGCGAGGAGAACGCGGGGCTTCATTTTGTGTGCGCGTGCTGGCGTGCACAGACAAAAGGCAAAGCGTCTAGGAAGAGTTTGCCTGCGGGCTCAGACCTAATGCTTTCGGTCTCTAGGAGTTGCGTTCAGTGCCACCACAGCTGTGACGGTGGTGAGCGGCTTCGACGACGCGGGAAATAAAAGTATTTGAGCACCTCGCCAGCTTTGCGCTGAACGTTTCTGCCATGGTTGAACGACATGCCTGCCGCCTTGTGCAACGATTGTTACGTATTAAACATTTATGTACATTACCTAAGATAGCTCAGGGAATAGGCAATGTGCAGGCGCGAAGGGAAATAGTAAGAAATAATAATGTAACGTTACATTTATATAAATATCACAGCAGTTGTGTCGTACCAGCGTGCTCTCCTGAAACTGCCTGGTGGCGGACGATACCAATTTCTTTTCTCGTCCATAGTTGATCCTTATCCTCAATGGATGAATGAATGAATGAATGAATGAATGAATGAATGAATGAATGAATGAATGAATGCTTTTATTCATTAGTTAGGGAGGGCAGCGGAGTTAGGTTCGTGTGTTTGAGGAAAAAGACACTTTGCCATTCAATATCCCGCTGTGTTTTCCTTTCCCACTTCCTCTCTGCCGAACTCCCCGCCGTATATATTTGTGTGTGTGTGTGTGTGTGTGTGTGTGTGTGTGTGTGTGTGTGTGTGTGTGTGTGTGTGTGTGTGTGTGTGTGTGTGTGTGTGTGTGTGTGTGTGTGTGTGTGTGTGTGTGTGTGTGTGTGTGTGTGTGTGTGTGTGTGTATCAGTACCTCGAATCCGCGATAAATATATCGGTATTTCGAAATCCGCTTCTGATGACATCCGTCATGGCAAAGCGCGTCGCCTCGAGGCTTCAAGTGCACTGAACAGAACCGTTTGCGAGACGCTGACCGTAGCGATTGAACAGCGCCGTCCGCTTCCACGGGCAGGAGGCGGAGACAATCCGCGAACGCGATTAGGAGGGCCTGTCTAATGGAGTTCCGTTCTTGCCGCTAGACCACGGACACTCGCCGTTTGGTGAGAACGTTGACACCGATTCCGTTGCGTCGCTTCGCTGGACGTGCGTTATCTCCTCTCCACGGTTCGCTACTTCTCTGGCAGCGAAATGTATTACTTGAGCACAATGGATAAAGGGTGCATAAAGCGCAAGGACAGTCAGTGCGCGCTGCATTCAGTGCCTTCTGCTTGGGCGCGTCGAGGACCACCACTCCGGGTCACGTGCGTGCCTCGGCGCTCAATAGTGTAGAGTCGCTGGTGCGCTTTTCGCGTTAACGCCTGGTTCCAGTGGAGCAATATTGCGCTGCGTTTTTGACGCGACAGCGTCAAGGGTCCCGTGTCACAGAAAATGCGGTGTCGACGTCGTTTGTTCGTGAGGGAAAAATCCTCCCGAACCACGCATCCCGAGCTACGCAGGCGGTCTGCATGGCGCGCAGACGTCACCGAATCGATTGAATTTCCTTTTAAAAAAAAATGCGTCAGAAAATTCGTAAAGTACGACTTCCACACTACGTACAGGCAGGATAGCACCGGATTGTAATTTGAATATACGAGAAAACATATTTATGTTACGGGGAAGCGCAAACGCAAGCCCCTTTTTCTACTGCCCTTTGAGGTTTGGCGCGGCTGTGCCAGACCAGCTGTGCCTCCGGGATCGGCACACGCAAGAGGCCGCGTTTCTGCCAGTAAGCTCGCCTTCGTACATATAGCGTTCGCCGCCAGTGCTTCCCGATGAACATTACGGTTACATACGCTCCAGTTGCCGGGAAGCGTGAGAAGCAGTCAGGAATCTTTGAATGATATCGCGTTCCACTCTTAAAGGCGAACCTTTAGCGTCCTCCTTTTTTTTTCTCGGACCTGCTATATCCGAACTTGCGAACATCGCATTTCCATTATATACGAATCTGTGAGCACCTAGCCCAATACTGTAATTTACAGCCAAGCAGTACATGGCTGGGGTTCGTGCATTTTGTTCTCCGTGAACAAAAGCTATCATCATCAATAGCTTATACCCCCGTAAGCATTCAGGCTGCCGTAAGCAAGCAAAAAATGCAATGGCTCATAGCCCCGTAAGGCAGACGCTACAAGTGCTCAGCGAAGTGAAGCGAACAGTGCTCAAATTCTTTCTAATCACACATACAACATACAGAACAGGATGTCGACAACTTTCATCATCAATGGCTCATACCGCAGTAAGCAAGCAAAAAATGCAATTATTCATAGTCCCGCAAGCTTCATGGCTACTAACTTTGCGTGAATTAGCTGCGATGGCACTACTCCTGCTCTCGTTGTCGGTAATTTCAATGTGAATGTGTCCGCACCGAAAAGGGCGCGGTTTACGCATTCCGTGTTGCAGACATATCCCTTGCGATGCCGCACCAGTCCGGCTCAACGGAACACCCAGCGGCTTACGTGCATCGATTTGACATTATCAAAGAATGTTATTGCGATTGCGAGTGAAATAATCACTACCGATCAAGACAATAAATGAGTACCCGTACCTTTCGTCACGATGACCACCCATCAAGGCAATGAGTTCGTACCTTTGTTCAGAATTACGTGTCACCTCCGTGTCGTGTGCTAAACAGCTTAGCTCGTCAACCACCATCACAGAGTGGAATGGCTCATGATATTTATTATTGTTGGCGTTTCATTCAGTTTGTCTCAGTGAAAACAAAGTTAAACAATCCAGTAACTCTTTTTTGAAACAGGTTGTGTTTGAACCTGCTAGATTAGAAAGACAGAGAGAGAATAGCAAGAATGGCAACCATGACAGGCCTGACAATCCACGTTGTCGCTAGTTTTCGGTGCATTCTGCACACGTGGATGTGGATGGGAAACCAGTTATAACTTGGATAGGTTTTAAGCTACTTCGCAAGGAGGTTCTGCACACCCAACATAAATGGGATCAATACAGCGTGTCTGCCGCACCTCGGACGACGGTGCATCTCAGCTAACAAGAAAAGAAACAAAGCAATTCTCGCGAAGCGTGGAAACACAGCTTAGAGGTAGTAGCTTTTGCTAGCTGCATGGTAACCCATTTAATTAGAACCGCCATATGCCTGAACAGTGCAGAAGTCAACATGTACTGTAAAGTTTTGGGGTCGACTGTACTTAGGCATATCATAAAAAGACAGACAAGAACAACAAGAAGTCTTGCTGACGAAGTAGAGAAGGGTGTTATTAAAACAGAATAACAAAACAAAAAAACTCTCACCAGTGCCTTCAATTTGTCAACAGGCAAACGGACCGAGAAACGACGCTTTAACTGGATCCTTCTCTTCTCGCTCTTTCTCGCTCGCAGTGGAGATGCGGTGCGAGGCTACCGCCATGACGGCCATCATCCAAGTGACGTCATCGTTCCGCGGCCGCGTCTATGCCGTCGGCCACCCGCACCAGTGCTTCTCATCTTCAGTCACCGACACGGGTCACGTGGCACTGACGGTTCCCTTGCACGGACGGCAGTGCGGCACCAAGAACCTGGTAAGATCCTAAGCTGCAGTATCCTGGGAGGCCATCTTTTACCGGCATTTGTGCACGCTATGGGAGACGTGGACGACGTTACTGTTTTCTGTATTGCTGTACTGCGATGGCTGTGTACTATAGTGTTTAAATGTGTATGTGTCGGTACTCGGTAGATTGCGTGGTGCAACTTGTCCCAGCCTTTGTGCGCGTACGTTCGAGCGTGTCTAGGACTATACGCGGACTTCAGTCACTCCATTGTCTAACTCTGCTTTACATTTTCCGCACCTCTGACGTTACTTCTCATATAATATATTTTCTCATTGCTATTAGTAGTACGTGAACAGCGCAGGCGTCTGAACCATGCCCGCATTAATCGATGTATAGGGGATGCGACATTCCAACAAAACGTACACAACAACCGCTGAATAATTTCCGTAGTGTATGCACTAGCCATCAAAAAAGAAAAGACGCGAACGATTATATTTAAAAACGATAAAGCAGCTCCGTTACATTACAACAGCTGTGATGAAGCGCTAATTAACCATATACTTTTCGAAATTCCGTAGCAGGGTCTTGTTCCCCCCCTTCCTCCCCCCCACCCCCACCCTAATGCTTTAGCATTAGGTAGTGGCTTCCGTGATTGTGCATTCCTCGTTATCTCTGAGGCCACGCCTGTACACGCTTTTCACCTCGTGGTTCCCAGGGCAACGGGACCTTCCTGAACAGCATCGTCGTGCAGCATCATCCGTACGTGCTGCAGAGCTCGGACAGGCGTATTGACATCTCCTGCGACTACGAGGAAGTCGAGCGCAAGCTGCGAGGCGGCAAGCAGGTCCTCGAAGGGTCAGTGTGGCTCCTCTTATGATCATTGTGACGTAGGAGTAGCTAGTGAAAGCACGATGAGTGATTAGGCGGAGAAGTCTGACGCGGCGCTCACGTTTCGACAAAGAAACCTGTCTTCGACGAACGGCCGTCGCGAAGACAAACTCGACTCACGAACAAGCTTCAGTGAGATAAAGAGAGAGGTTAAGACTTCCTGAAAGCGTGACGTATATCCAGTGTGAAGTTGAGCTGTATTGGTAAATTACCCTCCTACAATAATCCACCCCTCCCCCTCGCACGAAAGAAAAGACCAAACAACATACAGGCGGCGACGCCGCGTTGAAGTTCTCACACCATCACGCCGTGACGTCACCGATTTTGACAACGTCTAATCGACCCTAGTTAATCTCTTAGCGGTAAAGATGAAGTGCACTGTATTGTAATCAAGCCAAGGAATGAAGATTTCTGAGCACTTAGATCGCCATAACGGCGAAAGAAGGAAAATGATATAGTTTGAATTCAGGGTCGACAGAATGTGCTCTCAGGAATTTCAACAAAAACATTTTTTTTTCATGTCTTTTTTTTCCCTAGTATTCAACACCGTACAGCAAAATTGACGAAAATAGAATTTTGAAAGACTACGTTATCAGTCTGAACTGATCCCGTGTGTCTTTTTACCGTCTCCTCGAGGAACCCCACGTGGTCAAAATCAATTCGCACACTACAACTCCGGCTGTGTATGTCTTCATAGCTTTGTGCTCCTCTGGGACGTTAAATTCCCCCAGTTATTATGGTGCGCAAGCAATGCACATGCGCAATATTACGTTGCGTAACCATGTGCATAACCAAGCAAGCAAGCAAGCTATACTCTTGTCAACGCGTCAGCGCCTGCAATATTCTTCTCTGGCTCACCTGTATATACTTATCGCCTTTAGTATATGGTTGTTTGATGAGAAGTTGAAGCTTATTATCATAGCAGAGAGAGAGAGAGAGAGAGAGAGAGAGAGAGACGCCATGATGGAACGGCGGGGACGTTAACCAGGCTGAGCCTGGTAGGCTACCCTGCAATAGGTAAGGGGTAAATGGGATAGAAAGAGGGGAAGGAAGAGGGAGTTGTGCTTTCACAGATAAGATACCTGAATGCCCTAGTGCATAAGTGCGACAGGAGGAGGTCCTAAAGTAAATCTGTCAAGGAAGACCTACCACAGGTGCAGCATTAGTTTGTATGACAGGTCAGGTGAGTTCAAAAGCAGTAGGCGTACAAATTATTAAGAAGTCATAAGGGAGGCAAGCGGTATGAACAAAAACAGTGCAGTGAATATGGGTTTAGGCATTTCAAACCAGAAAAATAAATAAAAGAAAAACAAAAACTCAAAAGCAAGGGGCTGCAAAATATTTTATTTAGTATGCGAGGAAGCGACGTTAGAAATAGGGATAAGTAAATTGAAACACGTGCAAATTTGAGCGGCATTCACAAACACGATGCTTCCGCCTCTGTTAGTATTGCCTATACCTAGTATAGTTAAGGTTGCTGTTTGCAATGACATTACAGAAATTAAATGTGCCGTTGTACGTCGAAAATTTACCTACAACCGCGACAGAAATGCCATCGGATATCCTGAGTGTATGAACTTTTGGCTTATATAGTCTTTGTACATTGACACTATATAACAATAAAGATAATGATGCACTAACCCCACATGCCGTTAACTCAAGTTTGCTCGTGCTCTGATGGCAATTTCACCTCATGTTTTATGCAAACGCAATCCGACGGTCAAACTGTGTTTGGAAGACGTGTGGTGTGACGCAAGCGGCCGCAAAAATTCAACGCCTTATCGGATGAAACTTAGATGAAACATATGCAAGCTGTAAGGCGCTATGAATGATTAAACTGATTAGAAATACGCCAAGGCACCTAACATGGAAAAAGAAAACACAAAAAACTAAAGAAAAATATAAAAAGAACGTATATATATATAAAGGAGCGGACAGACTACCGCCTAAACGCGAGCTGAAATAAAAAATAAAATGGCAAACGGAGCCTCATTGGCAGGCTTCGGATTATAAGACCCGCAGTGGTTAACATGTTACCGACCTGTTATTCAAGAGGGCTTTCATTACTAGGGCCTGGTCGTTATCTGTCGTCCTTCTTCGACGCAGAAATATCGCTTCCTTGTTGGTAAAGCAATAATAGACAAATCATTGAAAAAAACCCGTTTTCAAATTCCCCCTTGCGTTAGTGTTGAATACATTGAGCTTCGGATTACAATCTTAGTTTCTGATCAAGGGCGCGTAAAACACCTCCGCGATGTTTGATGCTTTTGTCTGTACCAATTTATTTTATCGTTTCTGCCGTCAAAAGGGCGAGTGTGTTGGAAAAGGGGGGGGAGGTAAAGAAGGTGAGGGGAAGGGGGCAGAGTGGCCTTGTGTGCATGTACGTGTCGTCAAACGTACTGACCCGAAGTCTTGTGCGTCACTGTGCACCCAGTGATTTCTTGATGTTCGGCCATGGCCGAGCTTAAAAGCAAAGATCAAAGGGCCTCCGATCACCGGCGTGAGGCAATTTTCAGACGGTCTTACAAGTGTCGAGACCACTTTCTACTTGCCTCTACGCGGCGACGAGTCTTGATTGAAATAACTAACGAAGCTTAACGTCACAAAAGTCCACAAAGGTATGGAAGGTACGCTATACTGAAGGCCGTCCACCATAGACCGAAGGGGTCATTCACGTGCATCAAAGTCCCAATTCTTAATAGCTTTCGCAATCTGTGAGCGTCGCGAACGTTGTAATGAAGCTGCCGGAGTCGTAATAGAAGCCAGGGACGACCTCGTGGACTGCAGTAAGAAGCTAGATTCGTTTAGCCAATGCGACGGCTAACGGTGAAGTTTCAATGACAGAATAAAAAAAAAATCGGACGCAGTGTCTGCGTGAACCGCTACTGGAACACGTCACACATTCAATTGAGTGGCAAACCGCGCTATTGGTGGAAGTTCGATGCGAACGAACCCACGCGCGTCAATTGAGAGGTAGGACAATACGTTGTGCGCGGGCAGTTATACGCAGGCTAAGCTGCCGGACAACGCCATTGTTCATCGCGCTGTTTTCACTTTTCCTTTTTTTTTTCACCAACTAAAGCAACAGTTAAAAAGACAGTTGCTGTACAATGGCGAAACGTTCTTGGTGAGGTTTATCACAGTATACTAGTTGCGATGAGCTCGTGCAGGGCTCAGGAATAACGCATACGCTCACCTTAGATTAAATTAGTCGAGTCAAGCAATGTAGTCATGAAGTAACGCATTCACCGTAGGGATATTACGAAATCGGATAGATTTTTTTTTTTTACGTTTCCCTAACTATCCCGCGTCGGGCGCAGTTAGGAACGTTCGAAGGAATCTAGGTGCCCTATTTGCAGTTTTACTGGTGCCGCAATCCCCATCTCCTCTCCTCTCATTCTACAGGAGTGAATGCGATATGTGCGGAATGCACGGTGCCGAGTTTGAAATATGGCTCCTGCATTACGTCACAATTACAGCGATTTCAGGAAACCCTGCCCCGGCAGGGTCGTCTAGCGCCGACGAATCAGCTTTCATCACGCGCGTTCCACCGGAGCACACGTATTGCCGGTGCGCGAACCCGAGCCTGCGTTTTCGAAACAGGCCGGCCTGCTAATGACCTCGACTGTGTGCCGCACTACACATAGCGGCCGAAGGCGAAGCAGCTTGTGGAAATTGTCTTCCCAATATTACGTAAAATAATACAGTGACGAAACAGTCCGACAAGCAACCATATATATATATATATAAAGCTCGCTGAATAAGGCTGAATGTTATAAACGCGTACTCCGAAGCAGCCGGTGTCCAAGCCTTGAAGCAAAAAATAAATACGCGCATTAATTTTCACTGGAGAGCGCACAGCCCGGAGGCTTGAATCTCCTAATAAATTATGCGTTCACTGTTAAAAGCGCTGTAAGAATTATCTTTTCTTCATTTTTTTTGGAGGGTGGGGGGGGGGGGGGGTGAGCCTCGCTTTGATGCGGCGATTTCATTTGCTCAGTGAAGCAGCCGGATTGCGTCTGCACTTTTTTTTTTTTATGAAAGACAAGCATGGCAGAAGACACTGCATTAAGCTTCGTGTTCTTGAACGCACGCGGTTTAATGACGTGTAGTTAGCTAGTCCTGTACGAAGTTTAACATTACGCAAAAAAATCGAGTGGTTTTTTTTTTTTTTTTTTTTGAACAGCAGTATAACGTGCAGTTGCTGGAACGTAGCTTTGCATTTTCCTACGCCCGGACGCCTAATGACGAGCTATGCTCGGGGATAGCCTTACGATGTTCGTAAGCGGACAAAAAAGAAAGGTTTATTGAACATTAGAATTGTGTGAAGGCTCTGATGACTGAGAGCGCCGCTTTTAACAAACGCTATACCTGATTTTGTAATAAATTTCACTTTATGGAAGAGAAATTATGAAATGTCGTAGCGGAGGCAGCGAATCATGTGTGTGCTTGGTCATCCTGGCGTTAATGACACTTTAATTTCATTAGATGCGTTAATTAGAATCCAACCTTCCGAGACAGCATGTTCTGTTTTCGGAATACTCAGCATTACTGTGATTACACGCAAGCCATAGACGTATCAATCGCAAGTGTCGTATAGAAGCACATTATTTGGTCAGTATACGCCTGCTGCCGTAATCCATTACCGCTGTTTTGTCACAGTGCGAACGTAAGGATTGGGCGGCTGTTACGTTGATCCCCCAGTCGTCATTTATGGAAGTATACTGACATAACTAAAAGAATAAATAAGTGCAGTCACCACATACACCCCTTTGGCAGCGATATCTGACGGTCTTTTAGTTATGTTATGTCTTTTATTAGTTATGACATGGTCTTTTAGTTTTAGTTATCTACCGTCCTGTAGGTAGATCAGTTTGATTTGTTCCAAACGAACTTGTTAAACTATTTCTACTCGAGAAAGCAAGGACCAACGACGTAAAAGTCTTCTGCAACGCATACTGAAGAAGAAAAAAACGAAATATACTTAGCCGAACGAACACAGCGACTCTAAATCCCTCCAGGTTTAAACGCACAAGCGTGAGAACACAGGGGCACACTCTGAATTTTTTAAACAACAACAACAACAAAACAACCACAAAACAACAACAACAACAACAACAACAACAACAACAACAACAAAACAACAACAACAACGCGCTGTCCCAAAATTTCTCACGATGACGTAACGGGTGCCATCGTAGTTGAAAATGTTCTGCGCGATTATCTGTTCAAGACTGTTTACAACGTTCTTCGACATACATTCACATCAACTCTAGCAACAACGCAGCATCGGCGAGCCGTTTGAGTGCCTACGAAACCCCCTCAGAGCCCTTAAATAAGCCCGAAGACACGAACACAGTGAGTCACAAGCACCCCGTGTGCGACCAACGAGGACGCCAAACTTTAACCTAAATGTGCGGAAAGGAGATCACGTCCTATGCGCCCACCCCCGCTCTTCCCGAGAGAGAGAGAGAGAGAGAGAGAGAGAGAGAGAGAGAGAGAGAGAGAGAGAGAGAGACGAATTCTCTTATCTCGCTGGCAGACGAATACGATCGAGGAAGTGGCAGCGTGCGGATCCGTTCTAATAAGCGCCATTATTGCTTATTATTGCTTCAGTTGCAGCGCTGTCGCTTCTTTGTGCGAGCGAAGCGATGTTAGTTATAAGTAATGAAATGTCGGACAGTTCTTATTTCCGGCTCCATTTTCCTTTAATCCGCTTCATCAACTTTCTTTCTTTTTTTGACCCCCCCTCCCCCACTTCACCCGGCGGCTCTAAATTTATCTAAGAGATCTCGCCGAAGCCTCGCAAGGGTAATCGAGCGTCCCTAGTCCTCCGTGCCTCTCGCATATCGTACATCCATTGATGCGTTCCTCTCGTAATGCATATTATTTTGATTTCTTCGCTATTCGCCCGCGATTCGTTTTTCCTCTGGGCCTCACAGACGGAGGAGGATATGCAAAAGTCGCGCGCGACCCTTTTTCGCTTATGTTGTCTCCTTTCGATTTCTTTTTTTTTTTTCCTTTCAGATATCTCGTAACGTCTAGATGATCTGCAGATTCTCTCTCTCTCTCTTTCTTTTCGCTGTCTCGTGCCGTCGTAACAAGCTCCGCGCGCGCTTCCAATCTGGACCGGCATTCCTGCGTAGTTGGAACAGCCGAGCGAGCGGAATGAAGCAAGAAAGGCGAGACGGAACCAGCTGGAGGCACATTTGTCATCGCGAAGACTGTTGAATAAGAAATTGGAATGAGACTGCACGAGCGGCGCCCTTTGTGATTATGCCTAATATGGTACGCGATATGCGTGAGAGGGAACGCTGGAATGTGGCACTTCTACGCGGACCTTTAATTTCACTCCAAGAACAATTATATTTCGGGTACTTGAACAACAAGAAAACGATGTCACTGTGTTATTATGTGAATGAGCAACGTTTTGAGCATAATTATCATGTAAGAAAAGCTTTACGCAGGCGCCTGTCCCTAAACACAGCTAATAAGAATTAAAAAGAAGACACTTTCCTGTTGTTTTCCGTATGACAATAATCTCAGTGCACAGCTCTGTCATTCGCTGGAGACATGAATTTGAGAATATTAAGAGATTTATATATGTTCTTTTTTTTCTACAGCGTGCTTGTATGCAATCGAAATATTTCTATCGTGTGAGGCGTGATTAATTCGTTGAGTATAGGCAGGCAATCCATGTAGGACTCTGGATCAAAAACGTTCATTGTCTACCGAAATCAGTAGAAACTGCGAGGAGGAGGAGGAAATAAAGAGAGAAGGCAGTGACGTTAACCAGAAACTGCGAGAAATCAATTAAACGGGAGGAGGCCAGCGTCCGTCTAAACCAAGTAGACCATAATTGCACAAGGCCGCACCAGCGATAAATGCGAGACGTGCTCCGTTTACTTCTCGGGATCACCTGCATGTTGCCTGCAATACGTTGAGCTTTAGTATAGGGGACGCCGTTAGACATGCCTCTCTTCCTTTCTTTTCTTTTTAATGCGTTCTCACTTTATTTGATTACCTCAACGGTAATGTTCCTTTTCTGTTAAGTACTGTTGCTTTAAGCTACAAGTTCTGATGACTGTTGTGCTTCGCCAATCCTTGTGTGGACCTGGCTGTTGAGACCGAAGTCGCGAGAAGGGACGCGTCCTTAGCACTGACTGTGGTGCCAGGAAAGCAGCGGGAAAGCTAACGTGTGCCGACGGTGTCCAGCGTAAACTCGAGAAACGAATCGTGTGAGAGCACATACTCGGGAACTGCTCATTGCGTAGGCGGCGAGGAATCAAATTTATCCTCGCCCTCCTTTCAAGAATAAGGAAACATATAAGTGAAATATGGGAATCTTGACAGTGGCATACGCTGGCGCGCGCGCGCACGCACACACACACACACACACACACACACACACACACACACACACACACACACACACACACACACACACACACACACACACACACACACACACACACACACACACACACACACACACACACACACACACACACGCACGCACGCACACAAGCCGACGGAAAATGGGACGTGAGGTAGTGAAGCTGAAAGGGGGAGGGGGGCATATCAAGCGGACTTCGGAATAATCTGCAGCCGGCGAGCTAATTACCATACTGAAGAGCCCTTGAGTGCGACAGAGATTATAATAGAAAGCAGGGGGGCGGCGAAGCAAGCAGCGGCGACTAATGAGATACGTTAAGGTTTTTCTTTCGCGGGCGCCCTAAGTGGCATCAGCAGGAACCGGCGAAGGGAGGCCGAGCGGGAGAACGTATAACACTCCCCTTTCTACGAGTCACGAGCGGCAGTATGCGGCGGGGAGACTGTGAGGGAGGAGGGGGCGCGTTCGGGCCTGTCGTCCCCATTCAGGTGCGCCTTCGCCGTGCACCTAATAACCTGGAAAGAAAAGGAAACGGCCCCTGCGGCGCTGGGAAGAAAAGACCGCGTCGCCGTCGCTGTTCCCAGAGATGGGCTGACGTGGCGCGTCTGAGCCGCGTCTCGTCGTCTGAGATGCGGGCCCGAGTGCGAGAGAAGTAGCGGGTTTTGGTCGTCGTTTCGAATGTGTAGGTGCGCCGGCGCGTGAGAACACTGACGGGCTTCCGGGCTGTTTCGTAGACGGGAGCACCGCCGCCGTAACGCGAACGCATTTCCGTCGTACGGCGGTAACTCATTAGCGAGGCGTACGTCGGAGGTATATGTCGCGCTATACATGAGTTGCTGTTGACTACGAATTGCGCGATGTGTGGCTTCCGAGGCCTCCAGCGGGAACTGCGCTCCGGCTGAGCGTGTCGGAACTTGCGCGCGACACTTCTGTTTTGCCCCAGAACGCGCTATACGCTAGCTTGGTGCGCGCGTGTTGATTTTTTTTTCGCATTAAGGAGCTGAATGGCCCGACGCGGGGCAAACTAGAAATCGTAGCTTCTTATGAGAAAATGTGTAGGCTACACAGGCCTAGTAAAAAGACGGATCCGGGAAAGCAATCTTCTTCGTTTAGTACCACTTTAAGGCCTTGGCTTCACTTTCGATCCCTGGAGGCCGTAAAAAACAACAACAAAGAAACAAAGGGATAAGACCGACAAGGTGACGACGTCATTACCGCACGCTAACAGATATCCACGACATACTCTAATCACGAGAACACGCATCCTAATTAGACTGACCATCGGCCACCGCCTGTTCGAAAACTTATTTTGCGCCATCCTGCACAAGGTTTCCAAGAAGCAGCGCTTTTCGTCGGTTTGAAGCGTTCGATGTCCAGCATGTGCAGTTGCAATGCAGTCATCGAACAGGGTTTTTCTGTCTACGAGTAACGAGACACGGAGTGAAAGGTTTACGTTGTCGCTTAGTTATGACCTGCGTGCGTGCCAGTGATACTCGCTTGCACGCGTACAAGAAGTCATTCGTAATAGTAAGTTGCGCCGAGTATGTTTCGCGGAAACCTGTGTTTACGCGAGTCGCTCGGGGCGCTCGCTCGCGGGATGAGTCGAGTCCGGATCCCGCATCCGCCGCGCTGAATCGAAACGCTGGACCACCGCAGGGCAGGGAGCAGCAACACTTTCGCACACAACCATTGAGAGTTCGAAAGAGAAAGAAAATAGAACGTAAAGTACACCAATGCGGGAACAAGAGAGAAGGGGACCGGATGATGGACGTGGCTAATGACAGTGTTGGCCCCGGATCCAAGCCGTCGCCCGTTCCGGGCGTGTCGTCGTATATATACTATGCGCTCGCTTTCGCGTTTCGCCCAGGTCTGCCCCCACAACGGCAACGCTTGGGACAGGCGAGAGCGCTAGAAGCGATTATTACAGCGGCGGCAACGTTCCTTTGCGTACCATGAAGAGGAGGGAAGCGAGAAGGGGGGGTAAAAGAGAAAGGAAGAGAGCGCAGCTAAAAGCAACGGGCATGGCGGATGCCGGCGGCTGCTGCTCTGTACGACGGCAAAGCCAACGCCGCAACGCTGTGGAGGCGACGCTCATATATGGCCTCCGGGTCTGCCTGGTTCGCTGCGGGTCCCGCTTTCGCTACGTTGAGCGCCCATACGTCGTCCTTGATGTACTTTGCTCCGTTCGGTTGTGTTTGCTGCATTCCTTTCCCGCGATGCAGCGCAGCCGTCAGAGAGGAGGCGGCCGAGCCCGACCGGCGTGTGTCGCTTCGCCTGGTGGCAGATTGTATACGACGTTTTCTGCGCTTCCGTTGTTGCCTTCGTTTGGCTATGTATTCGCGCTGTTCCCGCGAGTCTTATTATTGCAGGCCTCCTGTGCGTCGAGCCCATTTATTGCGTAGGAAGGCTCATTCAGCCGTGTCTGAGTGAGGGGGCTTGACGCCGAAAAAGAGGGAAATGTGTGTGAGTGAGGGGGGGGGGGGTTGTAGGCGTCGGTAGTGGTCATGCGGGCACCTGCTATTCGGTGCAAGCGGGCGTCAGCTGTCGCGTGAGGCCTTTATGTCGTTGGCCAGCGGAGCTAACACAACAAAACTTTATCGGGCGCTGTGCCGTTTGATGAGTGGAAGGCGGAAGCAATGTATAGTGTGCTAGCTCTGCACGACCTGGCGTGACGCCGGTGGCCAATCAAAGCCGCAATCCCGCGTTCCGCGGAAAGAAGCGTGGAATCTCGTCGTTGGAAATGGCGCCTTCGCCGCTTTACGCGAAAGGCACGAAGTGTGTCGCACGATGCGGGTCCGCGTAATGTCACTGCCACATATCACTTTGTCGTGCGATTTGCCTGATATTCCGTATCGTTCGCGCCGAGTATCTTGTGCTTGACATTTTGTTGATACTGTGGCACAATTGCGAAGGCACTCCGAAAGTTTCTATAATATCACAGCATTGCTTCATTCAAACTTAATTTGCCTATATGAGCAACAAGACACCCCCGTCGTTTCGTTCTTTTTCTTTCCGAAACCTAGGCGCAAAATATCAACCGTGCAAAATAAAGCAATTATCGCCCCGCCCGGGAATCAAACTATAGTTTGCTGCGTGGTGGCTGGCTAACATGTGCAGCTGATTCCGCATCTCGTAACGCGCCGATCACATTTGTTTAGCCAGCTAAAACGCCACCTCCGAAATCTCCGGCCCAGCAGCGCGTTGTTTCATACCGAATATCTCTGAGGCTCACGCTTACTTGAGTGCGATTCGCACGGCTCTCGCTAGGTGTCAAAGCGGTGCAGCGCGTGATAGGGCGGAGTAGTGTCGCTTTAGCGATGAGGCTTAGAAACTAAGACATTGAGAATAACCTAAGCCATGATCTACAGGGGAAAAGCAATGAACATAAGGCGTTATTTAGTTTTTATCATATGCATTTTGCTAATGATTACCGCGCTTGTGAGATCATGAATAAATTAAGAAGTTTCAGGTGGACGTCTCGCTGGTGCGACTCTAGCCCTGTGCTGTGCAGGCATGCAAGAACTTCACGAACCGCTGTGCAACTGGACCTAGAATCTGGCCAAAGTCCTAGTAGCACGTCTTTACGAAGCCGTCGATTAGAGAATAGTAAGAGCTTGATGAGGGCTAATTGGATGGTGCATATATATAACTGAGGTTGAACAGCGCGAATAAGACAAGGACACGAAGAAACAAATACCACAGACAAGCGCTGTTTTACCCCAATACCACAAACAAGCGCAGCTTGCCTGCGGTATTTGTTTCTTCGTGGCCTTGTTTTATTCGCACTGTTAAACCTCAGTTCTACACAGGGAATAAGCGAGCTTCTGCCGCTCTCCCCCTTTCCTTTATCCTGCTGCAGAGAGCTGGCTAGAGGATCCCACCTCAAGTCAGCCTCTGCGATTTCCCTTTTCCCGGCCCTTCCCCAAGTGTAGGGCAGCCAACCGGCACGTCCTTGGTTAACATCCCTACCTTTCCCTTTTTGTTTCTTCCTTTCTCTATCTCCCCCCGACTCTCTCTGCGATTTCATAAATAAATTGCTCCCCCCTCTCTCTCTCTTCGCACAAGTGGCAGAATTTTCGCCAATAGCTTCCCATCACTCCCGCCTCTACGATCACACTGCAGACAACGAAGAACGTATATACAAGGTTACGCCCACCTACAGCATGTTGGGTTCTTGTCTCGTTTCGGTGGTAGTGCACGTATCTTTGCAAGCAGGTGCCTGGACTTTTGCTGCGCTCTTTAATTGCAACGAGCACCATGTGTTCACTCGTTTCCTGTCGCGCAGGGATCTGCAAAGCCTGACGCAAGTCATCACGGGACTGGCTCCTACGCCTCCCGTTCGACTGAGAGTCGTGAACGCGTCCGGAGACGAGGTCGCAGGAGTCGACCTCGGCGATCCGCTCTACCTTAAGGTCGACATGGAGGACGAATGTGAGTATAAAAATAAATAAAAAAACTAGACTTGCGCGCTCAGCCTTTCGCAAAACACTGCACTGGTTAAGGATTCAACGATTGAACGAACGCACGCACGGACGAATAGTTCGAGCGAGTGATGCGGCAGCTGGTATATAACATGTGCTTTATGTTCTTAGGCAGGATAGGAAGGAAGGAAGGAATAACTTTATTGAAAGGGGTTGGGATGAAAGGTTATGAGCTCGATGGGTGGGGCCCCGAGACCAGGGCTCCACTGGCTGCCGCCGCCTGCCTGCCGTGATCCAAGAGCGCAAGCTACACCTCCGGGTCAGAGCTGGCGAGTTGTGCCTCCCATTGCTCCAAAGTGTTAGATAATTGAAATTTATCTAAAAAGGTACTCAAATTTCGTAATGTCTGCTTTCCATGTCAGTGTTAATATCGCCCTTTGTTCCTCTGTCCCAATGGCAGGGGAGAATATGGGGACAGCGAGGGAACGGGGTGGCTGCTCACCTTTTCCAAGAAGTAGGGGGCGATCAGTTCTTGCCCAATTGCGAATTTTTCTGATTAATCATGTACGAGCGGAAAAAAAAGAGAAAGAAAGAAAGAAAGAAAGAATAATATCAAAAGAAAAACACTTGCTTCGTGGGTGATAACGTATCGAACGAGTATTTTGGATTACGCCCCTATCAGAATGCGGCCGCTGCCACTGGCAGTTGAACCCGCGACATCGTGTTGAGCAACAGAACGCTTCAGCCGTTAGTGGACCGCAGAACTGGTATAAAAGGGAACGCCAATTGCTTGAAAGCGCAAGCTTCCTCTGCCGAGATCCGATCGACTGCTTCGCTTGCCTTACATTTATTTCCCCGTCTCGAGTAAAGATAAGCCCTGGAGTCTTATTGAACTTGAGTGCTCGCAGAATCGCCTCAAGAATACGACATACAGCGGCGTTGCTTATTACAGCGGCGAGAAAGCGGAAAGGAAATAAGAAAACACATAAAAAAGAAATCAAACGCGTCAGTCCTGCGAATCCTGGCCAGAATCATTTTAGCAATGTTTGAACAACGGCAGGAAGCAAGCCGGAGAAAAGTGAGAGCGGAGCACTGTGCGAGTACATTTCTTTACGTTCGTTTTTTTTTTTTTTTAAACCATGGGAACGGAAGCAAATAGGAGAAAGCAGGGAGTAAATCTGTCCGCTGCTTTGGTGCTGGATATCCTCATACGCGGTGCGAAATCAAATTCCGCCTGGCCAACCCGCGTGGAAAACCGCGATATGCAAAACATTCGCGCGCGCTGGGCAGTCGAGGCAAGAACGATAAATTCTTTGCACAAGCGTCGTTCTCGCGCACGCTGCACGAAGCGAGGCAAGAATTGAAAGAAAGAAAGAAAGAAAGAAAGAAAGAAAGAAAGAAAGAAAGAAAGAAAGAAAGAAAGAAAGAAAGAAAGAAAGAAAGAAAGAAAGAAAGAAAGAACAGGAGGTCTCTGTTGGCGCAGATGGCGCGTGGTTTCGTCCCTGGAGGACCACAGCTCGCTGGTCCGTTATGAAAATATGCGAGGCAAATCCCCGAACGCGGCGCGCCTTTTCGTTGCTTCTTTTTACCGGGCGATACTTACACTTTCTGAAATAGTTTTCGCGGTCTGTCGCGTTTAGAAATACTGATCTGCCGGTTAGTTCAGTGCAGCGCGCAATTGACTGTAAGAAGTGCCGAGCGTTGCGAATGAAAGCATCGGCACAAGTTCGCCGTTTAATTATATTCTTCTATATCTGCATGTTCTTCAATATATTCCTGCACTCACACGGTACCGGTATATGCGATTGCATGATTAGTTGATCCTACTGATTTGATTTATATATATACATTGGTCGATTGGATTTAGTGTCCTGATTTGACAGAAGGCGGTCTTGGGAGACACCACTGTAGAGTGTTGCAGATTAAGGTTGACGACGGCGAGTTCCTTGACGCGAGAGTTAAAGCGTCTCACATGAGCGTTCTAGCATTCCGCCTTCAATGAAGTGTGGTATTCGCGTTCCGATATCGAACCCACTACCTCGTCCTCAGCGCCTGGCGCGGCTGAAATAGTAATTAAAATGAAGATACATACGCTGTCTTTCTACCGAGCTATCTCTGTCGTTGGAATTAGGTTAGAACTTTTGATACAAAGGCGAATAAATGTTTCGATAAGGGGCCTCGTTGAAATAACAGCGCAACCATGCAGCGTCTAAGTTGCACAATAACGTCACTGGTTTTGTGTTGAGCATTCTGCGGGGACTGCAAGTCTAGTTTCCAGGACATCCATCCCTTACTTGACTAGTATTGCGGGTTCGGACACTGGGATTTTTTATTTTTTTTTAGACCGTTAGGATCGAGTGTGCTTCCGCTCTTCCTTTTGTACTCATCGTCATCCAGCTGGCTAGAGGAATGCACCTCAGATCGAACTATCTGTACCACACCCTCACCCCCTCCCTTTTCTCCCCCGTACTTAATCGGCATAAATAAATGTTGGCGCGCCTAATACGGAACTGGCATAGCTCGTTGGCTCGTGAGCAAGTGAACTTGTACTGTTTACACACTAATCCAAATAGTATGTATCAAAGAGAACGTATGTAACAGGTAGTTTACACACAACTGGCATTAAATTATAACCATACCTCCCAACCTGTATAGTTTAATTTCGCACGGCGCTTCTATGAGCATCGAATGTCTCCGATCTAATGCCATTATTGACTATATTACCCCCACGTATTACTATTTTTTTATTTCTATGTACTATACTGTCCGTAGATCGTCTCGCTCATTCTTTCTTTAATTCCATTACTTCCTATGTGCTCTCGTGGTCACGTACGACGCTGTTTACGTTTCCGAGTGACAATGGCATCAATGAGAGATCACAAAGTTTGTATCCCCGACCACGTCCTCACTGTATCGTTCTTTTTTTTCTTTATCCCAGCCGTGTTTGGTATCTTCGGGAGCTCTCTGACAGCCCGCAGCGGCGAAGGGTCGGAAACCATACTGCTCCTGGACGACAAAGGGTAAGGCCGCTCATTTTATTTGAGAGGTTTGGCGCATAGTAAAAAAAGAAATCAACAGAAAGGGCATTAAATAGAAGCGTGGAGCCGTGCGTGATGCGTGCACTTCAGCACATAGGACTCCACGTCCCGTGATTCCACATTTCATGTCATTCGTATCATTCCAGAAGCCGCACAGAACCACCGGCAAATGGCTGAAATTCTCTTCGTGTGAAACCCGTTTAACTAGAATCGGACCGGAAACGGATCAGAGTCGGAAGGATAGACAAGATCAGAATCATGCATTACTACGACAGTAGCTCATAAATTTCAAAACTGTTTTATCCGCGGCGTCCATCCTTTCTGTTATGCTACCGTCAGGTCACGTCCTTGAGTTCTCAACTTCACCCTCGCGTTACGGAGAGGAAAAAAATTCAGGGAGAACCCATCCACGTTGACTATCCAAGCAGTATTCGAACAGCCGAAACGCGACATGTACAAAGCGCGACGGGCTTCTCTCACGCGCTTCCCTCTGGACACGCGGCGCCATCTGGTGGCACCGCCGTGAAGTCCGCGCTTACTCAGTGGTTACATACATATTGGCCCAAGCTGGCGTAAAGAAGGTTCACTGAAAAGTAGCACACGCCCAGAGGCATCAGTGACACAAACCAAGTGCCAAATACGAAAGTTGGCCTCAAGCAGGTTCACTGAAGAGCAGCGCATGCCCTGTGCCACAAACCCGCGGAAACGGATACCATTTTCAGACTCTTCGGAATCGGCCCAAATTTTTGTCTAGAATAGTTGGCGGAAAGAAACTGGTCTTGCAATGTCACGAGTGCTGTTCGCTATAAAACAAAGCTTTGCCCACAACCGCCACTTGTGACAGATATCGTGTTCCTGCGAAAATAATAAATTTCGAGCCGGATACTCTCACCGTTGTTTATAGCGTTGCTGTAGAGTACGGCAATTTATGCCGCGTCTTATTTACGCAGCAATTATTCTCAAAGGAATGGTGTGACCGCGTGCAATTCGGAGGTCAGTAATACCGTAGAGGACAGAAACAACGTAGCGTGCATCGTATTAACGAGCCAGATAATATTATTAGTGCGTACAAGAATTAATTTACGATCACGCGCCTTCAGATAGCTAGTCAAAGGTTGATAAGCACTTTTGGAACGGGCAAAAAAAAAAATGGAATGAGAGTAACGCGGAATATGCCGGCTGGGCCAATTAACGTACAAGACGGCTCAGCGCAATACCCACTTGCATAGTGGCACAGCAGAGTGCTCAGGGGCATTAATGGCTGCTAGCCTAATTCGAGAAAGGCCCGTCACAGAAAGAGCGGTAGAGAGAAGCACTACGAAGCAAAGCGCTATACGGTAGCATGCAAAATATGCCAGTCGATGGCTCGTGGAAACGTCGAAAAAAGCGAGAAAGGCGAGATCCCGTTAGAACGCGAAGGGGCGCGGCTTACTACGTTTTGCTTGTCGCTCTGTGAGCGTCACTGGCCCGGTTCTGCCTGGCAGCGGGACATCTTTGCTCTTCGTTTTCAATTCTGCGCATACACGCGGTGTAATTGACGTAGCGGAACGTTGATGACTTTACTGGTTGGCAAAAGATGATACTTATTAATTGTTTCTCGTCCACTACTGTTTGCCGCCGTGTTGTCCTGTTATTTTTTTTTTTTCTTAACGCGAATAGCTAGCTCTTTCAGCCGTTTTTGCGGTTGGTCAGATTCAGCAAGGAAAACGTTTGTTCGGTAGCTATCTTGCTCATTCTTTCTCTCACACTCTCTTTCGTTGGTTCTTTCAGGCTCTTCACTTACATTGGCAATAATTGTCGATGGTTTTTATGCGCAGTGTTTCTTTCTTTGGTTGGGTGGGCGTGCGATGGCGCGAGCAGTAATTTAGGGACCACAGTAACAGCGAAAATTTCGGTATTCTAGCAGTACGATTGAGCACGACGTCTAGAAAAAGTGCAAGTCATTGCGCACTATGTTTTCTTCTTGTGCATTAATATGCAATGTGACGAGTAATAATCGCTAGGCGAGTTGGCCAAAGCAGGTCCTCGGTGAGGCATGTGCGTGCTCAATTATTTTTATTCGCAACGGTTGTAAATTACGGTCACCGCAGCGAGAATAGTGGAACGCCTGCAAGCGCCAGAACTGTACCTTCTCAGGCGTTAAAAGAAGACTGAAAAAAAAAATATGTCGAGCAGTATTTTGGTGCTACAATACCATGTAAAGCACTTCTCATCATAAGAGGAGGGTTTTTCGGTTAGGGAAGAAATGAGGCAGGAATGACAGACGTACGGTAACGCAACCTTGAAATTTCCGCACCAGTTCGTGGTGACGACCAATGATTTCGACGGCGTCTGCTCGGGCCTAGTTATATATTTGTTATCAGTAAAAACTGATTACATTACAAGAGAAATATAGAGATAGGAGGGAGAGAAAAGGCAGAGATGTCTACCAGATGAACGTCCGTGTTTGCTACCCTAAACTGGGCGGGTAAGGGAGATGCAAGTACAAAAAAAAAAAAACGAAAAGAAAACGGCACTGGATTCGTAGCATCACAGTGACGCGTCGACCGTGCGGTTGTGGCAACAAATTGAGAAATACGTAACTTCGGCCAACTTCTCTTCCGCTATATCACCGTGAAACTGACGAAAATAGACTTGAGAAAGAATACTTCATAGTCTAAATTGATTTAGCGAGGCTCTTTATGTCCCTTTATGAAAGGTGGTGCTCCTTTAAGGCGTAGCGATTCACGTACTTTCCGAATTGCGTGTCAGGAAGGAAGGAAGGAAGGAAAAAGTGGTGAAGGAAAGACAGGGAGGTTAATCAGTTTAGCTAAACCGGTTTGCTACCCTACACATGGGAGCGGGAGGGGGGATGAAAGATGGGGAGGAGAGAAGAATTCTAATTGTCGCAAAGCTTCTGCTATGCAAGAAAAAGCGTCAATGATAGTGAGAGAGCAAAGGAGCGCTTAAGCACCAAGCCTGCCTCACATCGCGACGTCATGCTGCTGCCGCTACACACGTTGCGGGGCTGGAAGGCTTTAAAGAAGGATACCGAATACCGGCGCTAGCTCGCTTTAATAATGGCAGCCTCGCTCGCGCGCGCGTTCGCGTCGGGCACAAAATGCGCCCGAATGAATGAATGAATGAATGAATGAATGAATGAATGAATGAATGTTGTTTAGTGGCGCAAGGGCCAGGTATGGCCAAAGAGCGCCAAGACAGTAGTAAAATGCGCCCGAGAACCGCTTGCGTAAAGATGGCCTAATTACGGATCACGCGGGCTCGCCGCGCGAAGACCGTCGAAAGCAGCAACCAGCCAGCACGCCAGTGAGGACGACGATGCTCCAGGTAAGAGGGAAAGAGTAAAAAAAGGAGGGGGGGGAGAACATCCGGTGCACTCCAAGCTGGCGACCCCTGGCGGTGAGAAAAAGAGGAGATTATAAGAAACACTCTCAAAAACGACAAGAACGGAGAACGTTACAATCGGCGCACGGGCCTGCCTGGCTCCCTGCCCCGTCTTGGCGTTCGCGATGCCTGCGGGAATGCTCGGAATTCGGGGCAGGGCTGAACATCGAATCCCTTTGCGCCGTGCCATGTCGTCTCTTCCTCTTTCTCTACCACCTCTCTCTCTCTCATCGCTGTCGGCGCGTGGCGTTCGAGCGGTTCTCTCTTTGCTCTCCCAGTCGTGTGCCCGGGAGCGACGTGAGAGCCGACGCTCGGGTTCGTAGCGTGCTCTTTTCAGCGATGGGAGCCGTACGGAGCAAGAAGAAAGGATGAGGAGGGGGTTTGCTATCCTGTCACGGCTGGCGTACAGCCAGGCAGCGCCGCAGGCCACGCTGCCTTTCCGCCAGCGGCTAGACAGCCTCGTATATTATATCCCTCGCCGTGCCCCCGCCGGTATTAATAACGCGCTCATCGTGTACTCTCGTGCGCGCCCTGGTTGCTGTCACGTGATGACGGTGCGCTTGTCAGAGATCCGTCAAGGGGGAGTTTAACCTCTTCCCCGTCGTGTTCCAGCTCCGGGGCGCGCATGCAAAACGTGCCCCACTTCGCCCCGTTCGTGGTGCACGCGTGGTGCCTCGCGGTTGCAATGTTTGTTTTGCCCGGATTCCTGCACGGTGTTTGCCGCTCGACGCGTCGGTGATGACGTGCTGCGAGAGGCCCGCGCATCGAGGAAAGACGATCGTGCGCAGAATGCTTCTTTGTATTTATCCGCGCGAGTTCTGGGCCTAGCCCGTGGCACTCACTGCCTGGGATGAGGGGGCAATCATCGTCTAGTAGAAGACGTAGCCCAAAGTGTCGTGCGCAGCAGCGTGCGCTTGATAAAGGAAGCTGTGTTACTTTTTCTTCTATTTTTTTTTTATTTCGGGGGGGGGGGGGGAGGCGGGGGAGCCGGTAGCATCGTGTTGAGCGCCAGCAGCAAACGGCTGCCGCGTTCTGGGTTTCGCAACGTCGCGTCTCGATGCCCATCCAAGGGGAGCAAAGTGAGGTAGCACAAAACGGAAATATAAAACAATTTGCATTGCTGGGTTGCTCCTTCGACGAGTAATTTGCAATTCCTCGCCGGAGAAGCGTTGACTACTAGCGGCTCTCCTCGTCTCGGTGGGCGGCGTTCTCCTCGCATGTATGGAAGGAAGCTAAACGTGACACTGCTATGGACACAATGTGATTTCGCGTTCGTGCGTAAAACGAGCACTGCAGAAGCCTATATTCTGTCATCGCATATCGGGTGTAGCGCCCCAAATCGGCCGTGCGCATTCTTTGGGTGCTTCCCCCCCCCTCCCCCCGAAGCAGCCCCATTCACCAGCGCCCAGACGCCGACAGGAGTGCCCGACACCGACTGTGACGGGACAGCAGCTCCTCAATAAGCAATGCGCATTCTTTGGGTGTTTCCCCACAAGGCAGCGGAGCCGCTCACACGACGACAGCACGCCCGACCCCGAACTGTGACGGCCAAGCAAGCGGCATACTAGAAGCGACCGCGTTCGCTGCCCTCCGTGGAGGCAGTAACGAGCGTGACTGTAATTGCGTTGCGTCTTGGAATTGGTTTATTTTCAATTCAGAGATGGATGAAGATGCGATAGTGGTTTGCCGAGTGACCTCTGCGGTTCGTAACTACGATATATTCAGATTTTTCCGGTGAGATGTAAAGACCAATTTGTTTGAGAAGGGAGTGTACGACGTTGATCGCTTGTTGTAGCGCGTATTTGATGTCTCCTGGAGACGCTGTATGTGCCCAGAGTGTAATGTTGTCGGCGTGTCTCGTGGAAGAAGCGCGAACGAAATCTGTTTCCAGGCTGCCTCGTTCTTGCTTCGAAGGTTGCACATCAGAGGCGGAGTTCTGTGAAGTGTACGGCGCCTCTAACGGGCCGGAATAAGGTCACCGGTGTGGAGAACTAGGGAAGAAGAACGTTTTAAAAATGGGACTTTTGGTGCTGCGGGGTGATGAGGTGTCCTGACGTCTGCAGACATGTGTGAGCTCAGACTAGAACCTGACGACTTGTTTCGATATGTATATAAAGTAAAATACACGTTTTCCTTTCGCTCCTACTCCCGGACGTACTCATCCATATGACACGAAGGGATTCCTCGCCTAAACGCTGCCCCGAGCCTCAACACGGATTAGCCAAAGAGTAAATACTAGAGAAGACGAGCTCACTTCGGCGAATTCTTTGTTTTTCACGCTTATGCGTAACCAGAAAACGACCCTCGCTTCGGCGACAAGCAGGATCATGAGACTGAACATTGACTCTTCTTCTCCCGCTGATCACAACCTGCACACGCGGTAGGCTACGCCAATCATGTTAGTGCTAATAGCAAAGAGATGTTAGGAACGAAGAAGTACAGATGCTTAGGCAGCTTTGGCTTTCTTAAGTCATTCACCGCACCGAGCAGTACGGCAACGATGACATCTGCGTAACTATGTTTTGTTGACTGATATCAAACACCAAGTTTTATGCGACGCAAAGTTGAGAATGACTGTTTCGCTGAAAGCTATGTTGAGCAACCACGCTTCACTTGGCCTGGAATTAGCCCACTCCTTATTAGTAGCATCAATTTTTATTCTTTCTTGCTCTCTTCAGCTAAATAATATAAATTTATCTCGCGTCATTTATCTCGCGTCGTCATAGCGGCTGCCTTGATTGTTGCAGACAGAACAGTGTTGATTTCCCACAAGCCGTCCAAATGCAAGCTCAATATACAGTCGATTACCGTTAGCCAAACCTGTGATTAATCCGAGTTTCAGTCCAACTTGGACAAAATGTAAACGTTCGAAAAAAAAAAAAGAACGCACATTGCCACCCAAGAAGAGACAGCGTAAACGTTATTTTCAAATCAATACGATTCGAGTCCGGCGTCTTTTTAGTGGGTCTGGGCACCCGCCGCGGACGCGGTTCCGAGACCTTGTCTCGAAGTGGCTTCCTCAGTTCGCTGGACGCGGCTGCTACCCAAGGAAAACTCGTTTATTTCGAACTGGAAAGCATGCCGCTTCAGTTAATTCGGCCCTTGCCCTAGCAGCTATTGAAAGCTTAAAAAAAGAAGTTCAGCGGAAAATGCTACTGCTTGCTTATGCGTGAAGCTGTTCTATCTAAGCTTTTTTTTATCTTTTAGTGGCCGATGTTCCTTTCACCCGTAAAGCCATTCTTTCGTGCTTGTTTCCTGTTGTGTCTCGCTGAATGAGCTTTGAAACTTGTCTGTACTTTTCGCCTCATGTTGGTTTACTAACACTTTAAGAGCAAGAAACAAATACACATTAGACTATTTCAAGCAATAAAAATGAATTAATTAATTTTGGCGCCGTTTGTTAATTCGACCAAATCTTGCAGTCCTACAAGAGTCGAATTACCGGGAGTCGACTGTATTGGAGTAACGAAGCTATCAGCAATATTTTACATATCGCTACTGTTGTTGTAGTAGTGAGAAATGAGTGGGTCAAAGCGAAAAGTTGTGCACCAGAATGATTGCTTTCGCTCTATTCCGTTCCTTTCTTATCTCATCAGACGCTTATATATTGTTACGTGTACAAAGACACAGACGAAAGAGGCTATTTACAGACTATTTACACTGGACTGGAGCCAGAGTACCAGGCCGACATTCACTCGCGCCAAGGGCACAGACCCACTTCGCCGTCGTTCTCGCGGTGGCTCGTCCCTTGAGCATCGCTCGATGATATCGTAATACTATGTATACGGCCGGCTGACCCTGGCGATAGCACAGGCGGAGCGCTTCTCAGGCCATTCACAAATCGCGATAACGATGGTACAGAATGGTACGGAATAGTTACTTTATCCTCGGTCTCGTATCAAGACATGCGCGCGAGCGCCACTGGTCCACGGGCTGTGTGACGTCACCTCGGCAGCGTCACAATGCTCATTTGCTTGCATCTCTCATCACCGCGCTGTCGTCTTCTGAGCAACACAGGCGAGGCGGTTCAAGAGCGCTGGTTGCAGCAGCTGTCGTAACCGGGCGTGCCTCCACGTTGGAGTGTCAAGGTCGAGCTCGCGCTAAAAATGCATCAGCAATGATCCCACGAATCGGAACACTGTAGCGCTGCTAGCACCAGCATGTCGAGGCAGAGCCGTTTTTTTTTTTTTTTCAATAATATGAGAATGCGGCGGGCCTATGAAATTTACTTACATGCGCCAACGTGTTTGTAATATGCGTTCTGAACACGCAGATGGTATTTTCTGCGGTGCGATTTCCTAGCAGTATAGGATATCCGGATTCTCGGTGGAAAACAATTTCCTAAGTTTAGGTCGCTTAAAGAACAGCAAAAGTCGGGGACTCGCCAACTGTGCGCTATAAGGTCGAGGCCCCATTCGCGCCTTGCCGAGCGCTTCGAAAGCTGCTACGACGTTAAATATTTTACGCCGTTAACGAACTTGCTTCGCAAAGAAGCTTGCAGTGTGCACCTACCGAGCAAGTTCACGCGACGAGGTTTTAGTAAAGGAAACGTCCGCAGCAGTTTCTTTCGTATCTGGCGCAGCATGCCTTGGGTTGCGCAGGCGCACAACAAGAGCGAGTACTGCACCGAACTACTGTCGCGAGGACACGCTTTGCATGTACCCGACGTGTCGAGAGACGCTCGCGCGAGTTTTGCGCCCATAGATATCGGCGAGCCTCTCGGGGCTGCATGGGGCTTGCATGCACGTGCGCACTTCAACACGGAGTTTAGTGCGAACGCGCTCCGCTCTTTGTTTTGTCTTTTCTTTGCGAACGTTCGCACTCGAATCGCGGAACTTATATACGGCGACATCGCGCGGCGACGAAGAGGGCCTCTTTTGTCTCTATAACTTCCGTACGTTCCTGCGCTGGTGGTGACGTTGACAGCCGTTGTGCGGCATCGCGGCACGGCGTATAGGCCGAACTTTGGCCCAACGCGAGCGAGGCCGAGCGATGTGTTACACACCACTTCTCCCCACTTATAGGCGCTGTCGATGGGAAACAAGGTTGCCATTCTCTGTGCTTTGCGAGCTCGAAATCTAGCGTTCTTTCTTTTCTTTTTTTGAAAGCGTCCGCCTGCTGGTAACGGCGCGTGACTGTGAAGAGTGATCGTTATATAGATTATGTGTGGTGTAGAGGGCCCGCGCGAACCGAGCACTAATTAGAGTTCTTGCTTTGCCTGCTGTGCGCTGTGTGTAGTGAATGCTGCCGCGGACCTACGCAAATTTGTCGCTGCTGGTCGTGCTGGCCTCTCTCTCCCTCAGCAAAGGATGTGACGCATCTGTTGATTGGTAGGCTTGGCTGATAAGTGCGGCGAGTGTCTTTCGATCGAACACCATCCGCAACGATGGTGGGGACATCTCGTGGCACTGCGCTTAACCAAAGCGCGCTTCCTGAAGGACAACGCACGAGAATTTCCTTGTCGAGTTTGCCCGACCTAAAAAGCTCCCTAGAGGACGATATGTATATATATTGGTCGGTAATCTGGCTTATATATGTGCCTTTGCCTAGGTACTATTGAGAACGACGCGTTTTGCTCTGTTTAACGGCCGTTAGCACTTCTGTCCAAACGGGATCATAACGGGAACGAAGTCGATCATAGCCTGAGAAACAAGCGTCGGTTCTTTTATCGTTAATAGTTGGCCCGTGTCAGTGAGGCTTACGTAACCTAAGATTTCCCCCTTAGAGCTTCTTTCTCGGTTTTGCCTACAAGGGTCGGGCAAACACCCGCCGTGGTTGCTCAGTGGCTATGGTGTTGGGCTGCTGATGAGCACGAGGTCGCGGGATCGAATCCCGGCCACGGCGGTCGCATTTCGATGGGGGCGAAAAGCGAAAACACCCGTGTACTTAGATTTAGGTTAAAGATCCCCAGGCGGTCGAAATTTCCGGAGTCCTCCACTCCGGCGTGCCTCATAATCAGAAAGTGGTTTTGGCACGTAAAACCCCATAATTTAATTTAAGGGTCGGGCAAACGCGAGAAATTAGGTCTCGTGGAGAAGGCTTCACGAAGGTATTGACCTCCGCATTCTAGAACGTTCCTTATTTCCAGAAAGTGGCTGGTAGCGCCGCCCTATCGATTGAAATGATCACTGCGCTTTGCCGATATTCTACAATTCAAGGCGAACGTCTGTACTGTGGGCACGCGTACTTCTGCTCGCGCTCATTATATATATTTCTCTGTAAAGCCTGTCTCTACGTCTACAATGCAGGCTGGATGCTATCTATATGGTGCTTGTCCGTTGCACTTGTCTTTAGTGTGGTGTCTTCAATTCAACGGCGGCGCATTTTCTTTCTTCTTTGCTTTTTTCCCCTGCAGCTGCCCCGTAGAGCCTGCCGTATTCCAAGGCTTCGAGCGAGCTCCGGGCTCAAAGTCACTCATGGCTCCGTTCCAAGCGTTCCGCTTTGCGTCAGACAGCACTGTCAAGTTCCAGATGACCGTGTCCTTCTGCCTGGACGTCTGCCCACCGGTACGCCTAGATTTTGCTTATCTGCAAACTACATTCACTCGTCTGCTTCTGAGCCTTTCTTTTCTGTCTTAATGTTTAGGCTATAAATTGATCGGTCAGTAAATCAACGTATCAGCCATTCATTCGGTTATTCATTCATCATTCACCCAGTCAGACACTATTCATTCGCCCGCATATTCGGAGTATAAGCAAGAAGGCGTGTGAACCAAAGCCGACGAGAAAGAAGACAAGGTCGACGTACATGGTATATGTATTTATATACACTAAAATTGAGTAATTTAACATGACGGAATGTTACATAAGTGCATACTGTTGTATTACTTGCTTTATTTTCTTCACTGCATGTCACATTTTATTCCCGACCCTCTACGTCTTTCATTAATGCCGAAACTTCTCATTCGCTCTTCTACCTTCCCTTTTATTTTCTCGCGCGCGTGTGCGTCGACGTTGTCTACATTCGCGTCGACAGTGGTTGACCAGCCTTCTTTTTTTTTCCTTCTACACAATAAAGCCAGGTGGGCTGATGACGGAGATAGTGCGGTCTATGGTGAAATGCGGCTAATTTTCCACTATGCTGGCGCTAATTGCGTTTGTGTCGTTAACGTTATCTACTCTGAGACTAATTCTCGCTGGTTCTTTTGTCGAGATCTACATTTGATAGTTATACGACTCACTATACAACGCTTTCTATCTCTCTCTCTCTCTCTCTAGTATATAGTAATAGGCCAGATAATAACCAACATCCAAGGCACGCCAAACCCTTGTGAAGTCTCCAACGGAGACCTTGCAGTGAAAACACGAATCAACAACACCAGCGATAAACGACTGCACAGATGTTCTAGAATTGTGCGCTTTGCGTGTTGCCGATATATCGCACCCTCACTATGCGTAGGCTACGTTTGATTTATGTCACGTTTTTATTCCTCCGATATTTTTTTCTTGCATTTCTGCCTACACTCTTTCGTTACGCTCTACGCACTTCTTAGCCAATTCACCTTAATATTATTATTTTTTTTTATGTTTAGAATAACTGGTCTCTCGGCAGCCATTTCGGCGCTCTTCCCAGGATCTCGTCGTTTAATGAAACAACAACGACGGAGGAGCAGCGCGGCATTCTACGTTTTATTCACGACGCGATCTTGTTATTCTCTCTCCCTCGTTCACCCTCACAGCCCAAATGTCCAGGCGGCGGTGGCACGGAGGACCAGCAACAGATGCAGCACCAGCAGCACCTGTCGACCGAAAGCCGCGCCGGCCGCAGACGTCGCTCGGCCAGCGCAGACACGCACGCGCTGGACCTCCAGACCGGTGACGTAGTCACTGACGTCACCATGGAGACGGCGCTGTTCGTAGTCCACAACCTGACGCCCTCGCCGCAGGCCTCCTCCGACACCGAGCACGCTGGGAGGGACGCCCGAGGTGAGCCTTCCGTCCTGAGACGGCGAAGGGGGTCTTCACCGCATCGCTAGCCTTTTTCAGAAGCCCGCCGCCGCGATCGCGGCGCCCCCCCAACTGTCGGCGCTGGTCACGTGACTGAAGGGCTAACTGTCACCACTGTGCCTTAGCAGGCAGGCTCCTTTCGTTTCTGTTGAATAAACGTCGATGCCACAAGACAATGGTCTAATTCATTGGCGCCGCTGATGTCGGTGCATATATTCCTTACAAGCTTAGATTCAGAGACGGTACAGACGAGTTTGCGCCTCTCTTTTCACTGAACTTTTCCTGTGTGTAACATGTGATTTAATGTACAAGCGTTGAGCAAAAGTACAACACCACTAGTTAAACTAAAAACACTTTGTGCATGGAACGTTAGCCGACTCTTGAAACTACCTGCAGGGAATACATATGCCTCACTTGGGAATTTCACGATGTCTTGTTACGGATTTGAGGCATACATGTTTGTAAAAAAAAAAAAAATGCAGAATATCTTTTGCCTCCATGATAGCTGTCATGGATAGACTAAATGTATAATGCGACATTAGTTTTGAATAAAATGAAAGCTTGCACGAGCCTAGAATCGCCTGTAGTATCGGCATAAACTGTAATCAAATCGCTAGGCTTGTCCTTGAACACCAAACCGTTTCATGTGCAGAAACGCTGCCCCAAAATTGCAAGTGCTTGAAATTCCGTTCAAGTCACTGCGAAAGGATGACCACATATTCTTGTACTTGCTACGTGAACTGGTTCAAGACGACAGGAGCGGGAGAAGGCGCTCTTTCCTTTCTTGCTGATTTAATGCACGAAGAATATTCGTAAGTAAATAAAGAAAAGCCTTTAAATGTCACAAGAACAGTAGAAGGCCTCAAGAAAAATTACACTTCATAGTAAATCTCGCTCAAGCGATTCATTATTCTCTTCACTGCAGCCGTTGAAAGTATGAAAGGCAGTTTGCGCGTTGTAGCTTCGTGCCGTCTGCTTAGCGCATTAGCGTAAGCAGGTCATCGCTTAAGTGCGCATAGCTGAGCATAAACAGAAAACAGCACAACTATTTTTTTTTTTTTTTACAGCGCCACGCTTGTGCAGTACAGCGACAACAGTTCTCTCGCGTAGTAGTACTGTGTAGCCTTTGCGCAGGTGCTGCAGGTTAGCGCAATATCAATAATGAGGACCTACAGAAGTTCGTTCGCTCGTAATCGTCGCTCATTAGCTGTTTGTTGCGCGATCATCCGCAATTTTCGCATTTTCTTTTTTCCCGGTAATCTTAGCGAAGACGTCAGGCGTTGCTCCTTGCTCACCGGACCGGTGAGAGATTGCGGATTACATTTTTGAAGTTTCCACGCTTAGTAATTAAGTACGAACTACACTTTACTAAGCCTTCGGGCACTCGCGACGAAGACACGAAACCTATAGAGAATGAAAACACGTGGTAGCAACGCACGGATGGTATTAGTGCTTACGGAGCATGCAAACTAAGTACGCGCTCATTAACTTCGGTGTGGCGATATTACCACTGGCAACAGACGTCGGAGGTTAACGATGGACATGAGGAACCTTCAATGGTGCCTCTATTCTCCAACCCTATGAGTATAAATAAGTGCTGATACTAACAAAAAAAAAGAAAAGCGTTATCATGTTGGGAACTCAAACAACGAAGAGACAGATGCGCTCGGAAGCCGCTGCTCTACAAGCCGGATTAAGGAATGAGCTAGCTTGTTCTATCTAAACACTTTGAAAAGCGTTGCCTTCATTAAATACCGAATAGGAGCACCTTGTCTTTTCTAACTAGTTTCTAACTAGCAACCGCATACCGTCATAATTTGTCGGCCAGTTAGAGTTTAAACTCCACAGTCATAAAACATAACGCCCAGGGAAAAAAAAAAAAAAAAGAACGGGTAACATCGCCCAGTACTGTCGATATCCATGCGCACTTCTGATGTAAAGGCCAGCTGCCAGGCCCCTTCACGAAGAACGTGGCGGACAGCAGTGTTGCAAAAAAGATTTCGCTTCTTACCTCTTTCAAAAAGGTCGTAAAGAAAATTTAGGCGTGTATATGCAAAGCCTCGAGTGTGTTTGTCCCATCGAAAAAATAATAAATAAATCACAAAAATTACAATAAATAAAGAATAACATCGATAACAAAAGGAAAGTTCTTCCCCTTTTCTATGAACTATCGATTTCAGACCGAATGGATGGTAACATTCATTCAATTATTGAATGAGCGCATTAGGGGCCTCGCTTAATTTATTACGTTTTTTTTCCTGCAGAACTCGGAAGTCAATGAGGCGGATGACCTGGAATAATGCACGCATTTCCCGCAATCTACATAAGAGGTAGTAGCGTTGGAACTGGAGTTCTTTTTTTTAGCACGGTCATGTATATAATGAAAAAGAAAGTGCAACAAGTATAAACACGCCGCAGGGCTTCTAACCGAGCTTTCTTTTGCAATATAATGAATCGACATGACGGTTGTACACGTGACAAACTTGTCATCCACCAGGCAGTAGCAAAGAGCTACTAAGCTAACCGAAAATTCAGCAGTTGTAGTAATCAAATATTGTCGTGTTAGATTAGGCTTATTAAACAAAAGCAAGAAATCAAAACAACACATGGCACAGCGGTAGAGCGCCGAAAAGTGTGGGTCCTGGGTTCGATCCGAAGACCACGGAACGAAATTTTCTTTTTTCTACAGCTGCAAAAACTTTTTTATCTGAAAAACCCGGATTGGTTTCCCTTGCACCTGGGTACTACCAGTTTGAAGGTTATTTGTCGCTTGTCATGAATTTGCCCCCACGTGGCGGACTTTGCCGCATGACAATGATGTAACGACCTTTCCTGGCGGTCCGTGACGGAGGAGACGTCGCCTGGATTTGCCAGTCTAGACATGTCCCTATCGTGCAAGGATGCGGCGTGTCGCTTCTCGCAAATCGGACATGAATTTAACATGCACTTGTACACCAGTTTGCCGGCGTTATCGGCGTTAAACATCGGCGGGGCGCTTTATGCAGGCCGCGTCGCGGTGGTCTCATAATTCGTCGCGCGTAGGAGTTACACGTTCGCTTTGTCACGAAGGGGTGGAACATAAATTACCACCAACGGGCATCTCACTTGTTTTCTGAACAGGAAAGTTGGCTCCGTCAGCATTCGCACTCCGCACATGTGACTGTGTGGTCATCAATTCGCGCGCGCTATCAGTATCACTGCTCCCTCTCGCTGCTCTCTCGAAATTAGCACGTGCGCAAGACCTATTTGGCGATGTCTAACATTTCATTAATTATTTATTTATTTTACATCACCGTAGCCCTTAGCGACCTGCAGTAAAAGAAGTAGATACAAAATAGAACAATTCAAGCACAGTAAGAAATGGATATCAGACCAGAACGTCAGACACGTACAATAGTGGCTTCGCTGCGAAGTCGAGGAATTGTCTCTAGATGGCGACCTGTGAAGTTCTAGCATTACGCATTTCGTCAACTTAGTCTTGGCGACATTCCGCAAGCAGCGCTTTGGTAATTACACACTGACCGCACTAGACGAACATAAGCATACATCTAGATTATAGGTAATCTGCATAGTTTTCGCACTCTTCAAATTTAATCTTAATTTAATGGCCGGGTGGAGCGTGTCTACGAAAGTTCGCTCGAGGAGAGAAATCAAAATGGATGATCGATTAGGGAAATTTTCGAATGAAATACGGGTGTTTAGAAAAATCTGACTTCCAATATCAAATCCAATACCGAATATTTCCTTTAAACGAATAAAGAAACAGTCATCTCTATTTTCATCCTACGCAGCGTGTATGAGCAGCGTGTAATCTCATGTGATGTCAATGTTTATCACCGTGAGGGTCACAACTTTAATCACACGCAATTTTTGCGTTTACGCAATGCACCGCTCGTGAGCTATTCCGAAATGCAAACACCAAATTAGCCAGCTGCTCAGCGTCAGACGCCTATGCAGCGACGTTACGAGCACGAAGGAAGCGCGCATGATGCTAGCCGACGAAAAACGGCGAAAGCAGGCGCACAGAGAAGTACTGACTCATATCTAGCCGCATTTTAGTATTGTGTACTTCTGATGTCACAGCGGCACATAACCATTCAAGAGAATTGGCTGATAATGCGGACATAAGAGAAGCGTATATATACTGGCTTCGCTTCAAAAAGCCGTTCGATTCGAATTCGAACTTTAAAATGTCGCCACACGCTTAACTGAAAATTCGGGAAACCACTGGCGAGACAGAGAGAGTGGTAGCCCGGGCGGTTAGTGACAAGACGAAACACGCAAGAAAGCGCCGGCAAAAAGCAGCAGCGCCGAGCTAGGAAAAGGAATGGGTAAGAGCGGGTCTCACTCTGTCACGGGAAGGGTCATGCATTATTCAGTTCAACCAGCGCAGTGCGCTATATAGCTTCGACCGGGAACCACCAAGACGCGCGCTCTCTCTCTCTCACCCTCCTCGCCCTCGCCACCTTCGTCCGTTCCCGACGCGCAAACACACAAGCACGAACGAACGCCTACAGGCGAAGCCGCGCGAACGGCCGTCTCATTTATATCGGTTTCGGCCGTCGAGAGAGGGAAAACAAAAAGAGAGAAAATGAAAGCGCGCTGGGCCGAAGGAAGAAAACGGGCGAGAAAGGCGAGCCCCGAAGATTTAGATGCAATGCGGGCAGAGAAAGCATGGCCATGCTCCGCGTAACCAAAGCGGACTCCGCCATCCATCTGCAGCACCACCAACAGCGGTACCGTCTTCCAGTCCTCCGGCGTAGAGGCTTCGGATGAGGGAAAACAAACAAACAAACGAAGGGAACATCAAATGAAAACAAAACAAAGCAGAAGATGGAGTTCAGTACGTGTATTGTCGTTTCGCCACTGAGGTGTTCCATGGTTTTCAGCGCGGCCTCCTCACGTAATTTTTTGTCAGTCTTTCTTTTTCGGAAATAATGACTTCAGCGGGTGCACTTCAAGCGCAATTTATACGGTTCACTATCGACGATAGCAGAGACTGACAGCACGTATGGCACGTCATTGAGAAATGTGCGCAGAAAAAAAATTGCTGTAGAAAATTTCGTAAATTTACTCCCTTCTGAGCGTAAATGCCCTGCATGAAGTGACTCGTTTGCTTCACCACTGCTGAGGCGTAGCCGCATGTCGTCTGTAAGAGACAGCGGTCTGGTACTACTGCACTGCCGCAGCTTACACTGATGGCGGAGTAGAGAAAGCATGCCGTTTACAAAAGTTCAAAAGCTGGATATGAAGAACACTTGAAAATGTTTGTTCAAGTTACAAAGACTAAACTTTATTGTAGCTTTAAACTACACACAATGGGATGCAGGAATACGTAACTATATTAAAAGTGAGCTGTTCATTTTGAACAAAGTTGTGTGTGGTGGTGTTCCTTTTCTTGTCCGTACTTCACATACAGCCTCGCGACTTTTAACGAGCAAGGAAATGTGAAGCAGCTAGCCCAGGAACAAGTAGTAATACAGTCGAACCCCACTATAACAAACACGGATATAATGAGATACCGGATGTAACGAAATAAATGCAAGACTTCTGCACATTTTTTGCCGCTTTGCAGGTTGCGACTTCGTTATAACGAGGAACACGTGACCAAAAGCCCCGCGTAAGAAACTATAGGGTTCCTTCCCCGAAGTATCGTCGCCACGAAGTGTTCTGAAACTTTTTCGTCTATATCAACGGGTATGCTTATAAGGAATATCGGACATTACGAAGGTGATTTCATGCAAGTTGTGACTACGTTATAGCGAGGAACGCCTGTCTTCCAAGCCCTGGAGAGGAAACAACAGGTTTGTCTAAGCGAAGTTCTCGTTGCCCCAAGGTGCTGGTAAACTTTGGCGAGTTAGTCTCGGTTTGATTGGGCGAAGAAATGCGTGCGAGGCAAGGACGCAGCGAGATAATTTGAATATAACCAGGCTAATTTACTGAACGTAGCCGTAGCAGACGCAGTGTTGAAAGTCGTTATGTGCCATGTAAGTTCGGCAATTTAAACAATTCTTTACTGTTATCGTACTCAGTGTCCCTCTCCCCCCCCCCCCCCATTTTTTTTTTTTTTTTGGTTTCGGCAGGAGTCTCCCAGAACAGAATGCCCCGCGACGCCGTGTGCCTGACCCGACCCGTCGTGTACACGTTGGCGAGCCTGATCGGCGTCGTGCAAGCGCTCATCCTCGGCTCCTGCTGCATGCTGCTGTTCGTCAACCGGAAGTGGCGACTTACGCGGAAGCGCCTGGCCGCCATGCACGCCTCCAGCAGCCGGGCTTCCGTCTCCAGCAAGTCGGAACTCTTCCTCAGGACGTAGTAGCGCGGCGGCTCGTCACCACATTTCATACGGTTCCCCCCGTCCCTACCCCTACTACGGGCTTTTGCGACCACTGTCAGAAAAAAAAAAAAAGCGTGCACGATCGCCCGGAGGGGAGGAGGGGAAATCCTGCCATTTCGGGGAAGGGAGGGGGAAGAAAGGGACGCAGCTGGCCTTTGTGTCAGTTGTACATGTGTGTGCGTGTGTGTCCTGGGAAAGAGACGGTGGCGCCACCTGTCGGCATTCGAGAGGAGCTCTACGAGAGGCATATGACGCACAAAAGAAGGTTACTTCCATTTGGCCCGTTTCGGCACATCCACGATGCGTTCTATGCCGATAACGAGGCGCATGAACTTTTACGTTATAGCGGAACTCCTCACGGGCGCACGCCTGTGAAACGCGACGGTGGCGCCGCTATGAGGCGATTGAGAGAACGCAACGAGAGCCAGATTTCATGCACAAAACTGCGTTAACTCTTACGGTCCGTTCTGGTGCGCACACTAAGTGTTCCATGATGTGGAGAACACGGCTTATTTGATTGTTGGACGCAGCAAAGTGTTGCCGGTATCTTTCTTTCACGGGCGTGGGCACCCCAAGCTTGACTGTGGTGCCAGCGCTAAGCGATTGGATGAAACTCGGCTAAGGGCAAATGTCCCACACACAACTGCGTCAACTTTATTGGTCCTCCTCGGTACGACCCCAGGTTGCCCTTCGATGCCCAGAATCTGGCCGACTTTCGTAGTAATTTTTCTTTTTGGCCGCAGCCATATTGTTTGTTGTGGATGCCACGTATCTGCGTCCTATGGCCCTTGCGCCGGTGGGAACACTTTGAGTGCGATTAACTTCTGGAAATCGCAAGATGATGTCTTTCTTCACTTCGTAATTCTGTTCGTATTGTGGTGTGTTCGCCTAAATATGATATTACCACTGCATCCGTCATATCGCGCGGCAAGAACGTTTAGCGAGACTCAATATGCGAGCTGAAAGCGCGTAGATCATGCAAGATGAACCTGACTAACACTGTGAGATTGTTCTTTCGGAAGCTTTAATAAATGGCCGCCATAGTAGCAAATACTCGTCTCTTCAGGCGTTATGTAGGCAGCTAGTTTAGGAGGTTCCCATATCCATTTTCTTGGTCATACTATTATGGCGCAATAATCGCTTCATAGCGTTAGCGATTGCTATTTCAACGTCGGAATCACGGGATCGTACCTCTAAACCTGCCAGATGAGCAGCGTAAAAAGTTCGCCTTGTTCATTAGCGACGCGGCTTCTTTATCTCGGCTGCCAACAATTTTCGTTTATCAAGCTTTCTCAATAGCCTGTCCCACTGAATGAAGCACTTACACATTTCCGGACAGAAACTTGACCGCGAAGATAAGCTCTAGCACGAACAGCCTTATGCGTCGTTACGCGTCTCCAAATGTCTCATTTCTGGTCGTAGCCTCGGTGTCCGGACAAGAGCACGGCAGTATACAAACTAGTTCCACACATATGCAGTACTCACGTCAGTGGCCACACGACAGTGTGCAACCAGGTAAAACAGGCTCGCGCAGGCGGTACCATTGCTCGGCCGTCCAGTCAGTGAGTGTGCATAATCCTGCGAGATCGAAAAGGGTTTACAAATTAATCCTCTCAGTGATTATTATTATTTGTTTTGATAACATATATACACTAAGAAAAACGCTCGTAGCAAATACGCAGCTGCTAATCTCGCGGGCACGGTATAACGTACATTCAGCGATTCCCAACCCTTTCCAGGCGCCGCAAAATCAACTCTGAGACAGCCCCCATATGTGCCAGTCGAGTGACGTGACGTCATCTGCACATGCCGACGGACAGACAGCTTAACCAATCAGCTACGATATCACAACGTTGTACTGTATTATGTGGTTGTCTATGGCAAGGTATCAATAAAGTTACTCGAAGTGCCAGCGTAACTCGTCCACGATGACGTCGAGTCATGTAAATTGTGGGCCTGGTTGCTGCGTAGCTTGTATTGGCCGTAATATAAGTGGATCAGTGGTGTGTCATGACCGAGATCTTTCAATATCAGGGGATTTTGCTTTCAGCTTCTTACTAGAGGGAAGAACAAGTATGTCCCCAAAGACAAAGAGGTGCTTTTTTTTCCCCTCCGAAACGCGTATTGCCTCTGCCTTGAAAATAGCTCGGTAATGAAACGCATATGGCCTGAAGCTACCGGGAAATTCCGTGAAAACATCAGAGTAATGATCTCTGCGGTTCAACCGCGGATATGGTTTTCGTTGCGCTGTTTCCCAGGACGCGAAACCAATTTCGCCGATGGACGTTCACTGATCGTGCCACCGTTAGTACGGTCCTCGGGGCCTTCAGTTTCTACAGACACGGACGGGATAAAACAGCTATGTACTCTCAGCAGTCTTTACGCGTAGCGTCTACGGGCCGCATTTTAATCAACGCTTAATAAGGTGATGTGTGGTGTCTGTTTCCGCCTGCCCTGCTTGTCTGTGCGTGGGAATGCGAGTTTGTGTATTTTGGTGCCGCAAATTCTGACAGGCTGGAGGCGTCGTTTCTCGCATAGCGTGCACTGGCATACTTAGCTCGCCTACATTCCTGTCTGGAGCTCCATTAGCCTGAAAGGCGGGGGAGTATCTGCTTTTTGGTTTTTATTCTGTCATCATCAAACCCGGAAAGTCAAATGGCAGCGTAATCAGCGTTTGCGCAAAGCGTTGTTTAGTGAAAGTAACGTTATTAAGGGTTCCCAGTGTAACGACCCCTTCCAGCTGATTCGCCCGCTCGTTCCCACTTAAAAGTCGCAATGAGGTAGTACGGTCGATCCTCCTTATAACGAACTCTCAGCGCCACGAAAATACATTTCTCATTTCCGATGTTCGTTACAAGCATACATTCGCTACGCACTGATATCGGTTAGAAGCACCTTTAGCATTACTTCGCTATATCCAATATTTCGTTATAACCGTGTTATTATACGGAGTTTATACTGTACTTCGTGGTGCCTTCAGATTATCTTAGGTCGGGCTATTAACTTGTTTCGTCCACAATAAATTAGAGCCACACTTCGTCTGCGAGGATTCCGGGTAATGAAAGTAATTTTCTCGGTCGGAAATGTGAACGTTGGCGACCCTGTTTCCTAGGCTGACGAGAAGCCCGTCGCACAGAAAACTCGGTAATGCAAAGCGGCGTCGCCTCCCTGACGTCATGCGGCGATAGCTTTGCTTCCTGTGAGAGAGATAGAGAGAGAGAGAGAGAGAGAGAGAGAGAGAGAGAGAGAGAGAGAGAGGGAGAGAGAGAGAGAAGGCAGCGAGGTTAACCAGAGGAGAGTTTTCGATTTGCTACCCTGCACTGGGACGAGGGACATAGGTGTTGCAAAGACGACAAAAAGCGAAAGGAGATAAAAAAGGAACAAGAAAGAAAGAAAGAAAGAAAGAAGGAAGGAAAGGAAACTGGTAAAAGAAAAGGCATTCCAACCACAAGCCTTCACACGGGCCGGTCGATCTCAAAAAGCGCAGTAGTGCTTGTACGGCCTTCTGGTGCGGTTTTAAGTCGCGCCGATGTTTCAAAATTCTTTTTTCCGACAGAGGCTGGTCGTCCAACTGGTTCAGCACGACTGAAAGCGATTGTCTCCGCACACTGTACTGCAGTGTACTACACTGTACTGCGCTGTAGAGTGTGCCTGGAAAGTGGAAATGCGGAGGTAGGGATGGAGGCTGATTTCAGGGCAAAATCATACTACTAATAAAAAAAAAACTGTACCGCAAAATGCTACCTCTGTGCGAAATACGAACGGAAACGGTTCAGCGGTTCAGCCGGAAGGACCATTTATACCTGCGTACATTACGAAAGCAACATTCAGTATTTCCTGATATGTTCTGGAGGCAACGAAAACGCACTGGATCGACTTTCTAAAAACATCATTGTGAACTTAACATTCCTCTGCGAGACGTGAGGCCGTGCTAACTTCGTTGTGCGACTGTTCCAGCGATGCTACAGTGCGATGCCGTGTGCTCTTTTAACGCATCGCGCGCATGAGTACTGTCTACAGTGAGTATTGTTTAAGCAAAGAAGCCGTGTTCTTGGACATTGGTCAGGAACTAGACGAAGTGATAAATTTCTAGCATTCCGCCCGTACCGAAGCATTCCAGATGTAATCTCACTGTGTCAAATGTTTTCTGTATATGAAGACATGTGATTTTTCTTTATGGCATCGATATCTACTCCGTAGAATTTCGAGATGAACCTACTGATAAGAAGAAACTATTGCATGGCATAACGTAACGTTTTAGAAAGGATGCTTGGTATTTGTCGAACGGCAGCAAAAGATGGCTGAAGTTCGTATTTTCAGAAAAAGCACGTGGAATCACACATTACATTGATTTTGACGTGAACGCATTATTATTGCCATAGCTTTGTACGATTGTTTTCTGTGTGTTTCATTTGTATGAACAGTATTTAATGTGTTTCTCTTTGCCCTATCGTGTAAGTGTAAGCCGACAAGCGTTTTTTGTTGCCCAGCAAAGCACTCTTACTATGCTGGCCTAGTTGGTGGATAGCTTTCAAGAGGTGTCGATCATTTTGTCCTTATGTTCTTTGTTCTACTTACCTTCAGCGCCACACAACTTAGCGCTTTCGTTGCTCCTTGTTCGCTGTATATAATCGCTGTGGTGTAATAACATTAAGTAAAGTTGCGTTAATATAGCATATTTCTGGCATGAACATGTCGCAAATGAAACGGGAGCAGGTAGTCCATCATATGGTGCTCTTCTTCCCTTTTTCCTTTGAAAGCTTTCCTAATTTTATTGAGGATGCATGATAACCTTAGTTAAGAGTGGTGCGACGTCTGACATTGGTAAAAATAGAACACAAACGCAAAAAGAAGGCGGGCCTTCGTGACAATGCATGGAGAAAGCTCAGCGATGAAAAATCAGAAAATTTCCGGGCATCTAGTTACAGCATTACGCCACCGCCGCATGCGAACACGTCTAGGACTTTGCGAAAAGCCGCTAATCTTTGAATACTAATTCAAAAGCGTTGATCACAAAACAAATGGCTTTATAACAGAAACAGTGCGCAAGAAACTGCGCACAGTTGACTGAACGACAGAGTTAGGAGAGCTTGCGCTTATGTCTTCTTCAACCCCAATCATTCCGATTACTGGCGCCTTCGTGTTTATTTGTGCCTCTTTCGCGGGTGATTCGCACCACTGCATGCAACTCAAGAATACTCGCCGGATCTCCCGTGTTTGTTATACAAGGGCTGTGGTTGTTGATGCTCTGAATAAAACCGCGCAGCAGGTTTTGTTTCTGGGTTCTGCTGTACAGCCGAAACGCGTTCGGGGACTGACTCGCCTAACTGTAGTTATCTCTCCTCCAGTGATGGACTTCTTCCGGCTGGAAAATAGTTCCTAAGCTAGGACTCAGTAGATGTCTGAGAGTGCGGCTAAAAGGCGCCGAACACACAACTTGAACAAAGGCTCACAGCGTGGTAGAACGGTTTCCTGCAAGCGTTCGTCGAGTTCGAGCCGAACGCGGGAAAGCCTCTACCTGGCCTTTCTCGACTGCGAGGAGGCCGCGTTTATTTTGGAGTGAAAGGTTTGAGAGTGTGTGCGTGTGTTTCCATCTTACCATAGGACGAAGGGCTCTTATCCACGTCACCGTGTTTGCCGTTTCTTCACTTTTAACTGGACGAACTTGAAAAGGAAGCAAGAACAGGAGAGCGGACCATAATAGCAGGTCGGAAAGAGCGTTAGTCTGACAGCGCAAGTTACAACGTAAGTTTCGCAGATTCACGATAGCTACCAACACTGCTGTATGATTAATTCTATGAACTGCTTTGGAAGTTACGCGCTGAGCCAGCCGATCACAGATCGGGACCGCGAACCTGGTAAAGCATGACAATGTTTTGCGTAACAGCTCAGAACGGTTTGTGCATAGGTAACAGGCAAAGCCGGTGCACTTTTTCGTTATGCTTAGCCAGTTTATGAGAACCAACTGGCTTTGTGTCGTCATCGCAGGATTACGTAAGGTCACCTGTAGTTGAGCGAACGTGGCGCAACGTTTGGTGAGACAAGAGCATGCCGTTTGAACTAAACCCGATAAGTGCTAACCTTGTGAATCATAGGCGATACGGAAACGAGACCAGAACAACTATCTGCATCATGTAATTATGTCAGTACCGAAGGTTACGTATACGTAGTACGAGAATATGTGGGAGCAAAGGAGAATGCGTGCGGAGTTTTTTCCTTTAATGCGGTCTTCGTGCCAAACAAGCTTCTCAGTTTCTACCTCGCCGGCGAAGCGGCTTTTAACCGGCAGGCCTCCTCCATTGCGCACATCTAGTTTCCCGTTATGCTGTCCGTATCGCGTGGTTTCGGAGACTTGTTTTTTCATCGCTGCGTAACGCAGACTGTAACATTTTCGCCACACGTTCTACTCGAGATTCTCCGTTAGCTTCCTACAACACCGAGACGGCGGTATTGCGCAGGCGTGGCTGTCTCTCCTGCGTCATACTTCCTGGTGCGCGGACACAGCATTGGTTTGACAAATCGCCGGACCCATCATCCCCACTGGGCTGCGGCGCGGATTTCTTTAACCGGTGTTGCGTCCGTGAGGTGCGGTTTCTTTATTGGTGCTCGCTTCGCTTGCTCCCTTCTTGTCAGACTTTTCTTCGTGGAAGAAGGTTCATTGACCCCCTCGAAAGGTGCGCGCACAGCGTAATGGACTCTCTGCTGCGTACAGAGCAAACAAATGCATTCACTCTCTTAGAAGAGGCGAGTACAGTGGAATGGATGCGCTCCTCTCAGATTAAGGAATATGGAAGCCGGTTCGGTGTTTTCTTTTAGTAACTTCTTTGAACTGGCTGTCCACATTGAAGTTCATTGCCTTGCGAAGCAAGATACCGATCATTGTTTCAGGAGTGAGAGCAATTAAAGTGCGTGTACTTAAGGGTTGCTTGCTTCTAACCTTAGTGGGACTCGACGCTCACAGAGCCTTAAAAGTGTTCTGTCCTTGTGCGAGTCTCTAGAGAGTGGAAGGGTTACCATTACATCGTGCCACTTTCCACGGCAACTTATATTTCTGAAGACTGGCTCTATAGCCTTGTTCTGATGCCTGAACTGTCAGCATAGCCAAGTACTGCTGTTAAAGAAAAAAAAAAACTCTTTTTTTTCTCTTTACTCCCTAATAGGGATTTGCGCTTTTTGAGAACTGCTCTCGAACGCAAATTACCGCAACAGGCAGCTAGCTATTGACATTAATATTTGTTTTCTACCTTCTTTTTGTTTAAGTTTGCTTGTGTATTTTGTCCGTGTCCTTTATGACGTTGCATTTTTTGTCGTAGTGTTGCGTAGAACTGTTCGGTATGCGCCCGCTCTCATGGGCAAGCTTTTCCTCTCTATATAGAGTACAGCAACACTTTTCCGATGATTTCGTACTCAACTCTAGCTGTTAAGAGAATGAGGGGATTCGTGTGCCCTGTGTGTTATCGCGGAAGCCATATTTTTTTGCGCTTCTGGTGCCGCTGCTGTGTTTTATTCTATTATTTTTTTAGTTGTTCTTTGCGTGCTCTTTTGTAAGCGAAAATAAAAAAAAGAGTGCAATAAAACGACCCATACCGTCTTTGAATAGACTTGTCTTTCTTTTCACGGATGTCCCGTGGAAACTAGTGCTTGATAAAAGTACGCGATGAGAGAATCATTCAGCTGAGGAGAGAGAGCTGGCAAAACTACATTGAGTCTCGCCTGGTCCCTCTCGTCAAATGTAATATATGACGTCATCCTGAATGTGGGGAACTCCGATGGTCTTCGCTGGTTGGGCGCAGCTGCTCCAGTAGGAAAAAAACGAATAATGGTTGCGACAACAAAGAGGCCTGCGATGCCAGAAAACTGGTTAACGTTGGGGTTTGAATAGAGAGACAGCGAGAGAAAGCAAGGAGAAGAAAGCCAGGTAGGTCAGCCAGACAAGTGTCCGGTTTGCTACCCTACATGTGGAGTAAGGGGAAATGGAAGAAGAAAGAGAGGGAGAGACTGAAAGCTTGCAATTGTCATTTGTGATCGGACTGCCTGATCATTTATTTGCTGATATGTTTATATAACTGAATCAAGATAATAAATCGTCGTGTCACTGCTGTTGTACGGGTGGCTAGAGCTTAGTCAAGCAGCACAGATGCAGCTTTTTTCTCTGGCCCCCTATTATAGCAGTAACAATGTATTGTCTGCGGCGAAAATAAAACTTGATTGATTGATTGATTGAGTGATTGATTGATTGATTGATTGATTGATTGATTGATTGATTGATTGATTGATTGACTGATTGAAGCTGCGTGCACGAGGGAGGATGCACAGGAGGCCTACGAACGTTCACTCGCGCCGGTGCACTTCAATAAACGCACTAGTTGACGAATGAACTTCTCGCGCCAGCCTTCGTCCTAAACTGGACACAAGGATGATGATGTGGAATCGCAATAAGATCAGATCGATATCAAATTAAATTCTGGGGTATAACTTCGCAAAGCAAAGACCGGGCTGCTGTGGGCAGAGACGCGTCGGCGGGTAGCTCCGGATTAACTTCGACCATCTGGAATCCTTTTAACTTGTACCTGCATCATACAATAAAGCTTCGACTGGGGCTAGTTGGTGTGACATCGTTCCGCTTGCTGCGCTATACTGTTTATGCGAAGGACACAAAAGAGAGAGACGCACATGTGTGTCTGTCTCTTTTTTGTCCTTCGCGTAAACAATATAGCGCAGCAAGCAGAACTGCATCATAGCAAACAAGACTCCTTACATTCCGACCCTATCAGACAGAGATCGATGGGGCCGGGATACGAACCCGCGACCTCGCGCTCTGCAGCAGAATGCCAAAGCCAGTGACCCCCACGGTAGATGAGACGTCAAATAAAGCATAGTATATTGGCTTCACACGGTTATGACAAACAAAAACACCGTTTTCCCCGATTCTTCCACCCTCAAAAGATACCGGGCGGCGTCCCCACGGTGGTGGGGAAGTTACGATGTCCAAGGGTGGTACCGTAGTGATAGGGCGCAGATTTGCAGCACGATACGAATGGCCGTAGTAACCACGTCACAACGTAGCACGCAAATCTACCGCACCTGTTGTGGGGTTGCGTCAGACTGCGCTCATCAAGGTGCCACTGCCTGGGAAAAGTGGGGCTTAATTAAACCTGCCCAAAAGTGAAGCTTAGCTAAGGCCGCCCACCTAACAGTCATATTTGGATCTACGGACCCCACCACAACATCCTCGTTGGACTTCAACGAACACAACGAATTGTTCAGGTACATATGCAGGCAGGCTTCCCACGTTTTATGCCGCAAGGGCAAGTCTTTAAATTAAACAAAAGGAAAAAAAGAAATAAATCTATATTTGCACCTCCCCCCCCTCCCCCCCCTCCCCCCCCCCCCCGCCGCACACACACATATATGTTCCTAAAAGCTTCCAGTTTCGCCACCGGGAACATCTCGCTAAATTTAGCGAATAACAAAGAGAATAGCAGTTGTAATAAATTGCTAACATATAGGACCCTCCACCTGGAATCAATATTGCTAGGCAGTTATAACGTTCATCGTTAAACAAATTTCACTACCAAATGCACAAGAAATTTATGTTTGATGAATTTGTTCCCTTAATTTTAGTTGGCGCAAGATAAGGAAATATGAGTTTTTATACATGATACATGATGCTAAGTTGTTTAATACATGCTATTTGTTGCCTTTCCCTTCATTTCTAGAATGTGTGCATTCGTAGCGAGCTCTGGAGCCTCTTGTCCCTGGCTCTATATTTTCCTGATTATGGAAACTAAGCATGTCGAACGAGCAACCAAACTGAACAGACAGACAGACAGACAGACAGACGAACCAACAAATGAACATGAAAGAAGATGCATCAGCTTGACACACGCGATGTGTCTCATATTTGAACACATGAAGATAGCATGCCAATAGTCGACTGCGAGATAAGGCCGCATTTCGCGTAGTAGAGTGAGGAAAATGATGGAGGACGTTTAAGCCTCGCCTTCAAGAGTGGAACGCAGTAGCATTCAAATATCGCTGACTGCTTCTCACGCCTCCCGACAACTGCAGCGTATGTAACCGCAATATTTACTGGGACACGCTGGCCACGAACGCTATGCACAAAGGCGGGCTTTCTGGTATAAACGCGGCCTCTTGCGTGGGCCGCGATGCAGTTACGATGTGGCGGAGGCGAGCGGCGTCTGGATGGTGTTGTTGCAAGCAGCCGGGTGCGCCGCTCCGTGGTCGCCAAGATACTCACTCGCCGGTACGCGCAAGCGGGTGACGCCGTGGCCGGTTTAGGAACGGTAGAAACGCCGGAAAATGGGTTTCTTTGAGTTTTCGCGTAACAGAATTACGTTTCCTCCTATAGTCAAATTACAATCCGACGCAATCATGTCTGTAGGTTGTGTGTAAGTCGCACTTTACGATTTTTCTACGTATTTTAGCTTCAGAAAGCCAATGAGTTCAGTGATTTCCTTGCACCACATGGAGGGCCTGCATGGTTGGGTATGCGTGGTTCGAAATTATTTTTGCCGAAGCGACGTCCTACGCTGGATTTTCTGCGCCACAGGGCCCTTAACGCTGTCGCGTCAAAAATGCACGACAACCGGAGGTTTTCTGCGGTCACGCGCACACTCGCTGCCGCATTGCGGACGAAAGAGTCTACACAGTCGTCTGCCGAACTCTTCTTCTATACGCACTTACAATTGGCCGAAGGCTTGTTAGCGCACGCAGCCTAAAGCCACTTCTATCGAAGCGTTTGCATTCGAACAACCGGATCCGGCGGTCCTTGCCCGTCACATAAAGGACGACGCAGTGGCTGCTGAGGAAGCATGTGCGTCCGTATACAAATGCCTTGTCTGACTGTTTTAGAGAAAGCTACTCAGAAGCACGTACCCTGTGCCCGCATGCGCTCGTACGCTGGACGTCCGCAGCGTTCACGACTAATCCGTCGGGCTCTACGGCTTGTCCAGCGCCCATTAGCCGCTCGACCCTCGCTAATTGGGAAGTTTGGCCCGCGGACAAAGCTGGCTACCCTTTTGCTACGCGGACGCTGCTTCCGCTAATGACAAAGTTGCACGCGCTGACGTTACGAGGAGTTAATTGGCGAGACGCGAGGCAGGACTGTCAGGCATGGACAGTAGTTTGAAAGGCGAAAACGGGGAGATTTTAAGCAGTGTGCCCAATGGGTTGTTGCCTTCAGTACTTTTCCAGCACCCTTTTGAAGCTTTCTCTTCTCCTGTTATCAAATGGCAGATGTTGCAGCACGAATGCTGAGCCGTCTATTTCCAGTCCAATGTAGAGGTGCTTTTACAGATATGATCCTTATACACTCTAACACATAACCCTGATACTCTTGTACATAGATAGTATATTGATTTCGCTCCATGTGTTAAATAAAGGAAAAGTAGATAGGTCTGCGATCTAACGAAAGAGAAAGGATTTGGCAAAACCCACCAAACAATGACCGCCGTCGGTAATGCGATTAGAACATTCAAGCAATGGAGCGACACTTCATATTGCTGAAGAAACGTTTCTTTAGAATATGTACTTGTCATATGAGACTTCCGTTGCTCCGGCTATATGCGACAATGTTTTCGGTATCGGCCCACTTTTACAAGACACTCGCTTATCCAGGCTGCGAATGATATCGACACATGACGAAAATTCCTGGAGACGACGCACTTATGACGACAGTATCCCGAAGAGGGAGGAGTCACGTCCGCTGGATTGACGAAGGTGGTATGACGACCATGGCATGAACAGAAAGTGAGGACGGCGAGCGTGTAACGATGACGGTCGAGCGTGTGACGGGGACGGTACCACGAAGACTGTATATGACGACTATGGCGTTATGAGGATGGTATGACGGCAACCGAACGCCGAAGCGTGAATGACGACGACGGAATGGCCATGATGGCGTGACAATCACATTATGACAACGAATGTCAGACGAGGACGTAATGACGATGACATGACAACGGCGGCACAATCGCAATTGAGTGACGAATCACAACTTAATGGCGACAGCATGATTACGCTAGATTAATGAAGAAGGAATGGCGTCGATGGAACGACGAATGTAGCTTTAAGACGACAACTTTATGACGACGACGGTGTGACGACGGTAGAACTGCCATGACGGCATCACGTCGACGGTAGGACAAAGAATGCATGATGACGACTGTATAACGATGACGCAATGACGAGAATGGCACGAGAAGGCTATGAAGACAATGGAATGAAGAGTTTATGACGACGACGACGGGACGACTGAATGACGACCGCACGACGAGAACGGTATGAAGATGAAGTGACGACAATGGAACTACCTCGGCGGCATCGCGACGACCATGTGACAACGAATTGCATCACACATTATGGATTGTGGCCGGGGAGCTGGCAAGACGTATCCACTTGAAATGAATTTCCAGGTGGGTACCAGTTTTGATACATTATTTCCGAAAATATGGGACGAAATATATGGACGTTCAAGTTACTTGTGCTCTTCAATGCATAAAAGAGCGTTCTGTTAAAAAAGCAAGTGGTACAACTTTTCATTTTTACGGCGAGATCGAGGCGCAAATCTCCAAACTGGTGTCATTCTGGAAAATCATTCAAAGTGAATACGCCTCGCAAACTCACCGGCTACAATTTATAACTTGCAATATTTGCTTTAAAGTAATTAACCATGAAGTTAATGAATTATTTTTTGTTAATTGGTTGAATAGGCGTTTCGATTTCTCGTGCGAGAAATGTCCGTCTCTCTCGTCAGTACTGCTCGGGGACTAAGAATTATGTTATCTGCAACAGGCAATTCTTGCAATTTATGTAAAACTTAAAAACAACCACACCGGATAACGCTATCATACAACACAGCAGTCGTTCAGGTTTGCATAGGTGGCATCCGCCTCAAGAAGCATGTCAACTTCATGATCCACTGACGTTACCTGGTTGTCAAACTCGCCGCCAGCGGGCTTCAGCTCCAAATTGACAGCCACAACGGCATACAAAGCGCGTCAAGTTGTTGCAACTGCGTCAAATCTAGCATCGGGCGGTTATCGTTTCAGCGATTTTCCGCTAGCGGATTCGGCGCATCCGTAAGGACCGAGCGAATAGCACGGGGTTGCGTCAGCGTATCGCCGAGCAAAGCGGAGTCGTGTTACGAGACCTGACTCGCAATAGATCGCAGTATTGTTCTTACTCAACGGCGCTGTGCTGACAGGGCTTTAGACGCGCAAATCCAATTTCATGCGCGTATGCAGCGTTTTGCGCCACTTTTTATCCTGGAGGCTCAGTGTGAAGTTTATCCAGTTGCTCCACAAAGGAGCGGCGAGATCTTTCGCCTTGTCAAACAAAAGGAAGCGAGAGATCTGCTCCGCCCGGCACTGCTACATGGCCGTGAAATGCGAAACATGCAATTGTCGTAGTGCAGGCCACTTCGCAATATCGCGATGCGCGTCTGCCGTAGAAGCTTTTGAATACATGTGTTAAAGGCATCGACTTGAGAAAAGAGGATTTCTCTCCGTACAAAGGTGAGAGAGGCGTACAAAGGACGCATAGCAACGGCACAGAAAAGTGCAAGCGTGGGTGGTGAGAAATATCAACGACAAGAAAAGACAAAAAGAATGCTCCTTCGCTCCTTGAGAAATACGAGCTATAAGCGACAGCCAAATGTATTTGCGGATGAGACTGAAAATTGTAACACGTGTTGGCTTGCACAACAGCCGTTGTCGCACAAATTTTGTTTGTTGCGCTCATCCAAACACTTTGATTACACCGAGAAGTGCCAAATGATTGCAGCAAGTGACACAAGCTTCCTTCTTTTGCGAGTGCATATTAAGTTTATTGATGTCGTGCGAAGTCACCATGATTGCAAAATCGGCACTTGCACTCAGAAGTGCTAGGACTGACACGGTTGTACGAATAACAAATAATCAGCTTGTCCAAGCGAACAGGTTCTTCCGGATGAGTATTTTATATATATATATATATATATATATATATTTCCGTGATTCAGACAGGAGTGTCATTAGGAATTTAGCAGTGATTACTAGCAATGTAGATTGCCACTGAGCTAATGAGGGAACGCAGCGCCTAATAGACACAACACCGTAGGATAGAACGTCAACAAAAATGACACTTGTTAACTGTGTAGTATATTGAAAGGGCCCACGACGCAAACGGTAGTACGCATGCGCGGATACCGAAAGGCAGGTAGAAAATGCATTGAAATAACCTTAACGTTCTCTACCAGGAGCTCGAGGTGGGTAGATGTGACGCGGGTACAGAGGATAGCTGATCATAAAGATAACAGCATGAATTTACATACAACAGAGAGAGAGAGAGAGAGAGAGAGAGAGAGAGAGAGAGAGAGAGAGAGAGAGAGAGAGAGAGAGAGAGCAAAGATAGGAAAGGCAGGAGCGTCCGGTTTGCTATCTTACACTAAGGGTACGATAAACAAAGCAACAAAATCCCAATAAAGAAAGGCGTCAGGCAGGGAGATACGATCTCTCCAATGCTATTCACAGCGTGTTTACAGGAGGTATTCAGAGACCTGGATTGGGAAGGATTGGGGATAAAAGTTAATGGAGAATACCTTAGTAACTTGCGATTCGCTGATGATATTGCCTTGCTTAGTAACTCAGGGGACCAATTGCAATGCATGCTCAACGACCTGGAGATGCAAAGCAGAAGAGCGGGTCTAAAAATTAATTTGCTGAAAACTAAAGCAATGTTTAACAGTCTCGGAAGGGAACAGCAATTTACAATAGGTAGCGAGGCCCTGGAAGTGGTAAGGGAATACATCTACTTAGGGCAGGTAGTGACGGCGGATCCGAATCATGAGACGGAAATAATCAGAAGAATAAGAATGCGCTGGGTTGCGTTCGGCAGGCATTTTCAGATCATGAACAGCAGGTTGCCATTATCCCTCAAGAGAAAAGTATATAATAGCTGTGTCTTACCAGTACTCACATACGGGGCAGAAATCTGGAGGCATACGAAAAGGGTTCTACTTAAATTGAGGACGATGCAACGAGCTATGGAAATAAGAATGATGGGTGTAACGTTAAGGCATAACAAAAAGCAGATTGGGTGAGGGAACAAACGCGAGTTAATGACATCTTAGTTGAAATCAAGAAAAAGAAATGGGGGCATGGGCAGGACATGTACTGCGGAGGGAAGATAACCGATGGTCATTAAGGGTTACGGACTGGATTCCAAGGGAAGAGAAGCGTAGCAGGGGGCGGCAGTAAGTTAGGTGGACGGATGAGATTAAGAAGTTTGCAGGGACGACATGGCCACAATTAGTACATGACCGGGGTTGTTGGAGAAGTATGGGAGAGGCGTTTGCCCTGCAGTGGGCACAACGAGGCTGATGATGATGATGACTAAGGGTAAGGGAAACGGGGAACATACAAAGAAAAATTCATTTAACACAGGAGCCTGAGATATACTTTCCTCATTTCATTCGCTTTCAGTGCATATACTACCGAACCCGATCTTTAACTAAAGAAAAGCAGTTAGGTGGGCTTATGCAATCCCCCTGTGAAGAACAGATGCAGTAGCGAAACTGGGAGTGCTGGTATAGGATGCCTTACAATCGCCGTGGAAACCGTCATACACCGACTGGACCCCAGCCTGCGACTTCATCCTCCACCTGGACTATCCTGACCCGAGACAACGGTGCTTTGCCGATTGTGGCTTGGCGCCGCGTTTACGAAGCCGTTTGCTTTTCGCATCGCGTGGGAGGATCGATAGTGCTTCGTGTGAGCGCTGCGGCGACGAGGAAACTATCAAACACGTTCTTTGTCATTGTCCCCGACACAGTCGCTCGCGACCGCGCTGGCGCGTCTTCCCGATTGGCCGCTTTCGGGGCAGACAGTCCTGGAAAGCCGACTTATGCAGTCGTCGCACCGCAAGACAGTGAAGGCACGCTTGAAATTTTTCCGTTCGAGTGGCCTATTGGTGAAACTGTAGTTCTCATGGACGTTCAGAACGTTCCCTATCTCGCCCCCTTCTTTTTCCGTTTCTTTGCTTTTCTCTCTGCTGTTCTTTTCACCTTTCATTTCTCCTTACCCTTCCCCCAGTGCAGGGTAGCAAACCACAATGTTATCTGGCTAACCTGCCAGCTTTTCCCATGCCATTTATCTCTCTCTAGGATGGATTACTAACGACAAGAAGGATGCCGTCATGTTATTAGCATGATGCAGGCTATGAGAAATAACGCTTCATCCAAAGCCGCTCAGGGGACTAAGGAAAGTTGACTTTTCAACGCATGTGAAAAATGGCAAGTGCGAGAAGAAAAAGACCCCCCTCCCCTCCCCCCTCTAGAACTGTGGCAAGTTCACCAATTCGCCACAGTACAACAAGTGAAACGTGGGATTAGGCGGGTGCGCGTTTTATCGCGTTTTGCTGGACCAAATGGAAGTTTATTCACTCACTCAACAAGTGAAACGTGTGCCATGTTTTACATCATGTTTAAGGTGTCTGCGCGTGCTTTGCGGTTTGAAGGGGTAGTCCGCGGTCTGCTTTAAATCTACGATGCAGACCATTTGAGTTGCATAAACCCACCGCAGAGGCTATGGCGTTGCGCTGCTGAGCTGGAGGTCGCAGGTTCGATCCCGACCACGGCGGTCGCACTTTCACGTGCGGGAAGTGCAGAACACCCTCATGGACTGAGATTTAGGTGCTGTTAGATACGGTACCGTTCCCTGAGCCTACTTCGAGTTCACCAGACCACATCGAATCGCGCCACAGCTAATTAAGGAGCGCAGATGCACGGATACTACATTCCCGAGGCGCGGCACGTGCAAACAAGTTGGCACCCCCACTTCGTGTGCCGCAGGTGGAGCTATTCACTGCTTGACTCTTCCCGAAAGTGAAGCGAGAGCCTGGCACTGTTGCGGGTAAAGTGGGTCCCGAAGCAAGACGGCTGTAATGCGCCGTGAAAACCTGGCAGCGTCGCCCCCATCCATCTATTGTGACGGTGCATTACAAGTCAGCAAGGCAAGACCGCAGGGAGAAGTAAGCCCTCGCCGATTGGCAGAAGATGGCGTCACCTGAGCGGGCTCTCCCATTGGCCGAACGTGACGTGTCTTCGAGAAACCGAAGGGCTTAAAAGACGCAGACCGGGAGCAGCAGGAGAGGATTCCTAGAGCATTCCTTGATTCATCTCTTTCGAGCTTCTTGCCACGGGCCGCAGCGTCCGAGTTGCTGCCGGCCCGTAATGACTTTAAGACTGTTAATTGACTTTCACTGTAAATAATGTAAATAAACCTCCCAAGTTTTCATCTTAATGTCCTCCTCAACTCTTAGAGTGCACGTTACATTATCTCAGGTGGTGAAAACGTAACCAGGAGATAATTGGCGAACATAATCATGCCTTTGTTCTCGCACGTAAAACCCGATTATTTTAGTTTTTGTTTTAGTCGCACCGTGTAAACTCACCGCCAAGATGAGACGGAACAACGCATGTATATTGAAAATGAGCAATTTTCCTTGTGTGCGTTTGCAATGAGGAAAAGTTCCATGAGCGCGTATTGAACAGGAGCACAACATAACAAATAGCAAGGAGTAAACTTCTGACTTGCACGTCTGCGGCAATCACTGAACATAGATGAAGCGTTCCCTTTCATATAGCCGGACAGTGTTTTTGAAACTTGGAGCAGCGCTGGTTCGAAAGTGAGGTCTTTCTTTGCTTTTCTCAGACAACGGCGTCAACCAGCCACTTAAAGGGGACACTAAAAAAAAGAAAATAAGTCCAGATAGATCGACAGATTATTCGTCTAGAAGTCTATCATTGTTTTCATACAGAAATAACTAAATACTAATAATAAGAAAGCTTTATTATCAGAACGTTGTTATTATGAATTAACAATAAATATACTTGAACAAGAAGCGCTATTATACAGTCATTTTTATGATAGCCGGCTGATACTAAAGGGGTCTACAAGAACAAGCACGTTTTGTTTAACTCCGTAATGACTGAACAAAAAGCTTGCGCACAAGAAACGACCACTTTAGAGAGCCGGAGCAAAGTGCGGAACCACCAGCCTTGAGGCAATTGAATGTCCGTTCTTTTCAGACCGTTAAACAGTTAAGAACGAGCCGTCGTTCCAGTTTTACACGTCATAATTTTCACCCTCGAATATGCACTGCGCCTTTCTTGCTTTCTTCGCTTGAACACCTCTACGACAATCCCCCAACCTCCCCCCCTTCCCTTACTCTCCCCCCAGTTTCTTTCTCGAATGTTTTCCCACCACACTTGCGCGTTTTTCGTAGATTTGTAAGACATACACAAGTTATTCAAGCCATAAAAAAAAGAAACGTTGAATAAATAGCGGATGTAATTATGGCTTCACAAGAGCGAGAGAGAGAGAGAGAGAGAGAGAAAGTGAGCGATACAAAAATGGTTCAAAACAAAGAATAGAAGTCTCCCCAGCAGCAGCCACCCTTTGCTGACATCATACTTTCTTCTTTTACCTTTGGTTACAAGAAGCAGTTCGATCAATTGTGGTTCCTTCGGGTCTTGCCGCTTCTCGGCCGAGACAGCTTGCTTCGCTGCCAACGCTACGCCGTTTTCATTCCGACTGCGGAAAGCGGGATCGGCCGATCGAGAATTACTCGCGCCTCGTTTATCGACACCCTTATTCAGCGGTACAGCGCGAGACGACGCGTCATCATTCTGGGACTTTCGGAACGCCTAAATTTACCGTAAGCGTTTGTCATCGGCTCGAAGCCTTCGGGTAAAAGCGATTTCGTAGAAATGCATTTTTCGAATATCCTCTGAATCTTGCAACAAACGATCCTGCGTTGACAGGGTTGGCTGGCGCTATGTAACGCAGGGCCACGAGAGAAGGAAAACTAGAACACCGCTGACTAGAGGCTGAAATTTATTGTACTGAATGAGTGCAGCAGCTGAATAAGCGATGCGGTAAACAAGAAAGCTAGAAAACAGATAAAATGCAGACCCTAACCCCCCGAAAAGAATGTTGTTGGGCGATGCTTACAGACAGCAGAGAAAGCTAAGGATGCATCCATGTATTCGAATTACGCGATTGATGGCATGCTGGAGTAGGGTCCCTCTCTTTCTCTCTCTCTTTCTCTCGTTCTCTCCCTTTCTTTTGAGCCACATCTTCTGCGATGATACCCGCGTCTGTGTCAGTTTTCTTCTTCTTTTTTTTTTTCCTTATACACATTTATCTGTTTTTTTTTTTCTGATGACATCAACGATGACACCACATTGTTCGCGTGCGGCCTTGTTGTTTATTAGCTGCGAGAATGCAGAAAGTTTGACTACTGAAGAGCCCGCTGCCTTGCTCTGTCATTAACAAATCGGCTAGTTTGAAATTTGTGACGGGCCCTGCTCTGCAGTTTCACGCACGCGTGGCCCTCGATCTTTGTTACAGGCGAGAGTCACGGTGTCTAATTGCAGATTAAAGACAGGCTGACGGCAACAAAGAATTTTGTGACGCTCTAGTATAGTTGATATTTAGTTTTTTATACGTATGATTACTGATATTAGGCATTACGATAGTTGAGGAGGTTCACAAAAATTACGACGCAACTGCTGATTGTTATGTTTTTAGGGGCTGTACGGGAAAGTTTACATCCGTCGTTGCTCGTACGGAGAGCCTGGACTCAAGCGGTCGATTCACCGTTTATCCACTTCTTTATATTGAGGATATCCTCAAGAAATTATACAAATTCAACAGAGAAACGTGTGGTTCAGATGCTTGGGTAAAGAATACGGCCGGATGGTGAGAACTTTTCAGGAAGTCAGCCGGAAGGTTTCAGAAACACGTACAAAAACAAAACACAAGGAGAAACAAAGGGGAAGGACGCTTCCTTCCCGCGGTTTTGTTTTCCGGGCGCATTCTTTCCTTCGCTGAATTCTAGCGTTTAGCCAGCAATAAACGCACGAGCTGTCCCACTCACGCTTCTATATATCTTTCATGAATATTGCGAAATGAACGCATCAAGAGCTTATAGGAAGTCGCAAATACTGGGGCACCGGCTACACGTGGAATTGCAACACGAGCAACACAGCAGGCTTCCTTGCTCAGATAACGAGAAATGAACAGTAATATAGTAACGGTTCCCACCGATCGTCCATGCTTCGTTTTGCCGCATAGCCAGCCAGCAGGAAGTCACGACAGCGCATACTCGCGTGCGTCCTATACTGGGCGCTACGTTTAACCCGTGCCGCCGGTGATGGGAGCAAGGCCTCGTGCGTCCTTGTTTCCCATCGGCCCGTTCGAATGGCTCCGCCGTGTTCTTCTCAAGTCTTCCGCTCGCCCCTGACATTGAACGCGCCCCCGACACGACGATGTCGGAGGCCGCCGCATCCATGTTCCTTACGCAGCGCCGCCGGGCCAGAGCGTCGCAACTAATAAAACAAAGAACGTGTGCGCTAACTCGGAGAGCAGAGTCCGTAGGGAAGCTCACCGCGTCTGGGTCGAAACGGACGTCGCTGACCTTGAGCGAAGCTGTGCCTTAAAAGGTCGTCGCTTGCACGATCGCGACGGGAGCCGGCGGTTGTTCGACTGACACTTTGAACTCGACTCCGTGACGCACCCCGAGTCGGGCCCTTGTCGGCGGATGAACGGCAGTGCGTGGTTCCACCGTCGGCTGTCAGCCAGACGCTGTAACGTAACGAGGCCAGCAAAGCACGAGACAGGACGATTCACGTTCTTTCTTTTTTCTTTGCTCGCTCGACGAGTCGGGTAGACGACGTGCGTAGGAGGAATCGCAGCTAGTCGTGCTTTTGCCGGCGCGGCGTTCGTTTCCTCTTCCGATTTCTGGCTGCCGCACTGTCTTAGTTTTTGTTCGATCACGATTCGGCGGGGGATCACGAAGGAAGGCATTCCGATGGCTGCTCTGACACGTGCCCCAATGTACGCGCACGTCTGCCCTGCGTCACGTTGGCATACATGTCGGAACGAACAGTGACCTTAAGGCGCTGCTCTTCGAGTTCGGGACAACGTCCTCAAGTCGATAAAAATGCGTAGTTTCGTGACGTAAGTCGTAGCTAGGTGGCATCACGAGTAACACACGTCGTCGGCACATTCGTTCGTTTCCAGAGAAATGAAGCTGACCAAAGTTTTTCACTCGGGGCGCATAGTAAAGAAGATTGCATGACAACTTAGGTCGCGTGGACGGGCATAAGAACCGTTATCACTCAGAGAGAGAGAGAGAGAGAGAGAGAGAGAGAGAGAGAGAGAGAGAGAGAGAGAGAGAGAGAGATTGGTTCAAAACTCAAGGAAAGACAAGGTGCTTAAGGGGACACTTAAGCGAAACAACAAATCAGTTTAGCCTAATAAAGCATTGTTTGAGAACACTGCAGGTAACCATTTTCATTTCGAAATAATGCTTTGATTATTAGGTGAGAAAATGAGGGACGAAATATCAGTATTTGAATTTCGCGCCGAAACCGCGACGCCGATTGGTCAGTGTGACGTCAGGGATTCCGAGGTATGTTTTCGCATTTGGGCCGCGTTGGCTGTGTGAAGGTTCCCGCAACTTGCCATGTTTAATATATGGTTCCTCTAGAACACAATGTAGTCAATCTGTACCGCTATATATGTAGGTAGGCACTAGAAGATGCCATCAATATCCATGACGTCACAGCGACTAGGTGCGGGAGCTTCAAGCAGGCGTCACCACCCGTCTTTCGTTCTTGCGCTTTTTCTGGCTTACCAAGCGTCTTATCGTGGTAAGAGTGGTTTTTTTTGGTGTCCTAGAGGGGTAATTTACTGATGCAGAAGAAATAGTTTTTCTCTTTGGTGTCCCTTTAATGAAAGGATTGCTCTGGTTTGATAACCCTAACTGCGGTAGGAGGAAATAGGGGTTCCAAACATCAGCAAAAAGGGGGAGAGAAAGAAGGGAACAATGAACAATGGAACAATATCTGTGTGGGCACTGTCACACAGTGCACACAAGTTTGGATCAGGTCAGAACAGCTTTCTACTTGTTTATTAAGTACGAAAGAATGGCACTCTTCCTCCACTGATATTAGCCTACATAAATATTTCCTAAAAAAAAAAAAAGTCGGAGAACTTATACGTATGCAACTCAGTTTCCCAAGAACTGCACTTGCTACAGAAGGTCTCTCGTTGAGCACGCCGCCCAGCATAGCTGCTCGCCAGTAGAATAATACATCATACGAGCATTCCGAACGTACGAGCTCGTGAACAGCATAATCATTTAGGCTAGGGGTTCGCGAGTGGATAACACTCTGAATTCACCACAGCACACTCCCGGGGTGAGCAACTTCTTTCGTTCGTGCCACAACGCTCGCTCTTAATTTAATACGCGGCCAGACGACATCGGAATCCTGTCCTCTCCGAGGTCGCAGTCACGAGATACAGAGCTCCGGCCAGCCGGCTTCCGCATGATGGAGTCGTCGCCGCCGCATAGTTGCTCCGTGTCATGCAAGTCGTGTCTTGCGGGATGGCAAGGTGACCGCTTGCTCAGTCGATCTTCCCGTGCTCGATACAGCGTACGTCTTCTTTTCCTCTTGCTTCGAGAGCTCTAGGGGACCAACGTAGCAGGAAACATGGAATGCCGTGTGCCCGTGATGAGTAGTCATGAACGGCGCACGTCGTCAGTTTCCCGCGCCTCATGCCGGATGTATGCATAGCGGGTCGCCTGCAGCACGATCGGGGATTGGAGGTCTGATGTGCTTCGATAAGGCAATCGTCCATGCGTTAGAACAGTCTTCAAGCTCTCTCGCAATTCGGCATGGTGCGGGATTTAAAAAAAAAAAAAGAAAACCGAAACGTAACATGTATTTTCATGTGTTGCACAGTCTCTAAGGAACTGCCGATAACAAATGGGAAAGAAAGGAATCAAAAGTGATTGCGTGGTTGGTCAAATACAATGAAAATATTGGATTATTAGGATGAATAGCAAATTAGGGTCGTACCGTACTTGCCACTGATGTAGGCCTAGCGGGGGGCAAGAACTGGTCAAGCTCCGCAGTTCTTTCTTTTTTTTTTTCGCAGTTCATGCTTCACGCTTATGGGTTTCCTTTCCACAATAATAAAACAATCATTTAAAAAAGTTCCGTTGTTATTGTAGTCGTTGCTGGACACGCTAAAGTAAAATGTTATAACAATAATAAACAACAATTTCAAGGAGGGAACACAAAGGTGGAACATTTCGCGCGGTATCCTCAAGCGTCCTATAATTATTCGGAAAGTGATTGCCCGACCTTACGTGCATAAGTTTAAAGAACAGTGGCTGCCTTGCTTTCACGACATCTTCATGCACTAAGTGAAGCGATCTATGAGCTGACCGCTAGGCCAAATTGAAACCACTGATACCCCTTTCACACGGAATGCTTGTTCAAGGAAAAAAAAGTTCGAACGAGTGATCTAGATGTTATAGTTCGCCTGCCTTCGCACCTGTGGAGGATTCTAGAAAGAATGACGAAAAACCGTTGCCTATAGGTTGTCATGAACTTCCTCGATTCTTGGGTGTCGAAAGCCCAACATTACCATCTGATAATAAACGTAACACTTGGGGCCAGTTAAGTTGTTATAACGGGATATTTTGGAGATACGTAAGCTCGAAGTTCTATCAGACTCTATGAGCTTTCAAGTGCACTAAGCGTACATATATATATACACAGGCTGTGTCAACTATCATGCACTAAGATTTAACAATACGCAAATGCCACGTAGCTGTACAGAACCAAGGTAACGTTGTTTGCCGTCGCTTGAAGAAACTCAGATTATATTAATTTCCATTCCGCTTAATTAAATAGCGAGTCTTAACAATTTAATCAACTTAATAAGTATTAGAACTATATGAAAAGTGTGAATCAGAAAATTGTAGAGTGACATGAAAAACTCCCGATACAGAGAGAGAGGTAGAAGAAAGGGGAAAGGCAGGGAGGTTAACCAGAGGGGAAGATCCGGTTTGCTACCCTACGCTGGGGAAAGAGGGGAGCGGGAGGTAAAGTGATAACAAAGTAGAGATAAAGAAAGAAAGGAGCACAGACATGCAATCACAGTTGGTCACTGTCGCCGCGCACTGTCACCGCACAGCACAGTAGCACTTGCAGCACTATGAACATCTGTTCATGCTCCAGCCGCTTGTCGAATTCTGTAGCCCTTAAATGCTGCAACAGTGTCCTCGTCGCCCTCTGCTGCGATGGCTTGTGATGGCGGCATTTTAATATAACTTCCTCTGTTAGAGGTCTTCGGTCAAAGCGCCCTATCGCGTTTGCGAGCGATCGTCTCTGTAAATTATAGCGAGGACAGTCACAGAGAAGGTGCTGAAGAGTCTCCTCGTTACCAGAGTAACCACACGAGGCGTCGTCGGCCCATCCGATTTGGAAAGCAAAAGACTCTCTGAACGCCACCCCTAGCCATATTCGACAAAGCAGGGTAGCTTCGCGACGGCAGAGTCCAGCTGGAATGCAAAGGTGTAGAGAAGAGTCTAGGTTATGCAGCCGGTAGCTTTGTGTTGCTCAATACGTGCTACATAAAAGTGTTTTTTTTTTTTCGAGCGTGAAACAAGCCTGCGAATACACGCAAAACGACTCGAGCAGCCAGTCGCGCGGCAATTTTGCGTGTATTTGCGGGCCCCTTTCACAATAGCAAAAAAAAAAAAAAAAAAAAAAAAAAAACTTTTGTGGAACACGTATTGAGCAACAGAAAGCTGTACCGGGAGCTTTTCATGTCGCTGTACAGTGTTCTCATACACACTTTTCATCTAATTATAATATTTGAAAAGCTGATTATTTATAAAGACTAATTGGGAAATTAGGCACAATGCAAAAAGTAGTCTGGGTATCTCCAAGCGGCGGCCAACAACATTACCTTGCTTCTGTCCAGCTACGTGGCATTTGCACATATTTAATTATTGCTGCATGTAGTTGGGACGCCCTGTATACAATTCTATGGTTCTATGGACAGTTCCATGACAGTAAAATGGCGTTTCCTTTATTAGAACCATGATCGTACTACATACACTATCGTTGCGATACCGCATGTGCCGCAGTGCTTCAGTTCGATGGCCTCACTGAACAGCTTAGAGTTACACTCACTGCAAAAGCTTTGGCAAACGAATCGAGACACGGTCGGCAAACCGTCCTCAGGGTGGCGCAATTTTAATTCCCGCGCTGCAACCGCTAGCTCTGCCCAGAAATTTGATCGCCCACGCCTGCGTTATGTTCACCCAGTGCTGTACAGTATTGCACAATTTCTGAGCACACAGGTCCGGAACCTTTGAACCGCTTATATGTCTTTGAAAACAATCTGAGCGAAACATTAGAGCATCGCTGAGGGCCACGACCTTATCTCTCCTGGATGGCGAAATGAGTCATTGTTGCGCTGCCGCCGCTTCTATTAAAAACGTGTTGAAATTCGTGAACAAAGTGAGCGTTTCGCAATCAATGCCTCATCGCTGCTATCAACAACTGTTCATTTTCATTATTTTTTTTTTCTTTTGGACTCCGACAGGACTTGTTTGCTAACAGACTAGAGGTTTCAGCTTTCGTACCACGTGAAGAAAATTAACAAGATACAGCTCTGTTTCAGCGATTTTCAATCTTCTAACTTATTGTCACAGTATTTCTATGCATGGTAACGCGAAAAAAAAAAATAGTAATACAGTTGTGATTAACTCTCAAACTGGGGAACATATGTTGCCCATCGGGTACATGGTAATACCATATTCATTTAATTACTGTATTTCTCAAAGGGATCCTTTTTTTTTTTGTTCGCAAGGGATATCAGAAAAAAACTTTGCAAGAAGGCCTGCTGCGCGTCTGCTTCTGGGCACGATTCATTAGGGCGTTTTGTTGCATTTTCAAATTTTGCATCTTTCATAGAGGAACACTTCTCCAGCAAAAAAAAAAAAAAAAAGATATGTATATGTCTACGTAAACAGTTCTTTTGGAAGCTATTCTTTTTTTTATTTCTGAGTCTCCGCACTTAGAACATATCTAGGCGAGGTTATGGTGTTTCAGTTCAGCTGAGCTGAGTTAGGTTAGGTTAGGTTAAGTGGTGAATCCATGTCAGCTTGGCTCCACCATTTTTCCTGACATGCTCCACCAAATCCCTGTATACTATGGGTCTGCAGTGATTACTGAGCTCTATAAACACTTTAACGTACAAGGGGCCATGCACGATAAAAGAAACTCTTAAGAAAGATGTTGGTTTTCATGGTAACTTCTCGTGGCATTCGAATCTCATCAAATCATTCATATACACAGCTTTGCTCTTGAATTAACCGTGTGGCTTATAGATTTTGGTTGATATGTCTGTTTTCTGTTAAGGTATTGTGCAACTTTCATACTTTTAACATATGCTTACTAGATTTATGCAAACCAGGTTTCTCTGTGACGCAAAGATGCGAGAAATCCGCGAATATTCAACCAATTTTTCTTCAACTGCAAATCTTTCTTTTTAATATGTTTGCATTTATTTCTTAAATCTTCGTGCACTCTCGGGCGAAGAATAGCTTTTTTTTTTATTTTCTTTCCCTTTCGTGCAAGGATCATTGTTCCACAGATGACACGTAGGAACTTGCGGCAGCCCTTGAAATAACATCCGTTTGAGAGACACGCTTATAGTGATCCCTTTGAATTCTCCCATGTGCACTCAGGGCTCACTCTCTCCCTCTGTCCATTCCTCCTTTTCCTTACGCTCGTCGCTTCGATCTCCCTGCCTTTATTCTTCTTCCTTTGTGCCTCTCTGTTCAGTATTGCCGTTTCAGGCCATACATTATTTCGCCCTTTCGTTCCCACGGGAAATGAGCTCTAACGGTCAAATTCTAAACAAAGCTTTTTTTTTATTTCTTTTCCTGCTTCGAACGCACCTAAAAATTTGAGAGCAGTGTTTTATGTTAGCCCTGACAACAATACATCGATGCGACAGGATATGAGCATCAAGTTATCCTGGAGGCCATAAAACAAATCCTATAAAACATCCTACAATGAGTGATGCCTTTATAATATCGACGCAACGTTGTGGTGCTTCAGAAATTTCGGTAACGGGATATTACAGAGGGCGGCGTAACAAAAGACGGCAAAATGGGTTATGTGTTTTTGGATGAACGCGGAGGAGAACCAACTTCACTTTCAGTTAACGGGCTCTAAGCTGACGTGGTTGCGCAAGCTGTTATTTAAAGATTATGAGGTTTTGCATGCCAAAACCACGATCTGATTATGAGGCACGCCGTAGTGGGGGACTGCAGAAAATTTGAACCACCTGGGGTTCTTTAACGTGCACCTAAACCTAAATACACGGCTGTTTTCGCATTTCGCCCTCATCGAAATGCGGCAACCGCGGCCGGGATTCAATCACACGATTTCGTGCTTAGAAGTCCAACGCCATAGCCACAAAGCAACCAAGCCGGTTGAGCTGTTCGTTATGTTTGTCACACCCACAATTTTGATATATACAGTGTTTATCAGTGCGGCGTTCTCTCTTGTCGCATCACGAAGCTCATTCCTGGAGATTCAGAAATCCTGTTTGCACCGCGGCTCCGTCTTCACGCAACGTTGGTGAGCGGCGGCCCCAAGAACTTAAGAACCCTTTCGTAACGTTTTGCTTGGGCCCTAGATCTTGTTAGAACGACCCGTTTCAGTGGAAGAACTATACCCAGGCCTAGTTCCGTGAAGCTCCTCGTTGTGTGCACGTTTAGTGCCAGGCTCGTTTGCTGTAAGCACAGCTGTGTAGTCGTTGGGAACGTTTCGGCGAGGTTATAGAGCGAGACGTACTAATGGAAACACACACAAGCGCTAACAAACAACATAAAGAAAAGACGGCATGGCGGCTGGCTGACTCTACACCACAGCAAGTGAGGCTGCGAATCGTTGCTTCAGAGTCACTTCGTTGTGTCGAGGCACAGAGATGAACTTACTTGGCTGATTATAAAAACTGCACAAAAAAAAAAATTCAAGTTTGCGTATAGAGTATGGGAGGACGCCTTCGTTGGCATTGCTCAAGAGAATTTCGTTTTGAATGAAATATGGCGCGTGCACGGTATATGTTTGCGTCCGGACGAGCCGTGATATGCATACGTATAAACGCGCGCATCGGCCTCGAACAAAAGATTTGTTGTTAGCACTGGTGTGTGTTTCCCTTCCTTGTTATTAAGCATATACCTAAGTGCACGTATTAACAACAAGGCGCTACCTCGATGCTCGTGAAGCTGTAGTTCAAATGCTCGTGTACTCCCTCGCGTATGCTCATCTTATACCATACGCCGAACGCAGAGTACACATAAACACAATGATGTTAATACTGAACGCGTTATGTTGGCCATCAGCAACGTATTAGCGAGCAGGCGCGTGTTGTATTACTGAAGCAGTCGTTAAAACTTCTCCCCAGACGTTGTTGTGGCCCCATATTAACCTCGAGATTCGGTAGCACGATAAGCATACTTTCAGAAGAACGATATAGGAGGCTGATTACGTCGAAACGAGGAAAGTGCAACGTAAATGAACACACGCACAGAGTAGCGATCTTTAATGCATAGGCTGCACAGCTGTTTGTTTGAGCGGCCGACATTTACGATTTTCGGCGAACGCTCCCATTGGATCGGCAAACAACAACCGCCACGTAGGCGGCTTCTATCGACAACGGAGTTACGAGGAGCCGCAGGGCGGAACCAAGTCGCAGGCAACGGCGTATGTATACAGCGGCGCGATGAAAAGCTAGCGGGCCACGTATACATCCGGATAAGCGATACGCCACTGACTCCCCATTTAGCCCGCATCGTTTATTTTCCGAACACCGAGCCGCATGCTCCCACGGAAAAAGGAAAACACTAAAAAAAAAAAAGGGTAAACCAAACACCACTGCCAAGGCAGCGCGGAAGCCACCAGGGACAACGCCGGGCGTAACACGATAGACGTGCGCGGTACGCTATACTGCGAGCCCGCCCAGGGGAGCCCGGGATCGAACGGCGGACAGGCGCGCGGCGTTTCTTCTTTCGCGCATTGCCCATAAAGCTCGCATCAAATATGTACGAGCCCGGTAATAGCACGCCTTCCCTCCCGTCGACTTCCGTAACTGGCCCCCGCGCTTTAGCGAGAACCGGTAGTGCTTCGCCGAGGGCCGATGATAGGCCTTGTACGCATACAGCCGAGAGAACTTGTATACCGTTCCCTCTTGTAGCACGCTTTTGGAGACACGGGGATTCGCCGTGGCACTATGTACGCTACAGCGGCGGTTCTACGCATAAACGTTGACGCAGCGATCGGCGGCGCGGTGAAATATGCGCGCTCGCGGCGGAGTTGCTTCCCCTGTCCGCGACGAAGCGTGAGGGAGAAGCCCAACGTGCGTACATCGTCCTGCTGCTCCAGTGGAGAGCGCTGAGCATCAGCTTTCTTCCTTCTAGGGGGGAGGGGGGGGGAGGGTAGGAGTAGGCGATAGTCGCTTCCTTGTCTTTTCCAGTGCTGCCTACCAGCTGTCATTACTTTAATGCTACGATAGCTACTCCGCATAGCACTTCACAACAGTTTTCGGTTATGCTGAAAAACGACGGACGTAATAGCTGGCCGGGAGGTGTAAGATCGAAACTTTTTTCTAATTAATGTATCCAAAGCTGCACACGCGCTACTCCCTATTCTTACTTCCGTGGAAGTGAATTACTCATAGAGACCAGCAGTCCATGAAACAAGTTAAAACTCGGGATTATAAAAGAAAGAAAAGATAGTGCACGTTCAAACTATATTTACGTGACTCGTTGAACCGGTTGCCTAGAATCAAGATAAACCTGCACAAAACGGGATCACATATACTACGCAAGAAAACGAGACCCACTGCCTCGTCGTTTTCTTGGATGCTGTCTGGGCTCCACGTACGCTTCGTTTTGCCTCAAGTACGTGCCAACTAGGCTCACAAGAAGTTCTGCTATCCGCAACTAGAATGTTTGCCAGCACAGCTACCTACCATGGCAGTAGACGGCTAGTATAGCGTATTCTGGTCATAAAACGCCCTGAGATATGCAGCTCCAGGCCTACGTCACACATAAGCACATGTGAGAGCGTGGTCATGTTGCAATTTCACGCGGTCGACCGTATACTGCTAGCCGCTGCTACGCCCCCGCCCCCTCTCCGATCATGGGTTGAAAAGCGAATATCGTACTTTTTGTTTTGAACGAAAAAAATAAAAGCAAAACGCGAAGATGCTTACGCGAATGACTTTGACAGCGTGCCGGTGAAAGTCGACTTCTCGTTCTTTATCGCTGGATCCCTACAATCTCCTTCCCCCAAGTAGAGGGTAGAGAACCTGACTGCGTCTCAGGTGAACTTCACCGAATCACTTCTTCCGCATTGGCGGTCCAGCAACAGCAGAATTGCCAGAACGACACGGCAGATGAAGCCGTGCGCACCCCTTGCCGACAACATCAATGCACGTCTACAACGCTGTCGAGAACCGATGAAAGCGCGGCCACTTTGCTCACTCACTTATTGCAGTACACTTTAGCATTGGACTTCGCCGGATTTTAACCGACTCCCCACAGCATTGGTGGACGCTGACTCATGAATTTACATGCCACGCGGTCTCTCCCCATCGTAAAACAACTTTGGCGTGCCGCCTGTGATCGGGCGTCGCAATCAAAACCGCATGTTCCTCATCGGAATGGCCAACTGCGACGAATATGTGCAAACTAGCGCATTCTGTGCTACTGCCGATCCTTTAACTCTCGACGATATGCTGTGATCGCTAGCCTCAGCCGCTAAGACGACAGACAACAACAATGATCCTGAGCCCTCGGACGAAGTTGTCCAATGGCCACCAGAGCGCTAATGCGCTTCTCGACGGCAAGTGGACCGTACGATCGCTTGTGACTCTATACGTAAGAGAACATTCACCAGCGGGTGAGCGCACACTGAGTCTCCTCCGTTCTTCTTACCACTCCATCCCCCTTCTAAACGCGTAGAGTAGGCAACTGTGCACGACAACTCTTAATCTATCTGCGTTTACTACTACTCTCTCTCTCCCTTTCTCTCTCTGTCCGCCTCTTTCACTGACTGCAAATCCGTAATCATCGAAGGAAATATTCTGCTGGGGAAGTGGAAAATTTCTGTCTTTCATTGATCAGAAGCATACAGATCTATTTCCGATAGCTCCTCACCATTGCCATCAGAAAGATATGTTGGTGAGGGTAATAGTGTGAGAGGCGTCGTTACCCTGGCTTTCCTGACCTGTAATACATCCGTCAGGAGTCTCAGAGAAATAAAATGAGCAGGGACATGAATCATAAATGTCCCGCTTGGGAAGCCTTCTACTCTCTACGCCGGGAACCAAATTCTTTCTTATTCGAACTGGTAGTGCATCCAAACGACCACTTTCACGTAACTACTCTCACCAACTCGGGATAGATTGGGCAACATATACATGTTATATCATACTTTAGTTTAAGATTGCACTGAAGTTGTCAAATGGCGGTACATGCTGCAAATAAATTGCTACTGAGGGTAAACTCTAATCTTTTTTTTTTCTCTAGGGGGAAGAAATGTGGAAGTGAATGTAGAGATGCGAAAGATGCGGGGCCAGATTGAAGCCAAGCGTATTTAAAGCACGGCATCAGCCATGTTTTCTGGTAATGCCCGATCGCGATTACTGCCTTATGAGCTGCTTGCGTGAGACGCGGGGTGCAACTTAAAAGTGCTGCGCTATCGCGCCGTTTTCTCAGACACGGAGACAATATTCGAAATGTCTCTCAGCTCAGCACATGAAATATTGCTACGGGGAATTATTACGCGCGTAAGGCGAGACAACCTAGGCATTAGCCATATGGACACTGGGATTGCCAAAGATGTCCACCTTGACGTAGTGGTCATTCCAAGCTTTCATTTAGGTTTGTAAGTACCGGTACAATCTTTGTAGTGTCTTGAGAAACGCGGATCCTCGTTGTTTTCTACTTTTATGCTTCCTGAACATTTCATTAGAGGATGTGTTTCTACTAAAATTAATCTACCTAGTCCTGCAGCAAGCCAATTTTTCCTAGCCACGATTACCGGGTTTCTTTCCATAGATTGTGTGAGCCCAAGTGAAACGATTAAGGAACAATGTGCAAAGGCGACAATGAATCGCGGAAGAAGAGAAAAGCCTCGTCGGTAGCGGAGTTAAACATTGTAAACAACAACAACAATAACAACAACAACAACAACAATAACAACAACGACGACGACGACGACCACGACGGCAAAAGCAGCAAGGTCCGCTGTCCTGCACTCGGTGCAGAAAAACGAAGGTGTTGGGTGCCGGTATCTCGAAGATGCATCCGTGACCGTGGGACCCAGCTGCCTCCCCTTTGGCGAGCCTTGATTTATGGTGGCTACACAATTACTCCTATTGCCATCGGGTCGCTGCAGGCGTAATAGCAGAGGCTCGCAACTGCTGCTGCTGCTTATGGCGCGCGGAGCTGTACCGTCCCCTGCTCTAGCAGCCGCCTTGGAGCCGCGCCTGCCGGAAGCGAGAAACATGCCTCCGACAGCGTTTTCTATTTCTTTCTTTTTTTTTTCTTTCTTTCAATTTGTTTCTTTTATCCTTGATGCTTACTTGAGAAACAGTCGCTGCTAATTTGCTCTCTCGCACCGTAACTCCTACGTCAGCGATTTCGGTGCACTTGCGAAAGTATTTCGACGTGGGCTAGTTGCTACGTACTGAATATTTTTTTTTTTTTTTGCGACACACTGCACAAAAATGCAACGGGAAAAGTAGGAAGACACGCAGGACAGAGCTCAGGAATGCGGCGCTCTGTCCTGTGCGTTCTTATTCTTTTCTTACTGGAATTTATACGGCGGATTGCTCTTCGCAGCTTTCGACTCACTGGGTTATCCAAGGCACACAATAAATTAAAAATATTTCCGAAAAGTTTACAGGAAAGGCTGAAAAAGAAGCAGGGGTGCCTGATCGGGCTAGTTGGCGATCCACTGTCGCGAGTGAACAACGCGAAAGTAAAACATGGACGTACAAGACAAGTCAAGCGCTGACTACCAACTGAAGTTTTACTATCACTGCGCCCAAATTACACGAGGGTGAAAGAGCTATCCGAAAAACGAGTCGATGCGGCGCCACATTGCTGCAGAAGGTCGAGACCAATGATTGCGAGGAAACCATGGATTCAAAATGCTTAACTTCCTTTGCTTATGCGGGTTGAGTCCGACTATGCCTTACCTATACGTTAGTTTGGTTGGTCTTCAGGCCAGGCGCCTGCGTTCCCACTGAGGAAGACATTCTAGAAACTTCACAACTGTATACAATCGGTTAAGTGTTCACAGCTGTGTTTACCAAAGAAATGAAGAAAGAAAAAAGAAAGCCTGTCTAGCTGTCTTCTTTCTCTTAATTACTCATCCCCTTTTTCCCTGTGCAAGGTAGCCAACCGGACTTCCGTCTTGTTGACCTCCCTGCACTTCTTTGCCTTTCTCTCTTCCTCTACAAAATAAAAAAAAAAGAACGGAAAGAAAGAAAGACTTCCGAACCATTTCTTTTCTCGGAGGACAACCACTAGAAGGTACGCACAAACAAACAAACAAACAAACAAACAAACAAACAAACAAACAAACAAACAAACAAACAAACAAATTTGCTCGAACAAGCTAGACGAAAGGGAAAACAGCGCAGCAAAAACAAAACAAAACCTTTACACTCGAACATTTGGTCAACCGCCGTGGTACCAGGACTGTCGCTGGAGGCAGTTTTCGACAAGCTGACGTCATTTACTTTGTAATGTTCAGGTCAGATTCAATTATGAGTGCCTCGAAAGAGGTACTATATTCCAGATTTAATGGAAGTGGGGGTGCATAAGAATGTGACAGACTCCGAATTTGCTATATAAAGAATGCAAGTCCCCTAAGCCTCGGCATTCCTTTGCAATAACGTCACGTTTGTCATGGCCTTTACAATATGTGTGTGTGTGTGTGTGTGTGTGTGTGTGTGTGTGTGTGTGTGTGTGTGTGTGTGTCTGTGTGTGTGTGTGTGTGTGTGTGTGTGTGTGTGTGTGTGTGTGTGTGTGTGTGTGTGTGTGTGTGTGTGTGTGTGTGTGTGTGTGTGTGTGTGTGTGTGTGAGAGAGAGAGAGAGAGAGAGAGAGAGAGAGAGAGAGAGAGAGAGAGAGAGAGAGAGAGAGATAGAGAGATAGATAGATAGATAGATAGATAGATAGATAGATAGATAGATAGATAGATAGATAGATAGATAGATAGATAGAGAGAGAGAGAGAGAGAGAGAGAGCAGAAGAAAAACGTGGACAATGCCAGATAGCAAAACAAAGAAAGAAATGACATTCCTGTGGCATGGAGTGCAGGAGAAAGGCAAAGAGAGACAAATGTTCGTGCAAAAATGACGCCACTCACTTCTGCTCGCACTTATTCCTTTCTCTCCCTCTGGCCCTTCCATCCGTTATTCTAACCCGACCAGTTTCTGCCGAAACGCAGAGTGGCAAACCGAGCTTTCACGTCTATATAGCATCCCTGTGTCCGCTCTGTTTCTGTTATATATCTGTCTAACATAACTATGCCGTCTGCGTTTGCACGCCTCCCTTGCCGTACCACAAACCCCCAACAACTTGCCCAACTTTCGCTTGCTCTAAACGTGTCCCTCTGCTCTCTGTCTTAGTTCCACCGCTGTAGAAGTTTCATGGATTCCAAACTTTAGTTGCGTTCCTGCTTGTCTTTCCTGTTCTACTGACATTCGTGTGTGCAGGGCTGCACTTCCGAACATTGAATCCCCGTCTTTCATGTCTTTGTCTGTCCTATCATATGATCTGTCCATTCTTTTTTTCTCGGCGGGTAGAACGTACAGTGGGCAAACAGTAGATCTGGTTAACCATCTGCTCATCCTTTCTACGCTAGTGCTCGAGAGCACGAAGGCCGACGCTCATACGTTATGCAAAAAGCAAAGAACACGCATTTCATACATATATCTGTGCGGGTTCACTGAAGCTTGACGCACGCGCGCGGTTCTCCCTTTTGTTCTCCCAATGTTCGCTTCTCCTGTATGCAAATATCACGAGTTATGCGTGCAGACTGCAGAGCGCTTCCAACGCGCTAAGAGAGCGGCCGAGAAAAGTTCAGCTGCTCAATTATTCAAGCACCGCTGCGAGCGGGTTCCAACTCTTCGGCAAACGAACTCGTCATCCCCGAAGCTGTCGCACCGACATCTCGTTCCGAAGCTCGGCTCTCGCGCGGGAACGGGAAGCTTTTCATTTGCACCCACCAGGTTTGAGCGATTGCCGGAAGCAAGCGTACGGTGAGGTCGAAAGCCCAATGCTAAGCGGAACTTGGGTCAGTATTCAAACAAGAAAGAGAAAAGAAAGAAAAGAAAATATCTTAGGCTAGAATGCTTCGTGAGAGAAAAAAATTTCTGCCAATCCTGATGCTGGAAACATCGTTAGAGAAGGCGGCCAGACGATGGCAAACAGCACTTACAAACGAACTGCTTTGTGAATTCGGCCATTGGTTCTATGCTTACTCGTCGTGTTCTGAGGACCAGTCAGACTTATTTCTTGAAGCTGCAAAAACTCAGCCCGCAGGCATTTCTCGCACGAATAAGGGATCACACTTACGAGGTATCAACGTTGAAGAACAAAATATATGTTCATTTGGTGCTAAAGTTGTCTGAGAGTTCCGACCGGGCGTGTTCAACGCTATTTGGACATCATGGCCCGGAGTTAAATACGCTGGCGCGTTGTAGCAATAATGTTATCTTGATCTTGAATAACGTTATCTATGATGGTTTTGTTCATGAACAACACAGAAGAGTGCGCGTGTATGTTTATTCTGGCTGCGTTAGCACGTGCGAACCACAGATATCACGGGAACAGAGCGACTGCTTGACTGCATCGTAACGTCATGACTCAACGACCTCCTGGGTACTTGTACAGAAACTACTCTGCTACTTATTGCGTGGTCCGATGTAGCAGCACAGAAGAGCGAGTGACGACACGTCACCATCTACTGCTTTCACGTGACAACCTTCACGTCATGACATCATGAGGCATAAACATACTGGCAAACGGCACCCAAGCTTGATCGTAGAAAACTTATTAAATTAATAATAACTGTCGAAACAGTCTGGCCGGTAGTTCTTTGATAACCAACTATAGTCCTTTAACATTGTCGTAGTTCTTGACGTAGTCTTTAATGTAAACTTGAACCATAGTCATGTTTACGCTCAAATAAAGCCGAGTCCGCCCATGTGCGCGGGTCCATTCCCATGTGTAATCTCACGCGTCTGTGTTCCTTACATCCAGTTCCGATATCTCAAAGGGGCGCCCAAACGTGGAAACTAAAGTAATAAACGTAAAACACATTCTTATCTGTTTCCAGATGGCTGAGCGATAAGCGAACATTTCTTCACCGATACCATTCCCAAACGAGCTCGATTTCCTGGTCCTTCTGATGTCTGCCGGTGTACGTCACTACAATCCCGAATGCATTGCGTCAACTTCGTAGAGAAGTCAAGACGGAGTGCCTCGCGGGTGTTTGAACTCGGGTACTTTGCGTTGCCAGTCGAAGCTTCCTTTTCTCAGCCACTCCGCCAATGCTGCAACAAGGAACACTGTGTCGCCCCTCTTGACATCTTGCTAATATGACTGGCTGAAGCCACGCTTTGTAGCTTACCTATAAAGAGGCGATGAGGTGATACGAAGAAACGAAACAAGTGGGCAAGGAGTCTTATTGTTGTTCATCGAACAAATCTATGAATTATTTCAGTATCATTATTATCATCATCATCATCATCATCATCCTAGTTACGCCCACTGCAGGGCAAAGGCCTCTCCCATACTTCTCCAACTACCCCGGCCATGTACTAATTGTGGCCATGTTGTCCCTGCAAACGTCTTAATGTCATCCGCCCACCTAACTTTCTGCCGCCCCCTGCTACGCATCCCTTGCCTTGGAATCCAGTCCGTAACCCTTAGTGACCATCGGTTATCTTCCCTCCTCATTACATGTCCGGCCCATGCCCATTTCTTTTTCTTGATTTCAACTAAGATGTCGTTTACCCGCGTTTGTTGCCTCACCCAATCTGCTCTTTTCTTATCCCTTAACGTCACACCCATCATTGTTCTTTCCATAGCTCGTTGCGTCGTCCTCAATTTCAGCAGAACCCTTTTCGTAAGCCTCCAGGTTTCAGCCCCATATGTGAGTACTGGTAACACACAGCTGTTATACACTTTCCTTTTGAGGGATAGTGGCAACCTGCTGTTCATGATTTGAGAATGCCTGCCAAACGCACCACAGCCCATTCTTATTCTTCTGGTTATTGCAGTCTCATGATCCGGATCCGTGGTCACTACCTGCCCTAAGTAGATGTATTCCCTTACCACTTCCAGTGCTTCGCTACCTATCGTAAACTGCTGTTCTCTTCCGAGCCTGTTAAACAATACTTGAGTTTTCTGCAGATTAATTTTCAGACCCACCCTTCTGCTTTGCCTCTCCAGGTCAGTGAGCATGCATTGCAATTGGTCTCCTGAGTTTAGTAAGAAATAAATCTTCAGGACTGCAATAGAGTAAGTGTTGTGGAAAGGTGAAACTGTAAGAATTCATAATCATGAATTTAAAAGCAGTGACAGACAGGATACGAAAAAAAATTCACGCATATTCTCCCCTGGGGGTTGTCTAAATATGCGCGAACATGGTGCCACTTGTCATTGTCAATGTTATGAAGCTCGATCCGACCAGCATAAATCCATATCAACCCTCATCGATCGTTATCAACCTTATCGGGCTAGATCCGACCTTTATCAATTCTTATCGGCTGTTATGAACCTTACTGGACTGAGCCTTATCAACCTTTATCAGTCGATATCAACCTTGTTGCAATCGATCCGATCCTTATCAACACTTATCTGTCCTTATTTGTTTGTTTACTTACTAGCAATAACTGGTGAAATGTCGAAACAGTGCTACTTTGGTGTGGTAGGCGAGACTGAGATAATATCAAGACTAATTCGTTCCAATCTAAGACAGTGCGTGGAAAATAGGGATACTTGTAAGTGTCAGTTCTAGCAAAAACAAGTGTTCTAGAGTTAGCCTGACGGTGCTCTGTGGGTCTGGTAAGTAACGGTTACATATACTGTGATGGATCTATCTCAAGTTGATGGTTAAGAAGCACTGAAAGGAAGTCAGTTCTGAAGCGTTTTCGACGCGTTTTAAGAAGGCGAATGTCATTGGCTGCTATTATTTCCAACGGAGAGTCAGTTTGTGAGAATTTGTTGTAAGTTAACCAGAGCGCTTTCTCTATATTCTTTAAAGGCATTTAATGTTTCGTTGGGTATACGGGTCCCGTAACGCACTGGCGTATTCTAATTTGGTTCTAATTAAGGAATAGCATACTAGTTTAACATTGCTTGTGGGGTTGAAAGTTCATGTTTTAGGAAGCAGAGCTTTAGAAAGGCAGAAGAGTAAATATCCATAACACGTCTATTCCAGGATAAGTTAGTTGATAACGTAGCATTCATCTACCAGTTAATGGTAATGTAACGTATTTGTAATTATCGACTTTTTTCAGTGACGATGGACAGAGTCTAAGTAAAAGACAGAGGTGCTTTCTTACGTGTGATAGGGAGGAATATACAGTTTTGTCGGTGTTAAGGACCATCCACCATTCTTTGCATCACTTAAATATGTTATTCAGGTTGTTATTCCGCTCAATTTGATCATCAGGAAAAAAAACTAATTTGAACAAATTCATCTGCAAACACTCGTATCTGCACACCTTATCACGCTTATCGGACATGATCGGCACTTATCAACTCTTATCGGTCGTTATCAACGTCATCGGACATGATCCGACCCTTAACAACCCTTATCGGTGCTTATTAACCTTATCATAATTATTCCAAACATTGTGAGCCCTTATCACTCACTCTTTACCACCTTCTTCATCCGCGTCGAACCATTACCAGCCGCGATGAGACCCATATAAGCCCTCCTCAATCCTTATCCATATTTACTCGTTGACTGCTTGCGCGATAAGGAGCGCATGAGACTTGATAGATCGGTGGCATCTTTGTTGGCGAAGGAACGCCCCAACGGAAGGCCCATCTCACGACCACCGAAACGTATCGGTGATGTGGCGTGTTCGGCATTAAATTTTCGCAAAGTCTGAATTTTCCTGATTTCTATAATGCTGAAAGTCGGCTGTCACCTTCTATATATATATATATATATATATTCACCTTCTGCAAACGTGGGTGTTAGCCCAGTGAGTGAGACGCACGGCATCTGAGTGTGGCGTCGCAGGTTTGAAAGTCACCACCGCCAGCGTTTTTCCTTTCGAATATATTTTGTCTTATAGATCAATTTCTTTATAGTGATTCGCCTTACGTAATAGACGGACGGACGGGTTTCCTAGTTTGACAGGCATAGAGATGCTTACGCATTTAAAAGGAGGAAGAACAAAATGCGCCTATCCGCTTCTCCAGCAGGGAGCGCCACCTATACAGACGAAGACGACTCACACTGTAGGTACCACTGATGGAAGTTGTCTTCTTATCGTTTAAGGGAGAATGCTCAGCCACCTCTACGAATGTTTACTACAACCGTTATCGCGCCAGACAATGCGAGGCTCATACACTGCGCAGAATATCTCGCAAGCCCTGACGTCACTGTTTCACATTATGAGCGAAACATTAACCACTTTGCTTTTTTTTTGTTAATCTCTCGGGAGCCTGCACGCTTACCACTGGCTAACGACCGGTGAGGCCTTTTCTATTTTCCGGCCCAATGGTTAACCTCCACGAAAAGCGAAACAGAAAGGAAAGAGCCGTAGTTCCTAATTCGTCCTAATTAGGAAAACCCTTCCAAAGACATTTGGCTCAAACATTAACTTACCTTTTATATAATTATTATGAGGTGTTGTTTTCTTTTGCATCTTTACTTCTTGGTGCGGAGCTGCTTGTATCGCAGAGGTAACGACGATCCATCGAGCGAGTTTTTATGCTGACCAAGCTCAGAATGAACCTGCAGCCATTTGTCTTTTTCTTTAAGAAAACGCGTTGAAGCTGCCCCGTGTGTCCACCATTAAGGCTACGCATGTTCCCTGAAAACAGCTCAGTAAACACAAAACAAAGCAATGAAAAATAAAATTGAAGCACACAGAGGAGGAGTGCCTCTTAATGCAGGCGGATCTAGCGTTGCAAATGCTGCTGCAGATATCAAAGACGAAGTACGCTATAGGAGTGTCGTTGACACCACCGCAGTCGTTTATCTGTAGGGCGTTCGTTAAGCTTACCCTAAGAGCTTTTGTACTAGGCCTCAGGACTTTGTGGAGTGTCATTTGTGCGCAGAAAAAAGTGAACTAGAGCACGTACGTTTGCGTGCGGGGCCGGATGGCGTAAAAAAGCGAGTGTTTTCATTTCGAAAGAGATTACGCTATGCTACAACGCCAGAAGATTTGTCACGTGATAAACCCGGGCATTGGAACGTAAACGCTGTCACGTCAAGCAATGAGGTCAGTGACATACTCTACAATAAATTAATTAATGACTGCCGTTCTTGTGCCAGCCGCTAACGCGAAAGAAGCAGCGAAAGATTACGCGGACAGCCTAAACACCGGAATTGGAGAGCCTGTTGTGCTAAAGCAATTTCAACACCATGCTCTTAGAACGGACTTTGCTGAAACTTTCAGCTACCATACAACTTGGTCAATGAGATGTCCTTTCGAGCGGTTCCTTGTTATGTGAACAGGCTGCAAAAGCAGGCTAATGTCCGCACTGACTACACATCAAAGGCTGCCGCGCTTAGAGCTTGCGCACGTACAAGATATCCATGGACAAGCGGCTGTATCTGCGTCCTACGCGACGAAGGCGCTTTTAACCTGTGTATAGCGCAATGGTCTCGACGAGACACCTTAATTAGCTTGTATGTAGCGAGTTCATGTGTTTCGCTCTTGGTATATGCGTCTTACGTCCATGGTGCGTGCCATCTCATTTCTCGTCGGTCTTGTCTGGAGTGACATTCTGTAGTCGAGCTGCCAGGCTAACCTCTCCAGGAATAATTAAATAGCTATACCTCTCTTCCTGGCGCGCAAGATCACTCCGGGGACCGATTGCGCGTTTTCCACGTCGTGTTCTCATCTCGCTGACAAGGATCGCGACGAAAAAGTTCTTCGCCAGCGAGAGCGAAACTAGACAACGCCATTCCCCCAATGCTGGCCATCGGGAGTCGGCCACCGACGAATCCTTTTACACGGCCTGCCCGACAAAGCTATCGGCGCGGACAAGTCGAGAACTAATCAAATCGGGAGGCCCACATTAGCGTGGACAGGGCCGAATGATAAGGAAGAGACCGCGAGAGAGCGAGAATAAGAAAAAACAAAACAAGAAAACAAACAATAACAAGAAATTACCACATCCGATCAGAAGACGCATGCAGCAACCACCTCGGCTCTCCCGCTTCCCTCCCCGGTGTTTTCGGCAGAACGGCAGCTTGGAAAAGCAGTACGCCGAGAGGGAAACCACAAAAACCCGTTTACGCTTCGACGCCGGAACGCAAACAATCGAATACAGCGAGAAAGCGACGTTTGTGTAGCAGTAACGAGAAAAAAGGTGACGAAAGGGAGGGGCCGGGAATATACATAGCTTCTCTAAATGGCCGTCTCGCCAGAAAAGCGTTCAGCGTTGGGCCAGCCAACCAGCAGACGCCAGCAAAGCGAAGAAACCGAAGTTATCTAGGGCGCAACCCTTTGCGCATCTGAGACAACCACGTGATCGGTCGGCGGCATTTAGCTATAGCCAGTCTGGATTACCATAAGGTGGATGACCGCGGGCCGCCCTTCACGTTAGAAAGCCTAATTTCGCGGAAACGGTAAGATAGAAGTTCGCCCCAATTATAAAGCGGGCGTCAGCCACGGCTTTCCCAGTGCTGCACGCTTCTTTTTAGTGACGGAAAGCACAAACTTCTTGTCGGACATGGGCGCCTTACAGGGTGTCGAGCGTGTCCGAGCCGAGGTTGCCCGGAAAAAAGGAAGAAGCTCGGTGTCTGCTTGTTCTTTCGCGCCTGAATGGCTGTCAGGAGCAGGCGACGGGACTCAACGCCATAGGAAGGAGGACAGGAGGGGGGGGGGGGGGGGAGGGATCGATACGCAGCCTTATTAATCATCCCGGTCGGACACAGCTGGAAGCACGTGGGAGGGGCGACAAGCTTATTTAGGGAAGCTTCGGAATACAACGCCTAGTAGGAGGGAGTCTCGAGCACCGGCAGAAAGCAGCTCCTCCTGCCCTTGACAGGGGACGCACGGACGCAGGCTGCACACAGTGCAAAGCGGAAAAGAGTCGGAAACAGCGCCCGAATGCAAAGAAACGCAACGTGTCTCGTTAGGCAGGCTTGCTGGCAGCGCCTGCAGATCACTGAGGGAAGCTTACCGTTAAAGCATCCATGCCTGCCAAGCGGGCTCCCACGCATATATATATATATATATATATATATATATATATATATATACACTGCACAGCTGGTTACGAGAGACGCCAGAGTGGTATGCTCAGGGCAATTTTTGACAACGTGAGGTTCTGTAACGTACACGCAAATCTAAGCACCCGGTAGTTTTTCCATACATCTCTAAAACGAGTAAGAATGCCGCGGCCAAGGATCGAACCTGCGTCAGCAGCAGAACGCCATAACTTCCGACCCACGCCCATAGCTAGCAGTCAAAGGGCATCGTTCCTTCATGGCCCGTCGTTCTTTGCATTGGTTCACTTAGCTCTCTAGAAACAGCTAAATCCCCGCTCCAGTCTCGCCGTCACTATTCGCAACACTCAATCCGCTGCTGCGACGCTAAAGCTCTGGAAGAAAACCGAGACGTAAGCTTTCTTTACAGCAAACTGCACGCGTCTATACATCGCTGTCCCATCAACAAGCACCTCTTAGGCGACAAGCTGCCTGTTCGCTATAAGTCTTGACGTCAAGTCTACATGTCAACGGACCGTACATTTTCGAGGGGGATGCAGGCGACGTATTACGCAGGCAATTATCATCGTGTTCAAAATATAGGTTTCAACAGATGTCTTTGTGCACGACGTCACTGCTAAAAGCGTGCACATCTCCTGCCATCCATGTCACGTGGCACCTCTCTCAAACAATCCCGCCACACCCCGAGAGGCGAGCGACCTAGTCACTTTAAAATTTACAAGAGCTCACTTTTGGCTGTCGCAGTTCACTGTGCTGTATTCGAGGAGTTGTCGATTTGCATTAGAGAGAGAGAATTAAGAGGAAAGGCAGGGAGGTTAACCAGATATGAGTCTCCGGTTTGCTACCCTACACTGGGGATGGGGGATAGGGGTTAGAAAGATGACAGAGAGGAAAACGCAAAAAAAAAAGAAACGCACGCGCACACATGGAGACACACGCACAAAAGGCGTTCCAGTTAAAGTCGTTCACACAGGCCGGTAGATCGCAAGAAGCGCAAAAGCGCTTGCACGGCCTTCTTCTGTGACGGTAGGTCCTTTCGATGTTGCAGAATTCTTTTTTCGGATAGCGGTTGGTCGTCCAGTTGGTCAAGTTCGTGGCTAAGGCATGCCCTCTGTGGACTGTACTGCGGGCAGGCGCACAAAATATGGCCAATTGATTCTTCATGGCCGCAGTGGTCACAGGTTGGGGTGTCGGTCATCCCTATGCGGAAGGCATAGGCTTTAGTAAAGGCAACGCCCAACCAAAGCCGATATAAAAGTGTGGCGTCTCTACGGCGAAGCTGTGATGGCGCTCGAAGACTTAATGTTGGATCAAGTGAGTACAGTCGCGGATTTCTTAAATGTGGCTCATTCCATTGCGACGCGGTGCACTGCCGAGCAAGTAGGCGGAGCTTCCGTGCCGCGTCAGTTCTAGAAAGAGGAATTGGGACGTGGCGCTCCTCAGTATGGGCTGAGCGGGCAGCGTGATCCGCCCGTTCATTGCCGATAATGCCGCAGTGACTTGGAAGCCACTGAAAGGTTATTTCGTGGCCTGCATCACTTATATGGTGTAATGTCTCTGTAATATGGAATATTAGTTGTTCGTGCGGTCCGCGTCGTAAAGGTGACAGTAGAGACTGCAGTGCCGCCTTCGAATCGCAGAATATTGTCCATTTGTGTGGCGGTTCATCACCAATGTGATGAAGAGCAGTAAAGAGTGCTGCGAGCTCTGCTGCCGTCGATGTTGTCGCGTGGGTCGTCTTAAACTTGATTGTTGTAGCTTTCGCTGGTATGACGATTGCCGCCGCGGAGCTGCTTGGAAGGACAGATCCATCAGTGTAAATATGCGTAGAGTCACGGTAGTTCTCGTACAAATATAGTAGCGTGAGCTGTCTAAGGGCTGGTGATGACAGATCAGCTTTTTTCGAGATGCCAGGTATTGCGAGGTTGATTTTTGGCTGAGCGAGGCACCATGGAGGGATCGAAGGTCTCGCAGCCGGAGTGAAACAAGCTGGCAATGATTCGTCATATGCAGTTATCGTTTGGCTGAAAGATGTGTGTGGCCTGTCCGCTGCTAGAGAGGCTAAATGGTGACGAGGAGTCCTGGCTAGATGCCTTATATGGGTCCTGAGTACTTCAATTTCAATGTGGGTCTTGACAAGGTGGTCTCTAGCGATTGCTATCGTAGCCACTGTTGAAGCACTCCGAGGCAGGCCTAGACAGATCCGGAGCACTTGACCCTGAAGACTTTGTATTGTGCGTAGATTCGTTTTGCCTGTGTTGTTGATTGCTGGCAAGCTGTATCGCAGAAATCCCAGAAAAAGCACCCTGTACAGTTGTAACATGGCACTAGGCGACATTCCCCAGGTCTTGCCAGCGAAAAACTTGAACAGGTGGCAGATGCCTGTCAACCGTTTTTTCACGTAAGATATGTGTGGGCTCCATGACAAGTCCCTGTCGATTATGACACCTAGAAACTTGTACGATCGGACCCGTCGTATTATTTGGCCATTTATCGTTACACTGTAGTTTGCCATGGGTTTGCGCGTAAATGGCACTAGTGCGCATTTCTCGGAGGAAATTTCCAGGCCTCGATTACGGAGGTAGATAGCAGTTTGTGTCGCGGCTTTCTGAATTCTCGCTCGCAGCTGTAGGCGTGTTACTGCAGATGTCCATATGCAGATGTCATCTGCGTACATTGATAGCCTGACAGTGGTTGGCACGTGCTCAAGTAGAGCAATTAGTGTTAGATTAAATAACACGGGGCTAAGAACACCACCCTGGGGGACGCCGCGGTAGCTATAAGGTAGGGAAGTATGGCCTTCCTCGGTGCTCACAAAGAAGGATCGCATGGATAGATAGCTCCGTATCCATTGAAACATCCGACCACCCACTCCTACCTCTGCGAGAGCAGAGAGGATGGCTTCATGCGTAACGTTGTCATACGCCCCTTTAACGTCGAGGAATAAGGATGCGCAGAGACGCTTACGGTGTTTCTCATGTTGAATGTAGGTCACCAGGTCGACGACGTTATCGATCGATGATCTACCGCGTCGGAAGCCCGCCATGGCATCTGGGTAGGTGTTGTGGTACTCCAAGTACCACTCCAGGCGTCCTAGGACCATCCTCTCCATTACTTTGCCCACACAGCTCGCCAAAGCGATCGGGCGATATGATGAGAGCTCCAACGGCGACTTGCCAGGCTTCAGCAGTGGAACAAGGCGACTTGTCTTCCAGGTTGTTGGTAGCGTGCCATTTCTCCAAGATTCATTGTACACCTCAAGAAGAACCCCTCTCGCTCGCTCCCCCAGGTGACACAGAGCTCGGTAGGAAATTCCGTCAGGTCCTGGCGCTGATGTGCGGCTACACAAAGCTAATGCTGCCTTAAGTTCGTGGATCGAGAATGGTAGATCCAACCGATGATCACGTGGTGGCGGACAGCTGCTCGAAGGCGATGGAATGTTGGTAGCTGTGAGTTGGCCGGATAATCTGGCGCAGAAATCCTCTGCCACGTCAATCTCCGATCTCTTTTGAGAGAGGGCAAGTGCCTTGAATGGGAATCGCTGTACGGGAAGTGTCCACAGTCCGCGCACCGTTCTCCATAGTTGCGATAAAGGCTTGCGTGGATCTAGCGACTCACAGAAGGCAGCCCAACGTTGCGATTCGAGCTTGTCTAACCGGCGCTGTATCTTCTTTTGCGTGCGCCTGGCGGTCCGTAGATCGTCCATTGTTTTCGTACGTCGGTATCTTCGTTCAGCACGTCGTCGGATTGCTCGAAGTCGTTCTAGTTCCACATCAAAATCATTAAGTTTCGAGGAGCATGTTAGAGTACGCATAGTGTCTTGCACCACGCTCTTGATTGCCTCTTCCAAGTCGAAAGATGGAGTGGCGTGGCAGCGTTCTTCCATAATAGACTGAAATTTAGGCCAGTCCACTCTTTGTATCGTATCCCGTATTTTGGAAGCGGTCAATCCTCTGATCTTGATGTACGTGGGGATATGGTCGCTTCCGTGCGTCTCTATGTCCGCAAACCACCCTGCACGTCTGACTAGGCTTCGTGAGACGAAAGCCAAGTCAAGACAGCTGCTGTACGTGGAGCCACGTAAGAACGTAGGACTTCCATCATTCAGCAGCCAAAGTTCATTACTGGAGGCGAAAGATACCAGAGCTCTGCCTCTTGCGTTGATGATCGGACTTCCCCAAAGTGTATGATGGGCGTTGAAATCTCCAGTGATGACCCAGAGATCGGAAGTTGAGGAAAGAATGTCTCGTAGTCTTTTGCAATCAAATCGACTTGACGGAGATAGGTAGGCGCCTACAAAAGTGAAGGCCAGATTCTTTTTCCTTACGTTTAGGCATATATATTGATTACTGTCATTAGGTGGTACAGGCTGATGAGTGTAGGTGAGGTCACGGCGAATAAACACCAAAACCTTACTGTTTTCATAAACAGTTGACGACATAAATGATTCATATCCAGAAAGCCTGATTTTGTTCGATAAGTTCGGCTCGCAAATGACGATAATGGGAAACATATTGGCGAACACGAAGCGACGGAAATCCGAAAGGCGCGCTCTGAGTCCGCGGGCATTCCACTGAAAAATAGCTGCTTGTCGGACCTCTTCCCTAAAAGACCGTGGCTGTGGGGCCATGATCTACTCAAGGGTGGCAAGCACCGGACTCAGAGCGTCCAGTACTTGAAGCGCACTTCTGGCAGACGGTGTGTGCATGTTGCTTAGCAGCACGCGAATGGCGTTCATTAAAGGCCTAATAAGTGCTATCACTTGCTCATCTGTTTTCCGCGACTCCTCGGATACAGCACCTTGCTGTACTGGGGGCGGCTTCTTCTGCGGCTCTTCTGGCGGTCGTGTACGCGGAAGTGGCGGCCATGCCTTTGTGGAGAGAAATCTGGCAGTTTGCTCCCTTCCAACATTGGTGTTCGGAGTGCTGGAAACGTCCGCTGATGATGATGCTTGACGAGGGGACTTTTCCTGAAAGCTTGACGTTTTCCGCCGTGAAGACCTTCGTCGGTGACGTCGTCTTCGCCGTACTTTCACAGCGGCCTCTTTGTGGGTAGAGTTGTCTCTCACCATTTGTTTAAGAATGGTGATCTCTTTCTTGATCTGGGGACACTCTTTGGAAGAGGCGCAGTGATCACCTTGACAGTTAGGACACTTGAACGTGGTGGCGCTGCAGTTGTCTTCTGAGTGGGGTTCGGCACATCGAGGGCACACGGCCGAATTTCTGCAAACACCCTTCACATGTCCAATCTTCTGACAATTGAAGCATTGCATTGGTCTTGGAATAAATGGTCGAACCTGGTGGCGAAAGTGGCCGACCTTCACGTAGGGTGGAAGGCAGTCGCCTTTGAAGGTTATCCTCACACAACGTGAGTTGCCGAGGCAACCAACATGCACAATCACGTTGTGTTCGCTTGCTGGTTTTATGAGAATTGGGAGGTCTGCATTAGATATGTCATTGTCAATGTCATAGATGACTCCTGTTATTGTGGCACCATTCGTTGGCACGATGGATCGGACCTTGATGTTTCCCAGCTGCGTTACATGTTGTAGTATGGTCAGTGCACTCGGGTTCATCACATCGATTGCCAGGATGTTTCGCCTAGTATTTATCCTAACATCCTTGATCTCATTTGGCACGGTGTTTTCTAGATACACGGAGAGTGCTTGCCTGTTGAGGACGCGCAGGTTGTCGGTAGTGTTCTGTGGCACAAACAGGATGGAGTGAGGCCATCGCTGAGGAGCTGTTTTCACAGTGTTCGAGCTGGACGCCGAAGATGAGTTGATAATTCTTCGTTTGGCCTTGCGGTACTGGACAAGGCGAAAGCTGTCTTCCGAGGACTCGTCACCTGATGCGCAGTACAGCTCTGTGTCCTCGCTACCACTCGACGTATTTCCTCGCTTCCTCGAACCGATGTCCGCGGGTGAACGGGAACCGGGAGGATCCTCGGGGTGTTGTACATCCATCACCGCGATGGAGGGGGCGGTAGACCCCACAGGTGCAGTAAGAAGTCCAGAAAAACACAGAGACGGGCGAGATGTGTTCCGCAAGAGAAGCACTTCGTCTTCTTCCCCCGATTTGCATTAAGCTGCTACTAGTAATAAAGCATAAGAAACATCCATCGCAGTACGTGTATTTCATTATCTCTTATAAGAAAAATTCAACATCCGTCGCTAATTCACCTTTTGTCCTCAGTCACAAAACTCGTTAGACAAGGGCCCAAAGTTTAATAAGTTTAGCCGTTTCTCTTGAGTAAAGTAGGAGTTTATTATTACCACGGGTTCGCGTTAATTGCGGAATAAAAGCCTTATCACTTACAGCAATCTTCAGTCAGAAAACTCGTTGCACAAGGGCACAAAGATTAATAATCAAATTTGCCTGTTTGTCTTGTGTTAAGAAGAAGTTTATTTTTATAAAGAGTTGGCATTAATTACGGGAGAGAAACCTTATCACTTGCAGCAATGTTCAGTCGCAAAATTCGTTGTAAAAGGGCACAAAGCTTAATAATTACATTTACCTGTTTGTCTTGCGTAAAGCAGGAGCTTACTTTTATAAAGAGCTGGCATTAATTACGGAATAAAAATATTATCACTTACAGGAATCTTCAGATACCAGTAACAATTTTTTAAGACAAAGTGACGCATACGAAAGCACGAAAAAAGCGCCCGCCGCGGGCATAACAATATCAAGATGGCTGCGGCTGCATCATTAATTGGGCTCACGGTCGCCGACAGCTATGACTAACCAAGGGCTTATCTTACGTGATGCGTTAGCAAGTTGTTTTCATAAATAAGGCTAATTAGGTTTGCTCAACTACACAGGAACAAAGAGGCTATCAGAGGCTCTGTGCAGAGCGCCGATATAAAAGAAAGACCACTGCCATTCACTGATCACAAATGAGTTTCTGTTTACGACCCACTCTTCCTGCAACTTTTACAACTACGTTAACTAGTTCCTAATGTACCCGCTTCGCGTGAAGCATCGCGTGTAAGGCAGAAGCATAAACCGTAATAAAAGCAAGAATATAAATAGTTACGAGAACGTTATGCCGCAGGCCAGAGCTCCCTTTGAGCATGACCAAAAAGAAAGCAGCTGAATCACTGCCCGGTCGACAGTCTGTTTACCTTGCCGGGACAGCTTCCAAAAACACAATGAGCGCTTCAGTCTCGGTCCCGTTCTGTTTGTGCAGCGAGGCGAGTATCGCTGATGCAGCTTTCTTGCTAAAAACAGAACCCTAGCCACGCGAGGGCCACCGAGGTAACGAGAAAGAGAAAACAAAGAAGAAGAACAAAAACGGGAAGGGAAGTACTGGGTGTGCGAATCTGAGCGAGCCCGTTATTTCAATGCACCATTCCAGCTCCGCTGCCTCTGTAATGACTCCCACTGTTCGCCACTCTTGCGATCATTGTCAACGTGTCGACAGCGTATTTTGATTACGACGGGGCGCCTAAAAACCCCGCATCCCTCCAGGAGCAGGGCGCAGAGAGCCATTGCGTACCAATATAGCGACGGCGCACTAAGTTGTCGGTGTACGTGCACGCCTTCTTCGTGTAATTATCTAGGCTTTAGCGAGTTTACTAAACGAAAGTCAGTTAACCTCAATTTGAATGTCACTATACCATACTGGTTCAAAGCAGTGGTCCTCGCTCTTCACCTACCCTGAAAGCAGCTGCATTGTATCGATGTGGCGTGCTCAACAATATGAAATTGCTGCTCATCTACGGCTCGCCAGTGATGCAGCCAACTTGAGAGAACCTGACGGAAACCATACCTGAACTGAAAAATCTACATGAGAGCCGTCAACTGAAAAAAATCAGTGGCTGTTTAGAGGGACGCCCGTGAGAAGTGGGTTAAAATTAGGTCGCACCTACTTGAGGTCCCGCATCCATGATAGAAACCGAATTCACCACATTGCAAAGTGTAGTTCAGGAGCTCACTCGACACATATCCTGCGTCTTCGAGAAACGAAGAGCAACTTCGTAAGAAGCCAACAAACAATGACACGAAGGACAGCATAGGGGAGATTAACTGTTGTTCTTAAGTGAATTAAAGAAATTATAAAGAAATTAAAAAGAGACAACTAGCCGCATGTGGGACACGAACCCGCGTCTCCGCATTGCACGTGCGATACTCTTACCAATTGAGCTACCGCGGCGCTGCTTTCCCATCCACTTTCTTGAGTTTATGAAAAATGCTATGCATGGCAAAAAAAAAAAAAATAACCACATCTACCGATGATTTTCGTATCAGTGCGAGAACATTTCACTGAAGACTTTGAATGATCTCGTTTCTCGTTTTTTTTTTTTCCCGACCACGCTTCGCGATCTCGTTTCTCCCACACAAACAATCTGTGGACATCAGACAGCAGTGCAACCTCAAGTCTGAGGACGCATATGGCCACGCAATGGAATGATGTCAACAAAAAGTCTCAGGCCTTCGCGGCACATGCAACAGAGTCACAGCGTAAGCTGGAGGAGCGGCTCCATAGGAGCTCCATTTTCGGCACCGCGCACTACAGAGTTTTCGCGTCGTCTTCACGAGAACGATCTGAACTGTCGGCCCGGCGTCGACGGCGAGCTGCGGCTTGTCCTTATCTCTGGCCTGCTAAGCCCGACGTCGCCTGGTTGCAGCTGCACACGTAGCTCTACGACTCGCTCCTTCGGCAGCGGTTCGTACCTTGCGAGGAGGCACGATAACGTGCGCCGAAGCGTAAACACGGGTGTCCAGATTACGTTGCGCACATGTCACAACACAACCCTTGACGGTACGTTGGTGTTGGTGATGAGAATTGGCATCTTTCGAAACGGCGTGGCAACAGTTAGCTAGCCTGCCAGGTCGAACTACATGCAGCATGCAAGTGCTACTATATGCGACTGCCACGTGTCGGGACGCCTGGTGGAATATAACGGAAGTGGAAAACAAAGTTTGTACGTATCGACGCTACGTGGCGCGCATGTGACATGGTGTGTCAAATGGCACGATACGATGCTGCTGCTGATGATGATTTATTGGCATCCCCTTTGAAACGCGGTGGTGGCATAGTCACCTAGCCAGCTTGATTCGACAAGTGGAACAATGATAATGACAATGTTAATGATGGTGATGGTTTATTGGCATCTCCTTTGAAAAAAGCGCCTTGTACCAATACCTGTGCATCTGCTATATGGCGTTCTACCTGATGTAATAATATGCAATTGCAATGGAAAATCTGCACGTACCGACGCTAAGCGGAGCGCAGGTCCGATCGCGTGTCTTCTCTCGCGTCTCGTCGCGAACTATGGGACGCGTTTATAGGACATTTTTCCGCTGGATTGTAGCACGCGCTGGCGTGACTCAGTGGTAAAGTAGCTGACTGCCGCGTATCGAGCCCGGGTACGACCCCGACGGGAACTGGGTATTCATTTATCATTCCCGGCGATAGCTGCTACGGACCCAGGCACTGGCGGCGGACACCATCGCCAACCGAGACGGTTTGTTACAAATGAGCCCATAACAGCTTACTCTGTAAAAAGAGATATCAAAACGAATTGTAGCATGTAATCGTACTCCGTCTATTGCACTTTCGCATGTCCTTGTAGACATCGCAGTTTACGTGCTCCATCGAAGACACGAATTAGTAACATGACAACGTTGACTTTACACAGCGCTCTCTTGTTTTCGTACTCGGAATGTACCATAGCAATCAAGTTTATGGTGGCGCGTTTCCTGGTTTTATTTATTCATTTCGCACGAACGCTCCTCGCTTACCTTACTTCGTGGCACGCTGTCTCCGAATCGCGTGACTGACGACTATTAGTAGGAGGCGAACGCCCGACTCCGAGCAGCAGCGATGTACACCTCACAGCAGAGAGAAACGAAATGTTCGCACACGTACACACGGGTGCTTAGCGTAGAATACGCAGAACATGGCACGCCGGTACGGGCTAGAGGTCTCTGGGCCAGTGGTCACGCAAGTTGCCAGTTCATCTGCTGTCTCGGAGAAAGAAACTCTCAGATGGTGCGGGCACCCTTTCCTCGTGTTCGAGCCGCTGGCTTAATTTGAGCGAGGTGCGTGACACGGCCCGGATACCTGAGCGCGCGTACAAGCGCTTCAGCGGCGGCCTATACGAAACGACCTCGGAATGGATCCATTACGGAGAGCAAGGCTCCTGGGGCCTTACAGGCGACAAGGGATCCACGGGCCGCTGCGGTCCCACGACGACCATCTGCGTTCCGTGCTGAAAGGGGGGAACGCGTTAATCGCGTGAGCGCGATCAATCAAGGGAGAGCCCAGAAACGCGGCTCGGACTCCACGACGACGAAAGAAACCTTCGCGCCAGAGAGCTCGAGATTATACGAAATCGAGTGACACGCGAAGCCCGTGGCACCAGGACGAAACGTTTGGTCAGGTATGCTCGAGTGCCGCTCCCCCCCCCCCTCTCCTTCTTTTTGTGTGTGTTTGTGTTTTATGCTTTGATGCACGTGCGACGAAGCGACGTTTCTACCGTGTTTACTCGAATGTAAGTTCATACTTTGTTACGAAACGTCGCAGACATTATTATGCGAGGAGGCAAGACCTCCGGATTTGGTTACAAGAGTGCCATATATGAAGACTCAGATTCAACATTTCTGCAGTGAGTTGAAAACATTTAATTATAATTGGCTCATTTTGTACTCGCTGAACTGCGAAGGCAACTCCCAGCGATCTCCAATTAAATTACGCCCACCTCGCTTCAGTTTAACCCATCACATGCCTGCGAATGTGTTCATCTCATCAAATCAACTAGCTCTCTGTCGTCGTTGATGTCGTGGTTGGACAGCCAGTTGCACAGCTACTCCCACTTCCCCTTACCCAAGTGAGGAGTAGCAGGCTGCAGACACGCTCTCCAGGCTGATATCTGCTCCTTTCTCATTAGAAACCGCGGAGCCGTACCAAGGTAATCGTACCTTCGGCGCAGCAAATCGGCAGCAGGACGGCGTTCGCCAACAGGACGCCGCCACCAAGCAAACCTGCAATACGGTCCCCGACCCGCAAATCGTGCGCATATCAAAGGTAGCGTACATCAAACGTAGCGGTGCACCTGGCTCTACTACATGGCGTAGATACAGCGGCCGCTGCGGGGTGTCGCAACTAGCACGGTTGTTGAACTCGCTACGGCTCGCTGAAAAAACAACCGCGAGCTCTGAGCGGTCTCTTGTGTATGACGTAGCTCCAGGCGCGGGGCCATCCAACCAGAACAGGTCGTCTGCTTCCCGATTTTCACACTTTCGAGGTGTGTCGCCAGCATGGTCGACCATCGCTGTGTTAGGGAATACTTTCAACACGAGTCCAGGGATATGGCCTCCAACGCTTACCCGGTGTGGGCGCTCCCGACGTACTCGCGCGAGCGAGACGACGCTTCTTTCGACCCTCGATAATTGCGTGAAAGCTTCAGAGATAAGTGCGAAAGGAAGTGCGCTACTTGCCACTCGGTGCGAGAAAACACAGCTTCGCGTAGCTATCTAGTACACTCTGGCACGGCAATGGGATGAGACACCGTGAACTCAACCGTAAGTTCTGGGATAGCCTCCGAGTTTTCCGTGTCGCATCCGTCAGTATTCGAAGTAGAGGAGTGTACGTGATCATACAAAACCAATTTCGAACTGCGCGCCAAGGTGGCGCTGAGTAGGTGCGGTGTTGTGGGCACGCCCTCTCCACCGCAGCCTCCACAGTGCAAGGAATTGAAGAAGGAGCGCGAGCACCGCAAAGGGGTTCAAGGGCGATCTTCGATTGTCAATGATCCTGTCTCCACAGAACGCACTGAAGTGCTTTTTGCCGCAAGGTATTTAAGTAAATATACTATTTTAGACTTTAAATCGATTTCAGGCCCCTTTCATTTCAGGGCCCCTTTAATGAGCCAAGGAAGTCTATCGACGCACCCCTTGTCATGAATCACATCGACTGCGCCATTACGAAGAAGAATGGCAAGACAGAGCCAGCCGTCCTTCCAAGAACATGGCCTTACCCTGAATTCCTTATCTCCGTAGTTCCACGACATGGTATGTGCTCTCCGCAAACGTTAGGCCTACCATATTTCATAAATGGAAAATGAAGCATTTACTCAATCGTAGCAATTGCTACAAAGGAAACCCATACGGGTTCCTCGATGGAAAAGCCCCGCAGTAGAAGACCGCGTCCTGGTCGTCCTGGTCCGGAACTTGAACCCGTCCTGAATTCGTCCTGGTCTGGGACTCGGACCCAGGACCACCGCCTTTCCGGGGCAGCCGCTCTATCTGAGTTAACCAGACGGCTATAGCAGATGGCAGGGCGAAGGAGAACTTATCAACAACTCGAAGCAAAGGCAAGAGTTTGATGCAACAGTTCTGCGTAAACGTGCAAGATTTCGGCGCTTGTTGTGTGGTCCATGCATTTAATGTCACTTTTAACACGATTGCTGAAAGCCCCGTACAAAGAACGTAAGCCAAATGGCCGACAGAGCAAGATGAGAAACGGAATCCTACTGGTGGCACCAACTGTGTATGACTAAATGAGCCGATGATGTAGATAGTAGTGTCAGATGCGCATATAGAGCCAGATTGAATTAACCTATACGAAATCGTAGACATCGCGCTAAATGCAAAAGAAAGTGACTATAAGTGTACCGAGTGACGTCGATGCAAACGATGGCTGAGACGGCAATGAGGTTCTGAAGGTTGACGCAGTCAGTGACAGGTATTCTGATTATTTGAGTCAACCAAAAAATACATTACTCTACGTACGTCAAAATTTGTCGCAATCTTTTTACAGCGGCACAGTTGTTTTCATATTTTTTTTAAGTTTTCATTTTCCATTTCCGACATTAGTGTCTCACACTAATGGCGGCCCTTAAATTCGCGTATATTCGGTATGCTCGAAAGGCGCCCTCCTCATGTCCTTGCTTTATGTTAAAGAGAAGAGAAGACACTAAAGAGAAAAAATGATTTCTTCTGCATCAGTAAATTACCTTTCTACAACACCAAAAATACCACTCTTACCAGGATAAGACTCTTGGTAAGCCAGAAGAAGTGCAAGAAGGAAAGACGCGTAGCGACGCCTCCATGAAGTTCCCGCACACGGTCGCTCTTACGTCATGGATTAAATTTTTGATGGCATTTTCTAGGGCGAACTTATTCATATAGCGGTACAGACTGACTACATTGTGCCCTAAAGGAACCAAATATTAAACATGGCAAATATCGGGGACGTTTACTCAGCCAACGCGGCCCAAATGCGAGAACATACTTTAGGATTCCTGACGTCACACTGACGTGAAGCGTCGGGGTCTCGGCGCGAAATTCAAATACTGATTCTTCTGCCTTCATTTTCACATCTAATAACCAAACTGTCATTTTGAAATGACTGCTTGCAGGGTTATAGAACAATGCTTTATTGGTCTAAATTAAGTTATTGTTTCGCTTGAGCATCCCTTTAAAATCTTCGTGCGGGAAATTTTACTCGCAACGTAGACGAAAAGCCAATTAGACACATGTGCGCTGTTCTCGACCACTTCACTAGTAACATTCACAGACCTCCCCCTGTTAGCATGTACAGAGTTACCGACGGGCAGATGACGACCGTTTACAATCTTTTGCCTGGCTGCAAAATCGCTTTATGAGAGAGAGAGAGAGAGAGAGAGAGAGAGAGAGAGAGAGAGAGAGAGGGGGGGAGGAGGAGGAGGAGGAGGAGGAGGAGGAACTCCCACAAAAACTGGCATTGCGATGAAGAGAGCCTTGGCCGCAAGCAGTAGCTCTGCTGCTCGGCACATCTCTGCATCGCTGGGGGGAGTTCCCACTTGGTAACATGATCTCACGACCTCTAATTTACTACTTAAAGGCAATTGCCTGCGGTGGCGTTCTCGAGAATGAATGTGTTCCGCCAGGCGTTAACAGCTTCACGCCATCGCTGCGACGCTAATAGCATTGCGATTCCGTTTTTCTTGGGACGGCCTCGAGACACGCTTTGCGTGGACAAAGTGATCAGCAGTATGCATAGCCACACGCAACTGGATAGTATTACGTTGTGAAATCGCAATGTTACCGGCGTTCTCTGCCTCACTTCCGCCACATTCTTTTTCTCTCCTAAATAATATACATAAACAATCTACTGTAACTATTTTACTGTAACAGGTGTCATTGGCGGAACCGATGGACGCTCTGCGACTATTTACAACGCTATCGAACTTCAACGTGGAACCATACATAGCACTATGAAAGTGCATACAACGCTGTACGTTCGCTGGCACGCAAATAACGACACGCAACGATACGATTCACAATGCCATGCATCGAAACGGGAAATACGTTCGTCCTGCGTTTGTTCCCTTCCGCTGTCTCTCCCACGACCTCTGCTACGCGCGTGAAAGCAGGCAGGGAGGGGGGGGGGGGGGGGCGAAGACAGCTAACGCCACCATGAACGCGGCACTTGCTGCTGCGGCTGTCAAGGGCACCGCCTAAATGTGTATGGGCCCAATCCCGTAGTGGGTGACTGACTGACACTGACTCATGTATCTCGATCCGTTCGCACTGACGTCACAATACAGGCTGCACATATTTAAAAAAAAAGGAAAGGAAAAGAAGAAACGAAATAAAAAGAGGATAGAAAATGAAGGGGAAAAAACATACAAACATGCATAATAAAAACCCGTTACGGGCACACTGTTCGTGAAAGCGCCTTAACAGGGCGACTGAAAAATAAAAAATTGAGGCAAGCCCATATTACAAAGAAAAGGACGCCGGAAAATTCCTTAGGCAGTCTTCACCTATAGTGTCCCTAGTTTAGGCACCTTGCTATGCTTATGGAATTGCCGGTGTCCGCTGTTTCAAAAGAAGGCCCTCGCGCACGAAAAGTGAGGCCCCCATAGAAGTAAAAGCTGATGGTGCCTCCGCGAAAAGAAACTAACGTCCCTGGCCGAGGTTAGGAGCCTCCAAGAGCTCTCAGCGAGTTTTTTTTTTTTCACTACCTGTTTGTATTAGGGCGACGGTACGTGCTTTCGAGAAAAATAGAGGTTTTTCTTTCACAAATAAATCGGGAAAACACAAGTAGTTCCGTCAAAAAACCGTTTCAGTTTCGACGAAAGCAGTTGTGATCCTAGGTAATACACACTCAGACATAAGCGCGCACACGGGCCACACAACGGAAATCAAAGGACAAACGTTTAGCGCAGAAATTCCATTTCAGGGTCGGCTGGCCATGCCGGCCATTCGAAACGCGTCGTCCACGTCTGTCCAGAGCGACGACGTTGCCTCCTCGACAAAGCATCCCGCCGGCTTCATCCTCCCGTCTCGACTTTTTTTTCTTTCCCAACTCCAGAAGCACGCGCTGCCGATCATTTGATTTATTTATTTTTCTTTCACGTCTGTCCGCGACTTCCACTAGTTTCATACCGTTGCTGTTGTTCCCTGCTATATACTTTTTGTTTTTATTGTTATCCTTACTCCGCGGATTCCATCTCCCCAGAGGTTTTTCTCCCGCATTCGCCGTCTCGAAACGGAGTCGTCGAGCTGACCGAAAATGAAATCAGAGCCCTACTTGACTCATGTCGCGGCCTCTGTAGTTGACAGCGGGGGAGTGGCTCTGCCCTTTGAAGCTCTGTAAACGTTTGTGTCTTCTCGTTTACCGGATGTTTCTTTCCTTTTTTGGCCCCTTGGGCAAGAAAGAACGCCGCGAAGACCAATTTCGCCAGGCGGTAAACGCACGGGAAGACTGGCCAGCTCATTCCCTGTAACATTAAAGCGGCATGAAATTAAAATGTTAGCTCGATCCGTATAACGAGGCAGAAGAGACGTTCGAAATGCATACATTACAAAGAAAATCTCCGGGCAAAAAAAAAAAAAAAGAACAATGCTGACAACAGCACGCTTGGCAACTGTCAATAGAAGTTAATTTCCGGCTCCAAAAAATTCGATTAGCTGCGTCCCACACACTCCAAAGGTAAAGCCACGAACGATGAGGGGCATTTCAGCATGTCCTACGTACTCGAATGCGAAAAAAAAAAATGGAGGCTTGACCCGAGTTACGCTTCCGCTTATCGGTAGCGGTTTTGCTAATCGCAGGGCTCGTGCTCGCGCTTCGCAGAGCGCGCTGCTCGAGAAAGGCGGCAAACGGCAAAGGAAATCGCACCAAGTTTGCCGCGCACTCCATTGCCTCGCGGCGACTCACGCTCGTCGTGCCCTATAATCATGGGGTGCTGCACAATAGTGCTCAGTCTACTCGCAGCCAGGGCACAGGGCGGCCGAGGGCGCTCTGCGCGCATGCGCAGACGCGGAGCAGTGGAGTGCGCGCACCCCCTGCAACCAAGGCGTGCCTGCCAACCCATGAGCATTTCTTGCTCGCCCAGAGCGCGCACACAGCTTGTGGGATGTGTACGCACTGTTTTTGAATGCAATAGCGGTCAGATGGAAGAAGAAGAAACTTGATTAAAAAGGATGGTCCGACAGTTTTTCCTGTGGTGGCCTCAGGTGGCGCCTCGAAGTTCTTGGACTCGGACGGCATCTTGGCTTGCCGGACGGCCAAGAGCTGGTCTTCCAACTCCGAACTTTTAAGAGCCGCCTCCCAGCGGCGGCGACGCCGATGTAGAAGGCCCCTGACGGCTCCTGTAGGCGGGGCGGCGTCGGGAAGAAGCGAGCTCGAGGCTTCCTGCACCCTGTTAACGGCCGCGATTATGGACGCGTCGCGGACAGAGTTGGTTTCAGTACCGTTGTTGCCGGCACATTCCCAGAGCATGTGCCGCAGATGCATTTCTTTTTTCCCGATCAAACGTCGGCGGTATATCACCTCCTATGTGATCGCAGATCTACAAAGCAATAACGTCGGCAAAGCGACGACTAACTGCTCTATAAAGATGAGAGGTGTTTCTGAGTCCTGCATTGATAGGTTCTCTACAATTCTTTAAGGTCATTAGGAATTTCGTCGCATCGATAATGACTGGGTTTTATTATATCTAAGAAATAATATTTAGCATAGTATCTACGATCTTATAAGATCATGCTGTAACAGAGTTTTACCATACCGTTTATCCCTCACTAACTTTTTTTTTTTTCTTTATGATCTCAAGTACAACAACAAGGTGAATTCTGGAGTCCTGCCTTGACAACTTCTCCACAGTTTATCATGATCAATAGGAATTTAACCGGATTGGTTATAACAGTGTTTTGGTATATCTGATGTGCTGCCAGATAACTGAAATCGCTGCCGGAATAATACTCCGTGCACGTAGACGCTGCTTGATAGCTGCAATTGGAAATAACGTGATCGATGGTGTGGATGAGACGACGAGGTCGGAGGACCATTGAGCTTTAACTCGTCTGCGCTGGACGTATATCCGCTTTAGGAGGGATTTTGCCTTGGTTGCACATAATCCAAGACGGATTAGGTGGGTATTTCCCCAACTCCCCTAGAAGCAAGGCACACCTTCAAATCCCAACCGTTTATTCAAATGAAACGCTAGATCTTTTTCACCGCCAGAACGAATTGCGCAATCATTGCGCGAGAAAGGGATTTGAGCGGTAAAAAGGGAGCGAATTACAACTACCGCTTTTTCTCACTGATGAAATAATAGAAAACGCTTTTTCTGTTCTAGAAAGCCTTCCGAGGCCGTGGGATGGGGCCGTTACCTGAGGCTTAACCCGTGAAATTCACTTGCTGCAATGGTCGTCCCTATTCTAGGTGGTAACTGAACCTGTCAGTTATTTGTCCATAGGATGGGGGGAAAATAATTTTTCACATCCTCACTCGGGGTCGATGCTTCCGGCGCCAGGAGGTTTGCAGCCGTTCATGCCATCGACTCAATCTGCTGAAGGTGAGATTTTGCCAGTATGAAGCAGACTAATGACGTCCACTTAAACAAACCATTTTTGTGCGACGCCTCTCTTTCAAGGTAACGCCGTCTTCTCTACGTTTCTGAAGTCATTCTTCTGCTTGCTTTTTCCCCGGCTACAAACAACCTTCATAAAGTTTAATACTAGATTTGAGTGCGTCAGGCACGTCAAAGGTGCAACGAAACGCCAACACAATTGATAGCAGAAACCTAGAACTAATAATATCAGTGGATGAAAGGGTGTTCCGCGTCTCACAGAGACAGCAGCACCCTAAGACGTGTGCAGTAAGTGTGGACTTGTGAGTGGATTTGCCTGAGCGGAGCATTTTGGTGGCCACTGACGACCATAGCACGCGGAAGTTTTTGCATATACTGCCGCCTTCGCAATACGGACTTGGCAATACAGTTTAGGCAGGAACAAAGGTTGGTACAACCGTGCTACCAATGCGCCCGGTGTGGCCATATAGTAGCACTTCCAAGGCCAGGAATCAAGCTCACTACCTTATTTACCGCAGCAGAAAGTCACAGGCAATAGCGCCTGGCGTGTTCATGGCTCCTACTATAATACAGCATAACCCGGACGCGGTATATGGTTCTGGTTACGCAGGTAAAAGTTCAAGACACTGATGGCAAAAGCAGCGCTGCTGGCGACACACTGGGGCGCCGTATTGAACCAGAATACACCAAAACAATTGTTATTATTTCACGTACACGACAGTACCAGCTGAAAACAACAATAATAACATAATCGTCACACCCGAAACTCCCGCGTATGATTATTCTTCTGTCCACACATTTACGCCACCAGAGGAAAGCAACACAGTATGCAATCGACTCGGTTGAACTAACCATCGTAGATATCGGAACAATCACTGCTGCTTACAGATACAAATTCGTTACCCGTGCAAGGCATCGTACGCCTATAGTCTCGTACGGCTCCTTACTAAAATGGTCCGTAGTGCCAACAAAACCAGCACCACGGCGGCGGCAACGAACACCTGCTACCAATTCCCATCGCGAACCAAACCTTCCCGAAGTTGCGTCTGAGCGTGCGTGCGGGCGTCTCCGTATATCCAATTCGTTCCGGCCAGCCGTGAGAGCCCAGCCGGCCGTTCTTAATCAATCTCCCGCAGGCGTCCCGCGAGAAGACGTCCCGTAGACGCGAAAGGGCCTCGGTGTTGGGCCACGGAGTTTTGGGGGGCGCTCGTCGTGCCAGCCGTGATCGATGGACGCACATCACGACGAGCCCCGTCAAAAAGGCGCGATAGACCTCTCGCTTCACGCCTCCGAGGTAACGTCGTCTTCCGCGTGCCCAGATGGTGGCGCCCTCCTCGAAAGCGGAAGCGACCACCACCGGCAGTTTGGCCGTGTGCTTCCATTTAGAGCGGGTCGTTCCATCTTTGCTCACCAGAGGGAGAGCAGGAGAGTTTTCCTTTTTTGACGCGACCGGATCCGTCACAGGCATAGGTAGCGGTACAGGGCAGACAGAGAAGTTTTGAGCGAGAGAGAGAGAGAGAGAAATGAAAAAAAAAAAAGATTAAGGAGACGTATACAAAAGTGATGGAATGAAAAACATGTATGGCATACCTGATAAAATCGAGCAGGGTAGGTGACCATTTGTCACCGCCCGTTTCAAAGGGGAAGCCAATGAATCATCGTCATCATCATGCCAACATTTCATTTGAATGCGAAAATTTCACTTCTCTATTTAGATTGTTTCAGCTTTATGAACCTGCGACGCATTCCCCCCAAACTCCTTGTACTACATTATATGGCGCATCGTTGTCACATTATTTTTAAAATTTACCTTGGAAATAATTACTGTCGAGGCCCAACGTAAAACGAACCTGGATAACGCGAAGCAATTACTATATAGTTCGTGTGAAAGTTACTGACCGATGTTTGCGCAATGCACCTCGCTCAAGAACACTGTACTCATGAAACTCGATGAGCCCGCTGCCAGAGCCACAAAGCCGCTTGCACGTCGTGAACGCGGCGTTCCGGAGAGCTGTCTTTCTGCTGTACTCTTTCAAAGCTTCGAATTCTTACGCGCACGTACCAGCGGATTCAAAGCTATATACTACGTGCACTGACGCTTGCGACTGAGCACAGGAGACACGCGGCCCGTGCAAGGGCCTCGAACGTTCGCGTGGTGGCGCTCCCAATCGAGTGACGTCACCTATCGCTTCCACTTCGCTGATAGGTATTGAAGAATAAATGTACTGATGCACAAAAAGGGTGATAAATCAAGTGCACACAACAGCGGTGACACTCACAAAATTTTCGCAAAACGTGCCGCGCTATGCATATCGGCAACAACGGAATTGCGGCAAGAATCGTCAAGTTAAAAAAAAAAATTAAAATATGGGGTTTTAAGTGCCAAAACCACTTTATGAGACGCGCCGTTGTGGGGGACTCCGGAAATTTCGACCACCTGGGGTTCTTTAAGGTGCACACAAATCTAATTACACGGGTGTTTTCGCCCCCATCGATATGCGGGCGCCGTGGCTGGGATTCGATCCCGCGACCTCGTGCTCAGCAACCCAACACCATAGCCACTGAGCAACCACGGCGGTTATTCGTCAATTTCAACAGACAGTAAAGATAAACGCTAAAACAGGTTGAACTGTCAAAATGGTATTTCAAAACTCTATTCTAGTTAGTATCGCGCCGAAACCTCACTACCGTTAGGTCATAGGGACGTCACAGATTTCAAAGCAGTTACTTTTGTGTTTATAGACCATAGTGGCCCAGTTGATGTCCTCGACACTTGTTAGGTCGAGCTTTTTGCTCTTTTAGAATCCAACGTTATACATTTCTATAGAGAAAATATTAAGTAGGCTCGAGCATGTGCTACTAAAATCTAGTGCAATCCCGTGGTAAGCTTGTGGGAAAACTTCACGGCGGCATCGCCGCCTGTCTTTCGTTTCTTCTTTTTTTTTTTTTGCCGCTTTTCTTATTTACCAAGCGAGTCTCTTCTCAAGGTATAAGAATGGCTTCTCTGGTACTGCAAGAAATAATTGCCTACTTCGGCAAAAATTAATCTTTTTTTTTTTCATTTAGTCTCAATTTAGAGCGCGTGGATCCCGACGGTACATGACCACAGTGACATCGGTTCCATATCAACAGCCAGTTCGGGACAAAGTTTTGTTTCTCCTGACCCACGTGGCTCCAGGATAAAACTGAGACGGTGGACTGATGAGGACGAACAACGAGGACAGCGTATATGACTCGAAGGACATACGAACTACCTACGTAAAGCCAGTTCTGAGCTTTTCAACTGCTGTCGCAGTTACAAAGAAAGCGAGCGAGCTGTCATTCCGACGACTGATCTCTTTCCACGTGCCCATCGGAATCGGAAGAAACCGCTATGCATAGAGAATATATCCAGTCCCCTCCAGCGTGACGGCTTCCAACGGAACTCGCAAGACTGCTCAGCGTTAGGCGCCGGTATTGGCTAGGGAGAGAAATTGTGCCTATGGCTGCGAGCTGTATGGCAACCGCAAAAAAAAAAAAAAAAAAAAAAAAAAAGCGCACGCGCAGTCGACCCAGTTCGTTGGACGTTGCGTGCCCCTTTGTTTCTGCGCTGGCACCCGGGAAGAGACGCACGCATCTGGAGGTGACATGAATAATGGATGCCCGTGAAAAAAGGTAATCTCTATCTTGTCAGTTCGACTGGCGCCTCGGAGCGTCGCCCCCACACACGAGACAAATCTCGTGCGCGGACCGAACCACACTCCCTGGGCAAGTTTTGATGCCTTTGCATTCACAACTGTACAAGCTGCGACGGGCCTCTGTGCGAGTTGTACGTCTACGCTAGCTTTTTTTCCCTCTACATATTCGTGTGAAAGCAGACAAAAAAGAAAAATCTGCAGATATCAGCGATTGCCCCAGCTGCGAAATCATTGAGCACAAAAATGAGAAAAGAAAAGGGAGCAGCAGCCAGGCTGTCACAACAGGAAGTGCCAACTTCTTCACTCTTATTTTTTTTCCCCAGAGCGGTAAGCTTAGCTGTTTACCAGTGCTGTTACTGTGTTCGCACTTCGGTTGGTTGTGTACCTCTAGGATAGGTTCCGTACTACCTTTCGTGCTCCCTTTACGTGCTTTCAACCATCACTGAATTGTACAGTTTCCGCCTTTTCTTTCACATGTTCATTCTGCCGACTGTGACGGTTTGTACGACTTTTCTCTCTGTCTTTCTCTCTCTCTCATGCTCGCTCATGTATGTGGTGCATATATAGTGTGTTTTCATAATGCAATTACCCCCCCCCCCTCCCTCCATACTGTAATACCCGTATGAGCGAAATGTAGGTATACCAATAAATAAAGTACTACATCGTCTTCGTGCATTACAGTATTGGGCGTTGTGACGGCCGTAGTGAAGTCAAACCCTGGTATGACGAAGTGGCTCGTGCGCTACAGTTAGTTCGACCATATCAAGTAATTCACTATATTCAATCAAACCTGGGCACAAGAAACATTTACCGAGCATTTCTGATTAGTTCCTCGTACACGATACAACAGAGCCGTACCTCGCATTTGTGAAACACGCCGTGGTGAACTGGTTATCGCAGCAGCCCGCGTAACTCAGCTACACGGTATAATCCATAGCTCTCTATCGGGCAACGCGTCGCATCGCGCCCTATCTGCTTACGCAATGAAACATACTCGGGAAGCATGAGCGTTGTCAAAATCGAGGAAACATGAAACAAATGAAGGACGACAGACTCAGACAATACAGGCACTGACTGCGTCGTCGACATCATCATCAATCATCATAATCATCATAATCATCATCATCATCGTGACCATCACTAGCCTATTTTTATGTCCACTTCCATGACGAACGCTTCTCTCAGCGATCTACAATTACACCCGTCTTGCACTAGCTGATTCGAACTAGCGCCTGAAAATTTCCTATCAGTTTTCTGCCATGCTGGACTACGCTTCCCTTCTCTTGGAACACATTTTGTAACTCTAATGGGTACACCGTTTACCTGCCCTACGCATTACATGGCCTGCCATCCCCCATTTAAAAAAAAAATCTTAATGTCGACTAGAATATCGGCTATCCCCGTTAGTTCTAAACCGCTCTCTTAACGGGTCTTAACATTACGCCCAACATATTTAGTTCCATCGCTCTTTGCGCGCTCCTCAACTTATTCTCGAGCTTCGTTGTCAACCTCCAGTTTTCTTACTCCATATGTTAGTACTGGCAGAATGCAGTGATTGTGCACCTCTATTAAGAACGACCGCGATTTGGTAATGCCTGCCGTATGCACTCCAACCTATTTTCATTCTTGCGTGAATTTCCTTCTTATTATCAGGTTCCCTTGCGAGTAACTGACCCAGACAACCGTACTCCTGCACAGATTATACAGGCTGGCTGCCGCGATCATACTGCGCTGACTATACAATCTAAACTGTGTATTTACCCACCACGGTGGATTATTGGCTTTGGTGTTGGCTGCTAAGCACGAGGTCGCGGGATCGAATCCCGGCCGCGGCGGCCGCATTTCGATGGGGGCGAAATGCAAAAACGCCCGTGTCCCGTCCATCGGAGGCACCTTAAATATCCCCAGGTGGTCAAAATTAATCCAGAGACCCTGTTACTGCGCGTCTCATAATCAAAGTCATGGTTTTGGCACGTGAATTGCCAGGATTCGTTCACTAAATTACGCATTACCCGGAAGAGATGCGCACACTCAAGGTATGGAAGGCGCATCAGTAAATCGTGCTACTCATCAGTTGGCATACTCTACTATGCAAGGCGATGGACGCTTGGCTGTTTCTAGCTAAGAAACAAATAATCCGATATCTTTTCAAGGTATAACAGGCACACATCGCATAATCGGCATGAATGGCTCGATTCGCTGTAGCGCCTTGCGTGCCTTGCGTGCACCACGAGCCTTTGTATGTGTATATGGAAATCGTCAGTGTACTAAAACACTTATTTGTGAGTCTAATAATAATATTTGGGGTTTTACGTGCCAAAACCACTTTCTGATTATGAGGCACGCCGTAGTGGAGGACTCCGGAAATTTCGACCACCTGGGGTTCTTAACGTGCACCTAAATCTAAGCACACGGGTGTTTTCGCATTCCGCCCCCATCGAAATGCGGCCGCCGTGGCCGGGATTCGATCCCGCGACCTCGTGCTCAGCAGCCCAACACCATAGCCACTGAGCAACCACGGCGGGTAAATATTTGTGAGTCAGTGACCATGTTGTCTGAGTCCATTGTCCTCCTCTCATGTCGCACTGCTTGGTTTCAACGATGTTAACCTACGAATTCGTACCACTTGACGTTTTGATCAGTAATACGGAAATAATAACCATAAGAAAAGTCGCTGTGGGTGGCTTTTATGGTGCAGGTTCTATGCCCTGGGAGTTTGTTATATGCATATGTCGAGGGTTGATTCTAATGAATTTATTTGGCACAAGGATCGCTAACTAAAATTTGCGTGTTGGAGATAAAACGCAATAATTCCCTGTACCCGATTTCTTTGTAATCCGGTTGGAATGTACACGTATAGAGGCCAGCGCTATCAAAAAAGTCCGAGTCGCACACGAAGCCTCCTGCGCGACAACGCAACGGTTAACGCATCCGCCTGGTGGAAACCAGGTACAAATGGACAGAGAGAACCAAGTTCGGATATTTTTCGCTGTTATCGCAGTAAGATAAATAACTATTCGAAAGCGAGTTGAAAGCGGCAAGTTTTGTAGTTTTGTGAATAAGAAAATAGAGACCTCCCTATGTGGTTGCAAATCCAACCAACACAGAAGTTTACAGTGAGACGGAGGCTTGAAGTCATTAACAGCGGTCGTTGTAATTAGACCGACGTCTTTTACGCTCACCGAAGAAACAATTCCCTCGTGCGATTAAGCTGTGCGCATTATGCGGAAAAATGTTGTCAATTAAGTCGAAATTCTGGTGCATGTTTTCCTGAAACCGACGTACCCACCGGAACACAATGCATTTCATTTTCGGCAGTGAGCTCGTAGCTGAGTCGGTACAGTGCTCTATGCGAGACCGCGGGCTCGAATACAACCATCGATTCCGCATTGCCATTCCGGCGAAGCGACTACGTATACGCTGGCTTGCCGAGCGCTTAAGAATCCCCAGATGGCGGGAATTCGTCCGCACGTCTTATGTGCGGCGTCCGGCATAGTGCAGCGTGCGTAGCTTTGGAAAGTTAAACCCGAAAATTAAGATCCCGTTACCAGAAATTAAAATCCCGTTACGTACTACGTCTAGCACGAGGCGTTATTTTGGCGCGCACCGACCCTTTTTTCGATTCTGTTCTTTTTTACATTTTTTTTTCTTTTCTGAGAACCACCACGCGTTCTCATTGCACCATTTTCTAAGCCCGTGCAAGCGTTACTGCGCTTTTTGCGATCTACCGGGTTTGGGAACGTCATTAACTGGAACGCCTTTTGTGTGTGTGTGTGTGTGTGTGTGTGTGTGTGTGTGTGTGTGTCTCCATGTGTGCGTGTTTTTTTTTTTTTTTAGCACTTTCCTCTCTGTCCTCTTTCTAATCCCTATCTCCCATCCCAAGTGCAGGGTAGCAAACCGGAGACTGATATCTGGTTAACCTCCCTGTCTTTCCTTTTCATCTCTCTCTCTCTCTCTCTCTCTAACGAAGCCGGTATGCGCCAGACGGGTCCTGCGTGGTAGCTCGTAAACGCGCTTCGTTTTACGACGGCCTTTATTGGCCTCGCAGCGCCGTTCCCGCCGTGTAATAACCTGCGAAATGAGATACCCAACCCGGAATGTGCCTATAGTTCCTCCTCTGTCAGAGCGAGCTGGAAGAACTACGCGGCGAAGGACTTCGGATACCGTACGCTCGGAGAGGAGCATGCGTTTTTCGCACTTGCGAAGACTGCGTTCCGTCCTCCGCGAGACCGTCTCCACTATGCGTGTCTGTGTACGCGTGCATTTTCTGCGTGTGTTTGCACGCATTGTTCAACAACAACAACAACCCTTTAAGCGCCCTCACCGCAATAGTTGAACGTTCCTTTTTCCTCTTTCGATGTTATCTAGTTCATTCATTGATGGGAAGACTTGGGTTTTTTTTTTTAATTCTTTTATGCGGCAGCACTTCTGTGTATAAGCACGCAAAGTTTCCTGAATCTGGCTAGCTGTCTGGAATAAGGGATGCGGAAAGAAATATAAAAGATTAGGGAAGATTATTTTTGTAATTTCTTGTTGTTTATTAAGTGCGACAGCATGGAAAGTTTGCCCAAACCAACTCGTTCTCCGAAATTTGCAGCTAACACTAAATCGGTTTATACAATACGATACTCGCGCAATCAGTTGTGTTCGAGAAGCACTCCGAGGCAGTCGTACACGCGCTCTGTAGGCTATTCCTGCTTAACCGCACAGCATGATCAGCAAAGGAGCCTGTGGTAAGCTCTATGTCCTATAGTTCAGGCAATGGTCTCACAAGTCAATCCTACATTGAAGCTGCAGATTCCATCGAACTTGTCCCGCAGTGAGGCAACTTTAGTGTGTCGCCTCTGGTGAGGGGTGGCTTTTACGAAAGCCTACTCACTCCTTATCGGAATGTCCGACACATCGATCTGCGACTCACGCAACCGTGAAGGACGTGTTGTGTTTTTGTAATCTCTATGACATCGAACGCGACGTTATTCGGAGACTGTTGAATCGGTAAGACAGAATACCGTTTTCACAAACTAGGATCCTCGGACGAGGACCCCACGCGAGGCAGATGTACAAAGGGACACGAGCACTGATACGTTTCATGAAATAGACTGGCCTCAGTGACCGTTTGTAGGCGTGAAGTGATGGACAACCGCTCCTCGCGTCCACACTGAGAGTACCTTCTTACCTCGCTCTCCTTTATTTCCTTAAACCCCTTCCACAATGTAGGGTAGCAAACCGGGCGTGCTTCCGGTTGACCTCCCTACCTTTCCTTCCTTCTTCTTCTTCTTCCTCCTCCTCCTCCTCCTGACTACAAGTGAGATAAGGATAAGCAACATACCGTATGAAATTCCCTCTATAGTGCTGTAAATTTACGCTCTCCTGCCCATATCAAAACGCATACACTGTAAGTGCAACATTCTGCGTACTCACAACAGGGATATGATATGCGAGGTTGCGAAGACAGTTACCGTACTTGAGCATACAGCGTCCCACGGGCAGTAAACAACTTGGTGAAATCAGCTCTTTATTCGTACCGAACGTCGCACGTGTAGACAAAGGTTATAAAAAAAAGCTTATGAATCGTGTGATAATGCACACGCGCTCAACATACAATCATGTTTTCATGGATCAGAGACGAATCCCGAAACAATTGATTAAATCCGACTTTCATTCAAGGTACCTGTCTGCGACTTTCATGTCAAGTTTATCTTCAGCCAATGCTGCTTGAAATGGTGATTTGAATTTTGCTTCCAATCTGCAAGTACAATCGGAAACATGAGATAGAGAAAAGAGAGAGAGAGAAAAAAAAGGTAAAGGAAGGGAAAGGATCAGAGAGAGATGCAGGTTGACCAGGTTGCACCAAAAATACAGCTGAAGCCTGTCCAGCCAAACAACCGGGTTACCTCAAACCTACTTGTTTGACCCAAAACTTGCCTTTAGAGGTCACATTTTAACTCTTACAGCTGATGTCACACTGTGCATACCTATCGACCTGTAAACCTTAAAATTCGTACAATTGCGCGGACATGACATCGAGTTCAGGACGTTTATGAGAGGGACGCGGAGGAGGAGGAGGAGGAAAAACTTTATTTGCTCTAATTGGTTAGAAATTAGCGGTGGCAGATGCGGTCGGCCGTCTTCACGGTCTTCTTCCCCATCTGCGCAGGGTCGACGTCCCTATTCCAGGGCACCACTGAGGGTGGCTACTCGGCGAGCGTGCCTTACTAGTCCATGCTGGACTTTCGGGTCGCTGCTGGAGAGCACCCTCTCCCACTGCTCCGCACTCGGGTCTTTTATTTGAAGGAATTGTTGATTCTGAACGCATTCCCATGTAATGTGATATAAGGTGGGCTTGGCGCCGCACCAGGGGCAAATGTCTCTATACTGGGTGGGAAACATCTTGCTTAGTGTGTTTAGGTTTGGATATGTTCCTGTCTGCAGCCTCCTCCAAGAGGTTGCTTCATGCTGATTTAGGCTGTTGTGGGGTGGAGGGTATTTGATTCGGACCCCCTTATAGTAATTCAAAATGTCTGAGTAGCTTGGGTTGACTGGTATGGGTTCCTCAGGGTCGGTGCTTGTGGCCGCTCGGTTTGTGTGCTCTCGAGCTGCCTTGTCCGCCCTTAGGTTCCCTTCTATTCCAGCGTGTCCCGGTACCCAGAAAATTGTATGCCTGACTTTGTTGTTAGCCCTGCAGGAGCGGAGGATGTGAAGCGCTCTGCGTCCTATTCTGCCGTTCATGTAATTCCGACACGTAGCTTGCGAGTCGGTGAGTATCGTTAAAGACCTTTCGGATCGGTAGCCCTCCACTGCCGCTAGAGCTACGGCTATTTCCTCAGCTTCCGTTACCGAGCAGTCCTTCATTGACGCGCTGCTGATCTCTTTGTAGTCCTGGCTTATTACTATCGCAGCTGTCTTTACTATGTGACGCGGAACTACCACGCACTTCTCTCCCCCCCCCCCCCCCCTCTTCTTTCTTTCAGTATTGCCTAGAGTACATGCCTTTGGCGGAATACAAGCAGATTTTGATTAACGACGGTTTACCGTTAGACGCAACAAGTAGGCAGCAGCAAACTTGAAGGACCAGACTGACAAGCAATGATTTCTTTCTAATGAGAAAGCATCATATGCCCCATTACGCGACAATCCGGCGTAGTCGGCGGCGGCGTGACCGAAAGACGGTGCCAAAAATGGCTCACGGCGCGAAGAGTAAAAACACATCAACAAATGCTCGGACTGGTGTCAAATTTCTCAGGCAGGTTTCTGTAATCAAACTAAATTAAGACCTTCGGAAAGTTCGGTCAGGGTGGGAACCGAACCAGGGCCTCCGTTGTGTGAGACGAGCACGCTTCCGCGACGAAACGGTGACTTCGCGGTTCTAGCTGACTGAAGGCGTGCTTTAAGCCTGTGTCATTGTACACGTCACGTCACCGCCTCCGTCACTGCCTCCGTCACTGCCTAGAGTAGAAGTAGAAGTTCTAAGGACTTCCAGTTTCTTCTTCGTATTGATTTTGACGGTTCCTTGACGCCTGCACGACGAATTTAGTGAACAGCTCTAATTCTACTATGGCTTTTCTTCCGTACACATAAACGAAGGCCCCGTACTTACGACGTGGGCGGGCAGCACAACAAACCTAAATGGTCGTCCGAAGTGCAACCGAGTTTCAAAACCGAGTTTCAAGCGACGCAATCTTTCTTTTTCCATTCCTTATTTTTTTTTCTTTCCAGCCACATTGGACAGGGGCTATATCTACTTGATTCATGAAACGTGGCTTCACGGTTCCTTCATTGGAACGGGAAAGTTATTGGGCCATAGAAGACATCTAAAACCTACGGAAATCATCAGTCGAGACGAACCCAAGCATCAGAAAACTACAGTTTCGCTTTACTTAAAAAAAAAAGAAAGCTTTATTTCTCACAGAATCAAATGAAAATCAATTACGAAATATGCGTTCGTGTGGTCCCCTCTTAGCAGCACCCGTTGGCAAGCTTAAACTTCGTTAGAACAAAGCTTCGATGAAGCGCGTGGCGCATGGAGCGTTCCGATGCAAACGGTGTGTTCGAGTGGGGAATCAACACGGTCTACGTAACTTTGACCAAGCCACCTCGAATTGTGCGTTTGAGCGAAACATCGCTTTGAGCCGAACGGAAACCCGCACGCAAAAGCGACTTGAGCTACAGCGAGGAAAAGGAAAAGTAAACAGATCTTCGTGAAACTAGAAATCAAACTTCAATAAGAAACTTGTCTGGCCACTGCGGCGGTCTTGGCAACTTTGGTTCCCCCTGTGAACGTCGGTACGCCGACGCTGAGGCCATCAAAAAGTGGTTCTGCTCTTCATTTCAAGCTTCGGACGTGCAGGCGACAAACAGAGTCCTGCACCGAAAAAATAAAGGAAAGAAAGATGGGACGCGAAGCTTCGCGAAGGGACAAACACATAAAGGAGTCTCTTTCGTGCAACCCTTTAAGCAACGAAAACGAACAAAAAAGAAGTGGGAAAAGAAAGATTCAAAGGGGGAAGGGCACGCGCACACACCCGCAGGGCTTCGAATAAGTTGTGGAAAGCAAACACGTTACCGTCATTGGGCTTCCTGTCGCATCTCGGCTTCTGCGTCAGCCGGCAAAGTCTTCCAGCCCTTTTGAGACCCCCATCCCCTTTCTCCCAATCTCTATTTGCCGTCGTCAAAAATCTCTGGTCATCCCTTCTGTCAAACGTCCGCGCAAACACTCTTAAAAGTCACCAGAGAGAATCCTTTCCCCGCGCTCTCTTTCTTGTGTTCTGACCGGCGCTTCTTCTGCGTCGTACGCCCGCGGGGTGCCGACGCCCTCTTTACCGAGAACCTCGACTTGCCGCGCAATTCTTTACACCCGCAAGAGCCACGTTAAGTATTTGTATTTGTCCCGTCTTCTTCTCGATCTGTTCGCTGGAGAACCGCTAGTGGTCGCGTTTTCCAGCCTTTTACTTCCAGTTCTATATTTCGCGACCTCGGCTTCGAAAAACTTGTGACGCCGCCGCTTACAAGGTGTCGCGAATCCTCCGATCTCTCCGTGCTACCGTGTGGTTCGCCTGTTGAGGAGAACCACAGGCATGTCGTAATTTGCTGTTGAGGCATGCCGCCTTTCAGCGCTTTTTTTTCAGCCCTCGGGTGGAATTCGTGCTATGCTGCAGACAAACTAACGCCGCATTGTTTTCCTGACACAAGACGTCGTTTTGTATGGTAAGCGGAAAAGTGCTTGCTGTCGCGGATGCGGGACTTCTTGTCTTCTCCAAACTATTACAGCTGCTTCTAAGTAAGTTATTCCTCTCCACCGCTTCATCCATGTCCCAACAGTCACCACGAGAGGGACAGAGAGAAGAAGAGCAAGAGACAGAAATAAAATTCTTATGAGAACAATAATGCTAAAAATTAAAGAACAATATCATCTGAACTCAGCGATTCGTCCGGCTTTAAACTCCTTTGCGGCTGCAGCAGCACGCCTATGCGGCACGCACGGTTTCCTCCTCCAGAAGCGCTCGGCGATGCACGAAATGTCGTCCTTGTTCGCTGCTTTGTACACATACTGACTGCGTACACCGTACAGCTATTAGTTCACGGTTTGTCCACGTGTCGTCTGCGCCTTCTGCGTACGTTCTTGTGACCCACCAGCGAGTTTAACTTCGAAGTCCACAACCGAGTACCCCCACCAGAGCATTTGGCTACAACACTGTCTCGGCTGTGGACCTATAAACGCGTGCACGGATGTCACCGCTCAATATGCAAATTGTGCATCGCGCACTGAACCCCGCACAACACTGCCAAGCTCCAAATCTGCGCGACAGTGCAATGGATAGCGTGTCCGCTCCCTGTTACATCCACAATGTCAAAGGCAATCTGTAGTTGGACGAGCAGCTACATGTTCAGCGCAATCAAAGAGCAAGTCGTGACAAGTGAGAACAAGAGAAGGTCGAATATGGACTATGTAGTCCCCAAAGATGCTCTCCAGAAATACGATGGGCGAATTCGGCTTCCCACGTGGCTTTGACTTACGCGAACGGCATGTCGGTACCATAGTCTGCTAAACGTCGCCAATGCAAAATACTTTCCACAGATAAACAGCCAAGATCACTACCATGTTTTCACGCGTCGCGCACGGGTATGTCACTTCTACTTGCAGCCTATTCCCATTCGCAAAGACAGTCCTGATGAGGCTCTGGTGCCCTGAAATGTGCACCGAATGTCATGCGTGGAGCTACAACAGATATACTTGGCCCATCAGCTGGCGTTGTTTGTGTGCCGCGCGCAAGAAAAAAAGGGGGCGGGCAAGTTTACTTTTCCTGCGAGACAGTGGTCTCAGTGATACACACAAATAGTGCGCGTTCTGCTTGGAGTATTCTGTGAATCTTAAGTGTCTCTGGCATGCATTGTGTGTATCGTTCTATTTCCCATCGTTCCCACCTGCAGCAGTATTTTATAGTCGTGCCACTAAGTCGACCTCTGCAGGCTTCATTAAAGAGCGTCTTGAAGGGGCAGCGCAATATGACGAAGACAGAAGCCTGCCCCTTCAAGATGTTCAACCAGTACCAACTTGCCCAAATTTCGATTCTTCATTAAAGAGCTCGTCTCTTTCCACTTTTCCTTAAAACAAAAGTAGAACAACATTTTTTTTACATTTACGAATGGGTATTACCACTGGGTAGACGGCACGCCGTAGTGTGGGGCACTCCGGATTAATTTTGACAACCTAGGGCTCTGTATACCGCGGACCGTGAACCCAGAGCTTGGTAGCGCGACGCCAAAGCCACAAAGCTACCCCGGCGCGTCTCTTTCTTCCTCCATGAGAAATCCAAGTAAAGCAAAAGTTCGGAAAGAATGACGGACCAGCCGGCACTTCCGTCGAACCATCACCCGACCGGCCGTCCTGAAAGTTCGGCGCAATCGAAGACGGCGCCCGGTGAAGCACTCTCCGCACTTGCCACAGGGCTCCGGAATCATCTTCAAATGATTATTCGATGCCTTTCGATTCCTTCTGCCTCCTCTCGGCCACGAAGAGGGGCTGGGAAAGCGGAACTTAAAAAAAAAAGGAAAAGAAAAAAATGAAGCATCCGAAGAGATGAAAGGAAGAGCCGCCGATGACCCGAACATTTGGACAAGATGTTCTCTTTCGGCGTGGTTGCGGTAACGCCTGCCGGACATTTTCTTTTGACCCCCTCTACCCTCCCTCCCGCTTTCCATGGCCCTAACGGTCGTATCGAGAGATGACTCTGGTGCACTTGAGCTCCGTTCCGCCTCTGACTCCGGTTTTACTCTTCTTTACTTCTTGTTTCTTTCTTTCTTTTACTCTCTACATTCGGTGATCTCTCTTCAGCCACGTTATGGTCAATGCGGCGTGGGAACACCGTATATGTGCGGTCATAAACCGTGTCCGGCCTTGGCCGCTCACTTTTGAATGGTGTGAACGAGGCATTCAACAGTGCGTTAGGACCATTTCTGGACCGTATAGAAACGTATAAATACAAAAGAAAAATCGAGCTCGGTGGCGGTGGCATTGAAAACGGGTTTCCGCACGTGAACAACTGCAGTTGCGTAATGTTTTTTAGGCGCACACAGGAAATGGTCGTGTAAAACACCACCTTTCCTTTTCTCTATATACTTATTTGTTGGAAGTCACACCTCAAAAAGATTCACCTTCAAGAGCAGGGGACAGTGAAGGTGTTCTTTCTCTACTCTCATTGGTTTCCCGTATGCTGCCGAAGTAAACGTTTCAAGAAATCCAAAAGAAAACATTATGCTTTCGTCGCCGCCGATTATGATGAGTCAAGTGGTAAACAGACCGCTGAGATTATGCGGGCGCATGGAAAATTGTTATTTCGTGGTGCGCCACCAGGCGGTAGTCTAAAACAGTCTACATTTAGTCTACATGAACTTGTGATGAGTGTAAACTTGACACTTCAACCATGTTTTATTCACTTCACCTTTAGAATAACGGCCAGCGTCCCTCGCGACCACTGCGGTTAATGCCTGACAACCGCTAAGCCGCAGGCCGTATGTAGGACTTATAGGAGTCTGATAGGAGGCGGCTGCTCGCAAACTTTGAAGATGGCGTAGCCGGCTGTGTTAGCTGCCTTTTTCTTCGCTCTAGCGAATAATTCGCCAAGTAAAACGACTCCACGAAGAAAGGAACCATCTCAGCTGTACGGAAAGTTCCGATACTGTCAAAAAAGCTTGTTTCAGAGCCTCGCCAATTCTGGTCCACCAGATAAGAAAACGGATCGCCGCTTTACGAAATCTTCTAAACGTGATAAAGTGTAGTACGAAGGTACACATCTCCATCACGCGCATTAAGAAACAGTTACAATGGAGGCCAGCGGCTTATGAAGATGGATGCGCTGCCCGTTGACCGAACGATGCCTGCGCTTGCTCTGGCAGCCCGTCTCCAGAGAGCCGGCCCACATTCCACCGCCGGCATCGCGAATCTGCCAGGCAAGACGCCGAAGGGACCGCATTTTTGTTTACCTGAACTCGGGATATGCGTGGCATAAGGACAGCCAGGAACCCTTTGTTGTGTTATATTGTCTTTATACAAGGGTAGACACATTCCGTGCTAGTGGAAGGGGATGAACATTAGTCAAATTCATGACAGAGTGGTCTAGTCATGCTTTCAGAAAATGGTAATTAATTTTATTTTTCCGACTCGTTTCCGGGCGTACTCACGTACTTTATCCGGCGATGATCGCTAGGGAACGGTGACTGTGCTTTCCTGACCTATTTCTCTTTAACACATTCAATGCTTCTTTCGGGAGGTTGAACTTACCGTTCACAGCTAGCATGGTGGCTCAGCTTTTACTCTTTCTGCTGCTCAACACAGGTCGCGGGTTCGATTACCAACAGCAGTGGCCACATTCCGGTAGGTTAGGAATACGAAAACGTCCCAAAACCGCGCTTCTGGTGCACGTTAAAGGGACACTAAAGCAAAACAATAGATCAGTTTAGACTAATGAAGCATTGTTTGAGAACCTTGCAGGCAGTCATTTAAAAAAATAGCTTGATTATTAGATGAGAAAATGGAGGTCCAAGTATCAGTATTTGAATTTCGCGCCGAAACCCCAGCACGGTACGTCAGCGTGACGTCAGGGATCCCAAAGTATGTTTTCGCATTTGGGCCACGTTGGCTGATTAAAGGTTCCCGAAACTTGCCATGTTTAATACTTGGTTTCTTTAGAACACAATGTAGTCAATCAGTACCCTTATATATGATTAGTAGGGCCTAGAAAATGTCATCAAAATCCAAGACGTCACAGCCCCCAGATGCGGGAACATAAAAGTAGGCGTCGCCACCCGTATTTCGTCCTTGCGCTTTTTCTGGCTTACCAAGCGTCTTATCAAGGTAAGAGCGGTGTCTTTGGCGTCGTAGAAAGCTAATTTACTGATGTAGAAGAAATCGTTTTGCACTTTAGTGTCCCTTTAACGGGCACTACGTGGTCAGAAAAAAATCTAGAACCTCCGCTACGGCGCGTCTCACATTACCCTCGGATATAAATCCCAGAGCCAGTGAATCAATGAAGTTGGCATCCCTTCGTAATAGGAATGCTGAAGACAAGGCGGGCTTCGAATCCGCGACGCAGTGCGCCACCGCAGAACCCCAGAGCCGCTCCATCAAAGGAACCCACTGATCAAGGTAGTTCCCGTTAACCCTGTAATGCCCATTCACACATTACACATTAAGGAAAATATAAGCAACTTGATCACCATTATTACTGGTCGTGGAGAGAAAATTTGCACAAAAAAAAAACAAATGTTAGCTCAGTTATAAGCTAAATAATATGTTAATGAATTACCCAGTAAGTGATTTGCTGATCCCTATCCCCAGCGTACCAAACACGCTACTAAAGGCGGTGCAACTTCCCCGCGCTTAAATCAGAATTTTTAATTATCAAGACGTAGTAACACATATGATAAGTTAAGGCATGACGAGCACAAGTGCTGGGATTTCCAACGCCCAGTTTCCGAATGTCGCTGCCTTGTAGGCTGCGCCATCCCTTGGAGGGCTGCAAAAACAGCGTATAAACGGCATGGCCTCAGTGATCTCCATCGCGGTCATAGACGGCGCGATGTCGGAGGCCACATTGAACCCCGACCATGAGAGAGTCACTGAAGCGAGAACGCCCTTTCAGGCCGCCTTCGCCTTCGCACTGATTTGCAGCAATATATGGAATTACGACCTGTTTTTGAAGCTGTTTGTACACACCGAAAGTTTGTAGACGAAAGCTTATAAGTGCTGAACACTGGGACAGTTGGTATTCCGTACATACGAAGAATAGCGTGAAAAAAACAAGGGACGAGCCAAGACACGATGGGAACGCAGACAAGCAATTGCAGTTTATCGTCAGGAACACAAATACACACCATCGTACAAACAGGTGTAAAAACCTAACGATTAAAGGCTAAAAGTTCGATTTCTAGCTTACGCAGCGGCACACATGGCCTCGCAAGGCAAATGTCACCGGACTTGTGAATAAAGAATGCTTCAGCAATCTCGCGCGTAGTCCTATCTTGCTGCCTAGACAGCACCTCAATTTAATTCATAAACGGTTCGCACATGCGTTCTTTGCAATGTAGGCACAAATTAGACCACGGCTGCCCTTTGAACGAAGTTTTTTGGTCCATTAATTGGTTATTCAGACACCGCCCTGGTTGGCAGGTGAAATATTACTCAGGAAGTTAAAATTGTAAGCAAACGGTGTGATGACAAGGGAGGTCAACGCTAAAGATAAGCCAGTAGCCTTGTCTAACTGGGTGAAGAAAGTGGGAAGCAGATTTGGCCTAAATGTCGCCTTTCGGCACGAACTAGGTTGGACCGCCTCTGCGCAGTAGTAGAAAGAAAGGTCAAAGTAGATAAACAAAAAAAAATGGAGTGATTGAGATTTTAAACACCGTGACCGCTGGCTGAGTGTGGAAAGGGTGTAATGCATCACAATTCCCTGTCCCGTGGGACGCGGTACACCGGACGGTGTTCGATTAGCCGATTAACGGAGCACAGAGTTTCTTCGTTGAAAGGGCAGCCGTCGCGACCAGTTGGCACGATGCAGCACACAAGGAAACTAGTGTTTGCCAGAATAAAGAGCGCCCCGGCCGCTACCAGGCGTCCCACAACGCTGGCGCGATTCCGAGCGCCGCCAGGGGGAGTGGCAGGCGACGCACCTCGAGTAAGATTGACTATGGAGAACAAGTGAGGAATACGGAAGGAAGTAAATGGGGTGGGAGAGTGTTGAGGCATCTATAAGGGAGAAGACATTGATTCACAGTGGAGGAAAAGAACTGGGAAGCTTACCAGCAAGTATGCGACTCGTAGGGTGGGCACCACCGCAACAAGGAACGTCAAGCGGAAGGTCAGAGATGCTGAAATAATCTTATGGGTGGCGGCAATGGAAAAGAAACCTGCCATGAGTAACTACTCAAAAGGAAAAAAACGATATCAGGAAAGAAAGAATTTATGATAACTCAAAGGGAAGCTCATTACTTTTCGAAGCGACATCGGAATGCCTTAGAACACGCACCTATAAAGCGAGATAAAAGAAGATGAAGCATGTGCTTGCTGCGGTAAATGTAGGGACATGATGAAGCATGTTTTATAAGAATGTGAAGACATCTGCCCAGCGGAAGATTTAGGCACCACTGGCCTCCTTGAAGCCCTTGGGTTCAGCAAGAGCAGGGGAAAAGTAGACATGTCCGCAATAGAGATTAGTAAGAGGCGATTGGAAGATTGGTGGAAGAAAAGTAGGAAAGAAAATAGCAACACCTAATGCAAAGCAAAGTTCGCAATAGGTGGTCAGAAAATTTGGCTGTGGGAGTTCATCGCGTTTTGTTTTCCTTTTTTTTTATTGTTTAACCTAGGAAGGGCATTAGGCAATACAATAGCAAGAGCTTGGTGGCGGAACCCACCTCCCCATTCCAAAGGGGACGCTCATAACACACACACACACACACACACACACACACGTCCGTCCGTCCGTCCGTCCGTCCGTCTATCCATCCATCCATCCATCCATCCATCCATCCATCCATCCATCCATCCATGCTCGACGGTTCACGATATCAGGGGGGGTATTCTGTAAGAGTCCACCTAGTGGACTGTCCATTTCGGCCGCTGCTGATTGGATGCAGCTGTACGAGTGAGGAGTATACGAGCGGCCCTAGCCAATCAGGAACGGCCGAAATGGACAGTCCACTATATGGACTCTTAAAGAATACCTCCCCAGACGGACTGAAAATCGTCGGGGTTAGTCAGTGCCGTGGCCAGTGCCTAGCTGAAGGCAGGAACGCATGCCTGGTGAGCCGAGTGAGTGGAGTGTTGGCGGTGCGTCGACTAATTCGGTCGCGTTTTTTTTATGCGAAGCATACTAGCCGCACAACCACGCTCTTCCTTGCTGCGCCGCGCGCGGCCCCGTAGCTACCATATGACGTCATAACAGCTGCAAAAGCGGAGGCTCAACTCGTGCGCTCGCTTGCGGCCGCGTAGCTACATAGCCGGGTCTCAGCTCGTGCGCTCGCCTGCATGAGTTGTTTCTTCGTCTAGCCGAACCAAATATAGCCAAGCAACAGCAGTTCATCAGGCTAAACAGTGGTTCAACAACTAAAATAAAGGCTAGTATGCTTCACATCCTGGGCTTAACCTTAGCTAAGCCACAGCCATTTTTTCTCTCATATCTATTTTTTTTTTTTTTTTTTAGCCAAACGTCTCTGGAGACGCGGACAGTGAGACAACGCGCCTAGAGCAAGCAAGTTTCTTCAAAAGTACGTACACGGGCTCTCTTCACTCGCTAACGGACTCGCGAGAACGCAGCTGCAGAACACAGCTGTTCACGCGCACGCTGCGCCGCAGCAGCACGGCATCCCCTTTCACGGCCGCAGTCGCAGAGAATCGTGGCTGACCTCCAACGCGGAGGCGGTATAACGTGATGCGATAAACAAAAATTACAAATTGCTGGCTGATAAAACACCGATATAAGCAGTTGTCTGTGCTTGAACGATAAATACGCAAAGTAACCTTTATTTTATAATCATTTCTGACTACGTTTGAAAGCGAAAGCGGATCTCGGATGCACGTTGCTGCGTTGCATTCTAGTATCAACCACGCCGTCGCACGCCGTGTCCTTCACCGAAGCACGAAAATCGTTGAGGATCAAAGTCATCCGCATGGCCCTGGACACCGCTGAGCTCCAAGGAGCATCAGACAGCTGCAAAGGGAGGAGCAAACCGAAGAGACAGGAAGGCTCTTCACTCCTCGGGACTCTTTTTGGGGACGCAAATAAACGTTACCTCTCTCTCTCTCTCTCTCTCTCTCTCTCTCTCTCTCTCTTGCGGAAGTCCCATTCACAGTAGCGCTGTAAAAACCTTCGCAGGTGCATATCACTGTGAGCAACTGATTCATCGAAGACAGCGAAGCTGAATACGAATACGGATAAGAGCAACTTTATTAAAAGGATGCTGAGAAGCTCCGCCCTTTAGGGCGAAACCGCACTGAATAAGCGAATTTTTTTTCACACCCTTTGTCGGAACCACCACACAGTGCGTGACAACCTAATGGTGCATTTCATTGGCAGAACACGAGCGAGAAAGTGTAGACAGGAGCAAAGCAGTAGCGCACCGAGAGTGCCACTGCTTGCTCACCCATCAAAAAGTTCCAATGGCTCCGAGAGCACGCGCAAGGGGCAAGGTGCATCAGGTGACCAGATTCTACACGTTCCCGCGGTTATTATTACGCGAACTTCGTTCCTCAACCGGCATTGCTGTCGCACGCTGAACCAGCACGTTCGGAACATAACCAAAACCATAAGGATATGACGCGCTTGCGTCACGTGACTTCCTTCGCACTCCACTTTTCGCGCGGCTGAGCAGCTCGAACTGTTCTCGACGGCTTTTGGGCTTCGCAAAGGTGCTCCTATTTGGATCACAACGCTTCTGCTCCTGTTTCCCCATTGGAACGCAGATACTCTTGATAGAGCGTTTTGGGTACGCTTTTGAGTGCTCCTGTTCGTCCAGTGGAATGCGCGGCCGTAGGAAATACAAACAAGCGCCACCCACAAAAACGCAGTGAAGTTGCCCTTCAACTCTGAAAGAGAGTCGAGAAACAATCCGTTCAAGTATGTCGAAAAATCGAAAGACGGCAGCACAAGGGGAACTGCACAAATCCCAACTATATATCGCCTCGTATCTGCACAGCAGTTTGGCGAAATGCGGCGTACTACTTTTCGTTGCGGCCACCACAGAATATTGCAGCCAATTCTAGCAGCAACAACGACAACAACAACAACAAAAAAGGACCATCGAGAATAATGCCCGGAGGCCGAAAAGAAAGTTAACGTCCAAAATAAATAAACAATATATAAAAAGTTGGCTGATGAGTGTCTTTTTAATTCTTGCTGACAACGTTCTGCAACGAAATTTTCCAGCTCATTAAAGTACACTACTTCGGGAGACGACCCAATTATGCGTCGTGTCCACTGTAGCACGGCAGCGGAAGGTAGTCGGCTTCAAAGAGACAGTCTGCCATGACATGCTGATTGGGTCGCGAAAAATCCTGCCGTGCAATTCCTGCCTCGACCTATTCCGTTAAAACACAAATCGAAAGGAGACGGGTCGACCACTTACTCGTAGTAGTGAGGGCTCGCTATTTCGAAACATAGATATCGAAAACAGACATCTAGGTGAACAGGAAACAACTGCATGGTTGCGATCTCGTTTGTTCAATCTATGATCACTCAGTTCGTGTGCCCCTTCTATCTGACGAAACGGGAGTAGCTGAGTGATAAGTGCATGCTCCACTGCACACGAGACAGTTCTTTGAACGACCTCACATCGGAAAGATAGCTTCCGAAGTGGGAGTGAGTGTGTTGTAGTAGAGTGTACTACTGTTGTGGCAAGAACTCGACATTTAGCTCCTTATACGGTTTGGGACGTCCGTTTCGCGAAGCAACGAGAGGACACTTTACTACAGCGGTGGGACATTTCTAATTGAGGAAACATATTGGCACGTTGATTACAGTGTGGGGGACTGAGTTGAACGTTCGTGCTTCGCTTCCCTTACGTACTTAAGACCACAGCTTATTCTCGACACTGTGCACGCACGATAGCCGATACTCTTTAAGGTAGAGGGAAATGCGGAAGCCAGCCATTTCGCATTTTTTTTTACATTTCCTAACCCAAATAGGCCAGAAGAAAGACACCAATACAGGCGTCAAAGCAGGCACTGTGAGAAAACTATTCGGACAAACAAACGAAAAGAAAGAAAGAAAGAAAGAAAGGAAGAAAGAAAGAAAGAAAGAAAGAAAGAAAGAAAGAAAGAAAGAAAGAAAGAAAGAAAATGAAGAATCAAAGAAACAAACGCACTCGAAATGACGTCTTCTCGCTCGAATCGCACTTGAACAGCGTGATATCAATTCTCTGCCGTCCTGCGTCTATAAGCTTTGTCTTCTTCAGTTCTGTCTTCATTCCTCCCTTGCTTTTTGTTTTTTCTGATTCGAGCACTTTGTTCTCGGTGCCTGCCTTGTTCCTCTTTCTTTTTCCGCTTTGCAAGGCACGTGGACGCTCTGGTATATCGGGCGAAGAAATGCGCAGCGAAGACACGCATCAATGCATACATTTTCGTTTCGTTGCCCTCTTTCCGAGGTGGGCGCGGACAAGCACTGCTGCTGTTTGTTTTTCGGTCGCTCAGGAGAAGAGCAGCTTGCCGAGAGCCGGCGTCGATCGCTTTCTGATTTTCCGAGGCACGGACGACACGTGCAGAGCAAAAAATATGACGTTATCAAAAAAAATAATAATAACAATGCCATACTTATCTGGCGTCACGGTGTTGAAGCAAGCGGGCCGCTCCTATTCTGAAAACGGCGTGGAGCGAGAGCACGGTGTATGCAGAACGCGAGAAGGCAGGTACGCCGCGTTGGGTTAAGGTTTGCAGGCGGGAACGCAGATCTCGTTCCCAGACCGTGTGCGCAAAACCGATAGCTGCATATTGACGACGGGGATGATATGAACTGGCTAGACAGAAAAGAAGGCCAACGGTCTTGTGCGGTCGCGTGGGACAGTGGTTTACAGGCGCTGACCAAGACTGGACCTGCCGGTGGTACGCGGTAGACCAGAAATGCGGAATGATGTTCAAGACCGGCGACGCGTTATATGCGATCATTCAGCACCGCTAGATGACAGCAGCTCGACGGACGTCTCACTTCAATGGCAAATTATTTCAAAACATTCGAAATGCTTTTATTTGACAGAAAAGAGATTCTGCACCCCCCCCCCTCACCCCCGTGCTACGCGAACAGCGAGTAGAAACAATGATAAACTCCATACGGATTCAATATATTTCAAAATAATTAGTCGCGTATATTGGAATACCTGGCACCGTATATCGCATTCGATGAAAAGCATACAGAAGGCTGTAAATACAGAATTTAGTGCAATCCACAAGTTAAAAATTAAATTACGGGGTTTTACTTGCCAAAACCACTTTGTGATTATAAGGCACGCCGTAGTGGAGTACTCCGGAAATTTTGACCACCTGGGGTACTTTACCGTGCCGCTAAATCTAAGTACACTGGTGTTCTCGCATTTAGCCCCCACCGAACTTGCCACCTCGTGCTCAGCAGCCGAACACCATAGCCACTGAGCAACCACGGCGGGAGCAATCCACAAGTCGGATCGCAATTTCATGCAACGATTGGAATGGGAAAAAGGAGTAGTAATATTTACAGTCAAATCAATTAAGTCACTATATAGTATTAAAAATTGCGGAAGTCGCACTTTGTGGCGCTAGTGTGATGTCCAGATCTTGCCGACAAAATGAATTTAGCAAAAGTGTAATCAAGCGTCAAAACTCTACTCACCATATTTGTTCTTGAAAAATAGGGCATTTCCAAGGATCTGGACAAATAACAATGCAGAAGACGTTGAAATACTTAAAGCGGAAAACTTGCACCGTTGGCTAAAGAACGAAAGCAGCGTCAAATAAAGGGGAGAGACGCTGAACGTCAAACGGTTCAGCAAATAAGAATTACTAAAAAAAACCAGAGGGTCTAAAGGAAACTTAGGAAATTATATAGGAAATCCGAGAACGTTTTTTGGACTTCGTGTGTTATGGCGGACGCAAAGCTCCTTGCTTTGCTTTCTGCCAGAAACACTTCTTTGTGCTAGAATAACGTTAACGTTGTCGAACGGCGCGGGGGTGATTACTCACCCTTCATTTGCGAGAGGGGAAAATAATTAAAAATGAAATTAAATGCCGAGCCGAAACAACGCTTCCTATATAAGGTCCTCCGTAGAAGAGGAATTCGCATTAATTTTTACCACGTGGAGGAGTTCTTTACTGTGCACCTAAATCTAAGAGAACAAGCGCTTTTTCCATTTCGCCCACTTCAAAATGCGGCTGCCAGGGCTATCAAATATACAAACATATATATAGACGTATATGTTGAGGCGGGCATGACTGTTTCGTTCCCATCCGATAGGCCCCTTCCCGCTAGTCAAAAAAAAGGAAAGAAAGAAAGAAAGAAAGAAAGAAAGAAAGAAAGAAAGAAAGAAAGAAAGAAAGAAAGAAAGAAAGAACGGAACTGGTTGGTAAAACAAATCTCAAGCGTATAGGTTCGGGTAGCATAGTTTTATTGATCCAGTGTAACGAAGCGCTTTCTTCCTTTCCAACTTGTATTAGGAGTACCTGCATTATTCGCAACAGGGCACCTACTTTGCACAACTTTTTTATCTTTGTCATATTTGTTACGCAAGTCATCGAGCTACTTTGCACAACTTTTTTATCTTTGTCATATTTGTTACGCAAGTCATCGAGCGCTCAGTTCCCGCAGCCACAACTACAATGCTATTCACCAAAAAGGCCTGTATAAGAAACCTATTCACTGAATTCCCCCGCATTCCGCGTTGTTTGCTCATATGGGCTTGTATTATTTCAGAGCCTCTTACCTGCTTACCTCTACCTTACGCTATTTCGGAAAAAGGAGCACTTTCTGGCAAAGGGTATACACACAAGCATACTTCGCATTTGGTTATCACACTGTTCATTTTACTTCTGTCAACATCTCTGCCTTTCCTATACTTCAGCATTTACTTCCTTCCGCCCCTCGTGTTCATCGCCGTCGCTGACACATTGCAGTCCCGGGAAAAACCGAATGTAAGAATGAAAATTTATTCCTGAACTAAGTTTTGTTTTTAGCGCGTGTCCTTGGCTTTCGTCCGCATGATGTTAAGGACTGCCGTCAAGGTTCGTTACACCCCTCGCTGTGTCTTCTCCGGCGTGCCCGTGGAGGACGATGCAGCCGCTCACAGAGGCGCAGATCTTTGCTGCCCCACGTTGTTTTCCGTTCCACCGCGGGCTCCTCTTGGTTTGTTGGTCCCCAGTCATTTCCTTCGCATATATTCGTGCCCTGCGTACCACGCCATTTTAGAATATTTTGCTGCCCCTCTAGATTCTGCGTATCGCTCGCATTCGCTCGCGTAGTAAAAGCGAAGCTGCAGCACCGAAGCTCTTGCCTCTATACTCCGTGACGCTGGTGGTTGAAAAGATCTTCCGCATCCGCTTCCACGGTCGTGCGAGGCGCCGCCTAACAACGTGAGATCAACGTGAGACTCTCCAGTGTGCTTTGAATAGACTGGATGACAGGCCATTTACGGACGCGAAGATCTTGGGAGCCTGGCCTCACAGTTCATTAGCGCAAAAAAGCAGTTCGAGTCCTTTTTCACTACCTGAAGGCAACAGACTTGAGTGCCCGACTATAGACATCCTACACCTAAGTTCTCTCTCTCTCTCTCTTTCACTTCCTATACCCCTCCCCACGTGTAGGGTAGCAAACTGGACTCAGTCTGGTCGACCTCCCTGCCTTTACTTCTTCCCTTCTCTCTCTCTCTCACTCCCTATTCCCCTCCCCACGTGTAGGGTAGCAAATTGGACTCAGTCTGGTTGACCTCCCTGCCTTTACTTCTTCTCTCTCTCTCTCTCTCTCTCTCTCTCTCTCTCTCTCTCTCTCTATCTATCTATCTATCTATCTATCTATCTAACACTCCCAGGGTGAATCTTGTGCGCATACACAAATAGCCGTGACAGTGAACGGGAAGATGGCAACCGTGACAGCTTGACTGGTAAACCGCCGCACACGCTTGGCGAAAGATGTGGGCTCGACTCCCACCCGGCTAAAGTTCTCTATTGGTCCACTTTCATTCTTTCTTTTCGTTACTTTGTTTTCTACATTTCTATTAACTATAATATCTCATTTCCCCTATGCTTTCTCTTGTTTCGTTGTCTGCTTTCTGCATATCGTTGTAACTAAGATTTATTGGCTGCTTGGTCATCGCGATCATCGGCGACGCGTCACCTCGGAAAACAATTGCGGGGTATCTATAAGACTTGTGAAAGGAAGGCCCCTCAGGTGGTATCGAGCCCCAAGCGTTTAGTCCTCAACCTCACCACCGTAACGCCGGCAATCTCCCACTGACAAGAGCACGACGCAACGGCTCACGAAGGCGCACTGGGCCGTCACGTCAGCTCCGTCATTCTGACTGATACAGGGAAAACACGACAACCTGCCGAGCATCCGACTACACCCTAATTGAAGAAAACAAGAACGACGAAGAACAACCCTCAGAGTTGCCCATTAAGGGTCAGAAGATGCGATACTCGCACAGTATATTTCGGGCATCGGGGCGCTAGTTCACCAGGCTTGTCAGCATCACGCCGCTGTCTTCTCAGCGTCATCAGCGAAGAGCATGTAGCCAGGTGCACCGCAGGCTCAACGAGAAACTGGTTCTCCCGGCCGCGGCAAGGTCGCGCGCGTGCTCTTCGCGTGGCCCCCGACCGAGCTCTCCTCGGGCGTTTTTTGCTTTTTGTGTAGCGCCGGCCATAACCCTTTCCGTTGGCGGGCGTCGGGGTCAGGCTTCTGCCCCCGGCGACGCCCTCCTAGCTATGGAAGATTACTCCGCGTCTGGTCGCCGACGTCGTTTTTATTTCTTGCCTTCTCTCATCCCCTCGTCGTCGGTCTAGACGCGTTCGGCGCTCTCCAAAGTGTGTTGCAGTTGTTTTACACGCCCGATTTGATCGGCTGGCCTCGAAGCTATTGGCTTCATTGCATAACGTGCCGACCGCAGACGACTTCCTGGCTCGATTCGGCGGGGTTCGTGCCGGTGGTGCATCGAACGGGCAGGAACGGATCTCGTAACCCGGCGAGCGCTCAGTTGCTGGCAGTGCCCCAATGCTAATGTTTTCGGGCGGGGTCGTTAAGCCTCTCTGTGATGCTTCTGCTGCTGCTGCTGCTGTCGGCAATAACAATGGCTACGTTACACTAGCCGTCAAATTATTACGCGAAATCTAATCCCCAGGCTCGCTGATTGCACCCTTGGTCTGGGTGCAATCGTGTACCGCGCATTAGGTGTACGTCAAGGAACCTCGGGCGGTAAAAGCTGTTGTGAGGTCCTTCGCCAGAACGTGATTAACAATCAGGTCCTTGTTTTGGTACGCAAATCTAGCGCTAAATGCGTTAGCCTTGCGTCGCACCTCTCTCAGGTCCCGGATCAACGATTTTAAACGCCGTCGACTCGATTGTAAAGTGTTGTTCATGAGCTCACTCCGACACCCGTCCTCATTCTTCGCGGAGCGAAGTGCAAGTAACGGTGGTCCGGACCAGACCACTGTCAGTTGCATGCTGTTACGGTTGGCATGTAACACCCCGGGAAAAACCAGAACGAAGGATGGATTCCTAATTTGCTGTGGTTGTCTCGAGTGGTTACCTGTCTGGCGGACGCCCCACAATGTTCACAGGAGGGCCCTTTGTTTGTCTGCGGGAGAAGTCCTTTCACAAACTGTGCGACCCAAAGAGGGACCCCTTCCACGAACTGTCAACACTTTCCGAGAACAAACGTCGCCTAGAAGAAAGGCCCGCCGAAGGTGGAACCTGCTGCAAATACCCGACGAGGACTTACAACGTCACCTGCTGAGTGCCACCTGCGGAGGCGAGCAAGTGGAACATCGCCCAGCAAAGTGGAAGCAGCCGAAAAGCGACGATGGGGACGTAGTGCGGGTCACGTGACGTTGACGTGAGCAAGATCCCGCCTACGATTTTAGTGAGCCTATTTAAAGGGGCTTTGCAACGTACTTTGACACTTCATTCCTTTCTTCTCATCTTTCACCAACCATCGAATAAACCGTGCAAATTTCGCACTAGCCATCGCCTCGTCCTTACTTGGTCACGATGGTTTACCGGATGCCTGCAGCGCGCCGACAACGCCACGCTACCGTCGGTCGAGCTTCGATAAACAGGGGTCGCATCAACTGATCGGCAGCGGTGGGCTACGTCGCCCTGAAAAACACAACAATGCATATGTATAGGGTGCCCCACTATCGCGCAATAAGATTTAAAAATATGCAAATAGCAAGCAGCTGGACAGAACCAAGGTAATGTTGTTTCCCGTCGCCTCGACATACTCATCTTATCTTTAGCATGTGTGTGTGTACGCCTCTCCTATACCCTCTATACCTCTACCGCTTGACCAGCTTCTCACGCTTCACACACACGTACACTTTTTTCCACTTCGACACTCCTAATGCTGGCGCAATAATCAAAAGAAACAAAGAAGAGAAAAATAAACTAGCAAATTTGGACGACGCTTAAGCTTCGCCTTTAAGAGTGGGACGGGACAGCATTCAGAGATCCCTGACTACGCTTCCCGGCAACTGAAGCATATGTAACCGCAATGTTTACCGGGAAACACTCGAGGCGAACGCTATGTACAAAGGCGGGCTTTCTGGTCGAAACGCGGCCTCTTGCACGGGCCGCGATGCGGCGGACGCGAGCGCCATCTGGGAGTGTTTCAAGGAAGCGGGATCGCCGCTCCGTGGACTCTGACGTATTCACGAGCCTGCGTGCGCCAGTGGTGGACGCCGTCTCCGATCTGTACATTGTAGAAACACTGGAAAAAAGGGTTGAGTTTTCGCATAAGAAAACTATGTTTTCTTATATTCAAATTACAACGCCAGTCATGTCTGTAGGTTGTGTGTATACGTCGTAGTTTACGATTTTCCCCACTTATTTTAGCTTGAGAAATTCAAGCAGTTCAGTGAATTCCTTGCGTCACATGAACGGCCTGGGTATGTGCGGTTGGAAAATCTTATTCCGGAAACGACGTTCAACGCCGGACGTAGCACGCCGACGCTTTGCCCCGGCTTTTCTGCGACACGGGCTCCTTAGCGCTGCCGCGTTGAAATTGCCTTCAACGCAAAGAAGCAGTCAGAAGAGCGGGAAGAAATAAAGATAAAGCATACAGCGAAGTTGTGGCGAAAATCGAATCTAACAACAACGACAGAAACCAAAGCGGCGTGATCGCCCGGAGGGCGTCGAAGGCGTCTCCGAAAGTAAACAGGTTAGCGTCGGCGCTCTCCGGTTTCTCCTCTCGGTTTCTTCAATCTCTTCTACTGGTTGAACCTACACTGCCCCTGCACGCGGTCAAAGCCTCTGGTCATCGGTTCTATCGAGTCTTCAAAAGGTTCCGAATTCACTGCTTTCTCGTTTTGTGGTATAGTTCGGTGCGAGGACTACACCGCACCTATGCCCTCGTACGAGTGCTTGCAAGTCGTGATGTTTGCTTTGCGCTCAGTTGTCGCTTAGCGACTCTGCAGTGAAAGGCGAATCTGCTAGCATCTTGCTTTGACGTGTCTGCCGGTAAGCCTCAAGGGGTTTGCATTCTACAATCTTCTTTACTGCTTCGAAGATACCCTCTATGGGAAGGCGGCCTCGCTTGGTGAAATTCGTGCAGCATTTCCATGATGAAGTTTGCACGCAGAGATGACGCGAGTTTAAGGCATGGCAGTTGGTACACACGTCAACAAGGAGGCAGTCAGCGTGAAAATTGGTGGCAATGTATTACTATAGGGCCGCTGCAAAACAAACAGAATCCAGAAGAACACACAATTTACTTTAATAAACAGTCTTGACAAGGATGCGCAAGCGAACGTAAAATCCTTGCGTATGCATCACGCCATCACGTCATCAAGGTCCTCCGCACAACCGTGTTACATGGCGATCTGAACCAAGGCCACGTAGCGTTGGAAAATATGGCGCCGCCCGTGACTGATGCTTTACTGCAAGTTATTACGATGGGCGTGCTATGTAATTTACCGCCAGTAAAGGGTAAAATCAACTTGCCAAGAAACGCAAAGTGCTCGTAACCACCGTACATTGCTGTCTCAAAAGTTAGCATGGCTCTCTGCCTTTCAACTTGACAGCACGCTTCTCTAGCTAAGCCGTGTCTCGGCGAGTCTAGCGTGTTTCGCTCGTGAGTCGTCGGCGATATTCGAGAAAGCGAGTAAACCGGCCGCGATGCACAGCCTGGCAGTTAAGGCTCAGCGTGTAACCACCCAGCGTAACTCAACGCGGCGACACGCGTCACGGAAACTCACAAAGAGAAGACCGGCAACAAATCGCTTTGATAGATCACGAGGGCCCGTCTGCAGAAGCAGCATTAAAGTGCGGCCCCGCAATATCACAGCCACGGCTTAGACGCTTCTTATTCATGGGTCAAAAGAGGGAGAGAGTCGGGCTATAATTCAGCGCTCATCGCTTGTCCCATGCGGGAGCACGAGGTCGGTAACGGATGGTCTGGGCTCGCGAGAAAGTTGGGCGCACGCTCTACAAACAGCGGCGAAGAACGCGCGGCGCGAGCCTCGGCGGGCATCTACAACCAACGCCTCGCGCGCGCGCACAATCATGATTTAGCGAGCACACCAGAGGGGCAGGGAAATTAAGTGCCGCCTGGCGCGAGAAACGGTCGGTGTGTGGCCCACCAGAGAAGAGAGCCTCCAGCGCTCTCGCGGAACCTCGTTTCTTGCTATATAGCTTCTGGCGAGGTGCTCCGGTAGCCGGCGGAAGATCGAGAGAAAACATGGAGAGATCTCTTATAATGCACAAAGCTGGGCTAGTTTTGAACTTGGGCGTCCGAGATATTTCCCAGCGCTATGGGGCAAAGGGCACCACCGTAGATGAACAAAGAGAAAAAAAAGAAAAGAAAGAAAAATCGAGAGGACAGGAAGGACCAATTGAGCAGAAGACCAGCGTCGTTCTTGTCCTGTCACCTCTATCTTTATCTACGGTGTTTCTCTTTCCCATAAAGCGCTGGAAATATCTCAGATGGCGAAGATAACAGCTTGTCTGCAGGGTCCCGCAGGAGTGCTCTAAATACTTAAGCTACTGTGCATGCAGAGTCGAAACCAAGCATGCGACGTATGCAAAACAAGGAAAAAAGTTTGTGTAGAATAGCACTGTGTTGAAACAATCTAACGGTCGAAAGGGAGAAGACATGAACAGCAGGACAGCCAACGAATGCCGATGCTTTTGACCACCGACTGCTCTCACTCACCGCAAGCCATGAAAGATCGCGCTCTGCGAAGTTGAGCGTTTCGTCGCGGCTTGACCATTACGAGGAGCAGTGCAATCGCATTCGGAATGGTTCTTCAATATCACTCTTTCTTCACGGATACGCCGCTCAAATGCGGCGAGACACGGCGGCGGAGAAGAAAAAGAAGGAAGGAAACAAGCATGAAAAATGCCGATGACCCGGACACTTGGACAAGAAAACCTTCTTGCAGAGTCGCCCGCAGTAGCAGTCGAAAATTGCCATCTCGCTATCATCGCTCTAGCGGAGAGACGGTCTTTCTCTAAGTCTAGGTTTCTCCTGGCCTTTGGCCCCAGTTGTACATTGGCGTTCTCTTTTTTTTTTTTCTTTTTTTTTTTTTTTGACTGGTTGTCGTGCTTTGACGTCGTCACGGTTTGACCCACCACTTTATTGGCCCTAGTGCCTAGGAACATCTCGTGTTCACTGGTACGTGGCACCCGGTCATTACCATGCACATTCGAATGCTCCGCACGGCGGTGGTTTGACCCGAGCCTCTGTCCGGCACGGTGAAGAGATACAAAATTGCGCTTTCATGACACAAAAGCAATCGCTCCGTGAGAGCGGCATGGTTGTGCGCTTCTAAAGGATGTAGAAAGCGTTTCGTTAAAAGAGTGTTCCATATCTGTACTGTTCTTTCGTATGGTATGACGATGATGTCACTTTTGTTCGCATTGTGGATACGAGAGTTTCTTCATAGCGTCGCTGTGTTGTTTTGGCTAGTAGGGCGTAACGTATTTGCTTTTCCATTCACGGTTCTGGTCGTTCTTCTGCACAAACTATCAGCATTTAAATCTAAAAAGAACGACGATACGAATAACTATACCACCTGTTCATGAGAATAGGGGTACCCGGAGCCATATCTGTAGTTTGAAATCTCCGTCTATCATGTCAATAGAAGCATATGCGAGCTTGGGTAAAAGGCTTGTAGCCCCGTTGGAAACGTATACGTGCCCGAGCTAATGGATGGACTCTTCATGGAATGACGTTCTGAATGCGCAGTATTTAAGAGCGAACCCAACAGTGTTGTGTTGAACTTAGGTTTGGTAATGATGATCTTGATTATGTGAGAAGCGGCCTATCTTCTGACAGAGTATACCACAAGGAGAACCGAACTGCTAAGGAGGAGGGGCAAAGATGTAGCCAGTTAAGTTCGGTACCGGTTAAAGGTCAGGGCGCCAAACAAAATATCACGTGCTTGCTCACGAAAACCGGTCTAGTGGCCTACAGCTTAGAACTTTAGGTTCTGACATGCATCGCCCTTGGTTCCGTGTCAGGCACGCCTGCTCAACTATTACACAGTGCCATGCCAGAGCAACGTGAACGAATGCCTAGACACTTTCGATCCAGTTCCATTCTCGTATGACTTCTTTTCATAGCGAACGTTTCGAACATGCAGCCCTGCGCAGTTTCTATAGGATCACGCAGCCGCGAGTCCCGAACTGTCCGCAAGCAGGACAGTCTCCGTGACGTCAGCAGTGTCACATTTACTGAGCCATTGAGGGACATGACAGGCGCACCCCTACAACGTACGCCAATACAGCGGCGTGAACCGACTCTGGCAGTTGTCCGGTCCTCGTTGCCAAGAACCTCGAACACGTAGCATATTCGGGAAAATTCCTCTCAGAAGTGGTTACAGGTGTCAGTAACACAGAGAGAGAGCATTCATGAAAATCAATATCTAAACGTGCCGGGGACGAGCGGCTATGACGTTGGCCGCGAATAGATTCCAGGCGGTCGCACCCTGATGGGAACGACACGCAATAACAGCCCGTGTCTAAAGAGAAGTTTACTTTTAGAGGAATACAACAACAACAACAGTTTACGTACATGCTATTAAAATTGTTCATGCTCTTTTAGACTGATCAAACAAAGGGAAGATACGTCAAAATATATAGGCCGAGTAATCTTGCTCAACTACCGCAGTTGTCCTGTCCGAAAAGCTTTCGATCAGCGCAACATTACTTTGATAATTTAGAATGGCTACGAAGCCCTAGTGCGAGTGACATTGCATTCAGTAATTAGCACGCGACCTTTAACCCAACATGTTTGTTTACAGAGCGGTAAGATGCGCTTCAGAACTAGTGGCAACTACTACGTGGCGAGTACTACTAGTGGCGACTATTACTAGTGGCAACTACTACGAAGAACCCCGCAAGTGCATGCAAAATAGCCGCGCGACTCGCCGCTTAAGACACTTTGCGTGTGTTCGCGAACTTCGTTCACACTCAGAGAAAAAAAAAAAACTTTTTTGTAGCGCGTATTGAGCTACAGAAAGCTGCATCAGTATTTTTTATGCCGCTCTACAATTTTCCCATTGACACTTTTTATCTAATTATAATATTTAAGGAGTTGATTAATTAATTAGGCCTAATTATCTAATTCACGGAATTAAAAAAAACAGTTTGAGTATTTCCAAGCGACGGCAAACAACCTTACGTTTGTTCTGTTCAGCTACGTGGTATTTTCATATATTAAAACTCTGGCTAAAATAAGCTGGGAGAACCTGTATAGTTCTGAGCACACTATGATCATATAGCGCTACTGCGATATTTGAAAGCTACCGGATTGAGTCACCGTCTCTGATCCGGACTGAGTGACCGATCGATATCCTCAGTGGACTTTCTCTTCTTCTTTTAATCTTTCCCTCTCCTTTTCCGTTTCCCAGTGTAGGGTAGCCAACCGGGCTCAGTCCTGGTTAACCTCCCTGCCTTTCATTTATCATGTCCTCTTTCTCTATAATCAATGCATCTTAATAGCAGCAGTCTGTTAAGTCAGCCAGTTATAAGTAAGCGAGTTACAGATACGGGAGTTAAAGGTGTCTGGAGCTTGTGGCAGCTCGGAGACATAACTGTTAGTGAGAAGAGGATATGAAAGTGTCACGCTAGGGGTGTTCCAGCCCTACTTACTGGCTGTTTTAATCTTGTATGCTGAACTTCCCAGAAGCGGCTCAGCGCATGTAATATTCGCACCAGCAGCCCGAATATCCACAGTATGCGTGTTGCGTCTAAGGAATTAAGATTTCGCTTGCTGGTAGAGGGATCACACAGCGTTCACTGAGCTCGATTTATAGACGTAGCAGTCTCATTTCTTAGTCATTTATTGTTAAAAGGGAACTGCTTTCTTTGGCTCTCTCGTCCGTTCGTGTGGCGCTCCGTGGAGGTTGGACGTCATCAGACTTTTCACTGCTGACACAAAGACGTGAAGTTTAGCAGAATGCGTTGCTGGGCAAGTTGGTTCATTGTAATTCGAAACGTTGGTTGCGCTTTTTAGACAATCACAAGGAAGGAATTGTCTGTCTGTTTTCCTTGTGATTGTCTAAAAAGTTCAACCAACGTTTCCAATTCCAATGAACCAACTTGCCCAGCAACGCATTCTGCTAAACTTCATTTCTTCTACATCGGGCTCTTCCTTCTTGCGCCTGTCCTGTCTCCCTTCCTTGTGATTGTCTAAAAAGCGCAACCAACGTTTCCAATGACACAAAGACGCCGTCTGCAAAGGGCGCGCAGTATGCGGGGCGCTCGATACGAATGCGCCGAATAGGAAACTCTGTTTTTGAGAAACCCGCGCGGATGTTTCCTTCGCAGGTAGGTTCGTGCTACATACGGGTGGATGTCAAATTTTGATTTCATGATTTTTTTTCCTTTCATTTTGGGTAATTAACAGGCAGTACATATGAGAAGGCACGAAACCAAGCTGTCGTTGTCGCAGCTTCCAAGTCGTGCTACGCTGCAGCATGGTCATTGTTTACCCTAGAATTTCTATTTGTACGTTGACAACATTAAACCCAGCCGGCAAGCAGAGAGAGAGAGAGAGGTTAGTAAATACTAAATACATCGGCCCTGCTATATACGTTATAAAAAGATTACGCCCTTTGGAGCGTAATCTGGCGTATCCTGGCGCCAAACAGTAATCAATCATCTGTCTTGCTGGTGTTTCCTTCGTTGAAAACTGTGTGCTCAGTGCTTCCCTGTCAGGAATGCTATTTCACGCTGATAACGCGCATGCTGTACATGACCCGGATGTGCCGGGCACACAACGTTAAAAAATGGAAGGGCATCCAAGCTATTAGAATTAAATTCTTAAGGGAAAAGATAATCCCCAAAAAGGTGCAAACACTTTTTAGAGTGTATCCAATGTGTACTTTAACAAGAAGAATTAATTGTTGGGCTAGTTAGTCATAGACAAAAATTATCCACAACACACTTGTCGATATCCCACTTCTCTGTGTTCCCTTCCTATGTGTGTTGCCTATTCGTTGCGCTAGTTGGCTCATCTGCGTTAATTCAACAAATGGAGGTGACTATACATTTGTGTGAAAAAGCAGCGAGAAACAGCAAACAATAAAATAATATGAAAACACGATGTCTACCAAGATGGCATTTCCAAATTCCCTGAGTTTTCCAAGTTTTCCTTGAGTGCCTTTGCGAAATTTCCTCAGTGACACAGAACTTCCTTCTGTGTCAAAACGGGCCACGCATGTTAAAAAAAAAGCGACTTAATTCAGTTTGAATAGTAAGGAGTGGTGTTTATTTCAATCAAAAATAAGGGAGTCAGTAAAATGCAGGGCGAATCAACGAGCTTCGGAATAAATGGTAAAGCCCAGTGCTAATCGAGTCGGACATTTCCAAATACGAATCAAAAGAGATGCATACAGATGCAAATATTTTCGAATATGAGCTATTTCTATCACCTGAAAGCAAGTTCACTGGTATGAGGCCCAAACTTTGTCGCAAGTGAGATTTTGTCTCAGCAGCTGGAAAGCCAACCTCAACTCTCCTGACATACTCAGTGCCTCAGTGCCTTTCACTGCTTTAAAGACGTTGAAGGCCGTCAGCCAAAACCTAGTTTTTTGAGATCAAGCTCCTTCAAAGAAGCGGCGGCGCACTTCCTTTCCCGTTCATTCCTCAATGCGTCGGTCTTCTCTGTTATCATCCTCCTTTCCTTGCGCGTTCTCCCTACGAAACATTTGAAGCATCCATTTGGTCAATTGTACAGTCAACGTCCGATTTTTCGGAATTCCTGGAGCCGCCAGAACATCCGCAAAATCCGCCAGTTCGAAACAATGAATGCGTGTTTTTTACTGCCCTTAAGGGCTCAAATCAGCACACGCACATCCGAAAAAGCTCTGGAGGCCTGCCAGTAAACCTATTAGGTATCGATGCACGTAGGGGGCCGGTAGATGGCGGTCGCACGCGTGTGCACTTAAGGAATACGTACTGGGTTACATGAGACTTGCCCCTTCCCACACTTGTTAGGCTTCACCACAATACTTTACATATGCTTCACTGCGTATCAATGCTGTTCTGCGGTGAAGCTTGCTTTCGGAAACCGCCATAATTTAATGCGTCGTGATTTCCGAGAATGGAAGCCATTGGAGAGGATTACGAAGGCTGAGTCGGCGCCATTGCTAACAGAGGCGAATTGCTAACAGCAGGGAACTTCGAAGTAGCTAGGCCTATAGCGTGGTCGCGGTGCTGATTACGGCGGCCAGCGGATCTGCGTGCGAGAGCGCCGGTGCGAGGCGGCGAAACAACCAAAACGGCGGCGGTGGTGGGTTTGATTAATGCCGTTTCGGACCCGCGGTCAGGCAGACAGTCCAGAAAATCGGACGGCGACGGGTTCTTGCGTCCAAAATTTCATACGTTCTTACGCATTGGCTCTAGGGGCACGTGGTGGTGCCGCGAAGCCGTCCGAATCGGACGCCCAAAAATCGGGCTTCCGGAAAATCGGTCGTTGACTGCACACTGACAACTCCTCCAGCAGACGACAGGGCATCAAAGACGGTTCGTTACGATTCCTCCCTGTTACTGGAGCCAGCATTAGCACAACTTTCGTTCCCTTTCAATAAATTTACAGCTAATTTCACCTTGTAGGAGCACAAATTCCCCGAGGTTTCCCTGAGTATTTCAAGACTATTCAATATCCCTGACAATTACCGGTTTTCCCCGTTGGTAGACACCTTGATTTAACGAATGAACACAAACAGATCAAACGCAGGTTCGAAGGTCATAAAGCGTCTATAAATTACGAGTGGCGTAAATAATGCCGACGGCTCCTTGCGGCTCGGATTGCGTCCGACATTCGTTCACAAGGCCCCAGGTAGTAATCGCCGAACCACCATACACGTGTTCCCTCTCCACAAGAGCGGTTCAATATATTACACAGAAAACGTCAGGCAGCGCCGGCAAGGAAGCAAATCTTTTTTCTTCACGATTGTCGGCCCAAAATCTCGCGACAGATTGGTTAACTGGCCCTATAGTTCTTCGAAGGTACGCGTCTGGTGCAACAATCGCAAGCACCCTGCGGAGCATACGTCCGGCGTCTTTCTCGGCTATGCATGGAACGATTTTTCGGAGTAGACACAACGCGATCAGTACACCCGACTCTCCCCCCGCTCCCCCTTTTTTTTTTGCGCTCATACTAGTATTGGCGTAAATAAGGGAAAGAACTTCTGAGGGCCTGTCTGGGACAATACTTAAGCCCGAAATTATACCGCTGCCACCTTTTGCCAATGTATGGCAAAACATCCGATTTTTGGAGCGTGTTTCAGGTTGGCGTAACGACACGGATAACTTCACAATTTTTTCATGCGAATCCAGTTTAGGGCAAAACTGGTTTCAACCGAATACAAATACAGACACCGATTTTGAGAGCGATATTTTCTCGGACGTGCCCAATTATTCGGACTCAACTCAGAGCGCCGTGTACCATACCATAGAAACAATGCGTGCCAGCAACAAAAACATTCGCTTACCGTTGAGTGAGTATTTCAGAAACAAACCATAAAAATTGTTTAAGTTTGCGCATTGTTGTGGCTGCGACATTTTTGCCGCATTCCTATAAAAGGAAAACGCTGAATTTTTAAAGCTGTGAACGTCTATAGTAATAAAACAAATCTCATTACATTTCACCTAATTTATTATTCGTTGTCCGCGATTGTGGCGTTACCTTTTTTTTTTCCTTCAAGTTCGACGGTGGTAGGTACGTTGCAATTTAACCAATTTGCTAGGCAACCTCAGAAACGCGGGATAGTGTGTATTTGTTACTGTGTGAGTCTGCTGTTTTCACTCGCTTTATCTCATACCTCGTCATTTCCCGTGCATAACATGGCAAGCCTGTCACAAGGCTAATCTTTCCAGATACCTACAAACCTTATTTCTCTCTCTCTCTATTATTCTTTAAGTATTTACTAAAATCATTAAATTCGGTGGAAAATGCACGTCGTTTTCAAAGTTCTCCGAATAGTCGAGACAAAAGTATCTATTTTCAATACACCAACACCGCTGTCCCATTCACGCATTTTTCCGGAAAACATCTGCCTTACTTTGCCACTAATAATCTGCGCTTGGTCTGTTGTAAACCGCTAGGCACTGAACAATGGGTCATATTTCAGAGCTTTATTTGCATTATGTATACATACTGCCGCCCTATTATAAAGCTATAGCAGGAGCGGGAACAGAAAATTTCCATAAACAAAGGCAAACACAAGTCGATATTAAACTACTGCGCACATCGTGGCTATAGCCTCTCGCGTTTTCTTTAGCCGACTAATTACGAAAAAGAAACTTTCGGAATTCGAGACGCGTGTGCAGGACGACCAGCCACTGTTTTATTTTTCGTCTACGGAGCCTTGTGGAGCTTATGATCGATAATTACGCATATCTCTGTGCGGGCAATTATAACGGAGCGTGCGTTTTGCCACCATGTTAATTATACGGCGCGGGAAACCTACATTGACGGAGTTTGCTGCACATAAAAGCAAAATTTAATATATATTAATCGAGTAGATTGTTTTGTGCAGGCTACCCATGTTATATATATATATATATATATATATATATATATATATATATATATATATATATATATATATATATATATATATATATATATATATATAATGACGATCACTAAGTTCAGAAATGAAGCGAGCGATAAAATTTGCAACAGTGCAACTCATCAATAATAATAATAATAATAATAATAATAATAATAATAATAATAATAATAATAATAATAATAATAATAATAATAATAATAATAATAATAATAATAAACAAATAAATAAAAGTTGAGCAACCAAAATTTTGGGGACTACACTGGGTAGACTTCCCTTGTTTATCGAAATGCAGCAAACTCGGATCCATTCATTAAAGTCTGCCTAGGGGTTACTTAATAAAAAAATTTCTGCGCTTTACATGTATTTGAATAATCCGGCTATGGCGTTGCGCTGCTTAGCTCGCGCGTACGACTCCCGACCGCAGTGGTCGCATTTGAAGCGGCGAAATGAAAAAAAAAAGAAAGAAAAGCTCTCGCGCACTTGATTTCGGTGCACGTTAGAGGACCGCAGGTGGCCAAAATTAATCGGCAGTCACGTGACTATGGCGAGCCTCGTAATAAGATCGGAGTTCTGGCACCATGACACGCCATAATTTGATGTTTCCCATGCAATTGAATGGACAAATTTGAGGTAATCTCTGCTCAAAGTATCTTGTTAAACGAGGGGAATCGTGGCAAGCCAGAAAATGGACGCGAGAAATGGGTGGTTTTCGCAACAGAACACCGAGGCGTAATGGATGTGGCTGAGTATACTTCGTCGGGCCTAAATAATTGTTCTCGCCAAATGACTGCAACAAATTCTAAATGAATCGAAGACACAGCCTACAGTAAGCTCCCACACGATTCTCGTGCCAAAGGGGAAAAATGCAAGAAAACGCTTTTTAAACCTTTGACGTCACACTGATCGTACCTTCTCGTGCCTAATGAATTAAAACGTAGGTTTGACAGCTCCTTCGTAAAGTTAAACTGCTTTAATGTTTATTCCTCGTTGGTGCCCGTTGAATGCACACGATGATGCGCTAGCTATCGTGAGCGCGCGATTTCTTTGGATGAAATTTTATATCTTGGAAACTATTGCGTCCGCTGCTTCTCCAGAAACAACTAAGTGTTCGATAATCAAAGTCATGCGATATCGGGTGGTATATAAATGCTCCGACCACGAAGCGCACATCGTTAAACAGTCATTATATAAGGAGAAACAGCTGCAAAAGCGTACTTGCTGCACTTACTGCAAGTAGCCCCTAAGTCAAACAAGTGAAATCAAATGTTACAAATTAAATAAGTAAATAAATAAATAAGCGCACACACAAAACCGAGCTAGTGCGCACGCACGCGGACATAGTAAGTGCTAGTTGATAAATAGGAAATAACTTTCACTCAAGGACAAGAACTTGCTAAGTGCCAACACAAAGGTGCAATACAATTTTAACTAAGGAAGGTCATTATAAGGCTTGAACGGAAGAACACTGTAACGACTTGTTGCCGGCGTTGCACTTTTGGCTGAAGCTGCAATTCTTGCATCCTGTAATGCGAATCCCAACTAAGCACATTTAGGCTACACTCGCTCTCCACAAGCACATCTTAGTTAGCGCACTACACACGCGTGCGTAAGCAATGTAATCTAAACAATACGGACATCGCAACGCTGCGTGTGACCCGCCAGTGCTCGCGGCGCATAGACATTACTGCGCCATCTTTCGGCAGGCGAAGGAAATGCGCGATCGATGCAGCCTCCCTTCATCATGAGCAGCAGCAGCAGCATGGCGCTCACATTCAATCTTTAACTGCAATCTCCGTAATTTTCACAATATCCGTGAACTTTCGTATTTCGAGTGGCAGTTACTCCGGAGTCCCTCACTACGACGTGCCTCTTAATCAGGTCATGGTTGTCGTACGTAAGCTTCCGTAAGTTAGTTTCTTCTTCAATCCCAGGTACTTAAACGTGAATTCTCGGCACAGGCTCCTGATGTATGGAGTTTGCATATCGCCTCCTCTGCAGGTTCGCGATTTATGACCACAAAAAGAAAACGTTTTTGTTGCATTTACCGCCAATTCGCCTTTGTCTACTCAAGTCGAGCAGAGCCTTTGTCGAGTGTAAAAGTACCCTTACAGCGGTAGCTCTGTGATAAGCAGGCTAGTGATTCTGCTGGAAAAGTGACGCTGCAACTGGGGGACGTAACGCAGATCCCCACGTGACCTAGATAGCTTGAAGTATAGCATGGCCTTAGGTGAAATCAGCGAAAGTTTATGAAGACTGAGGTATGATGGAATGATGACAGAAAGGCATCAAGGAATCGGGAGAAGAGTGTTCCTCGATTTGATGCGTCTGTTGTTGAAGGACGCTGCTGCAACGATGGCGAAGCTGGTGCCGATAGAAAAATAAATTAGGTACGACAGGCAGAGAGCTTATCCGAACATAGATATACAGTTTGCAACCCTACCTTGGGAAAGGGGTAAATGCGGACAGAAAGACGAAGAAAAAAAGCACACATAGAAAGAGAGGGACGAGCGGTATTGTATTAGACAAACGACTTGGTTGTTTGATTTTGACACAGACAGACAGACAGACAGACAGACAGACAGACAGACAGACAGACAGACAGACAGACAGACAGACAGACAGACAGACAGACAGACAGACATAGATGATGATGATTGTGATGATGATATTGACAAAGGGACGGTCGGTCGGACGGACGGACGGACGGACAGATAGATAGATAGATAGATAGATAGATAGATAGATAGATAGATAGATAGATAGATAGATAGATAGATAGATAGATAGATAGATAGATAGATAGATAGAAGTCGATCGCATGCGCGCTTGACTTTCCGACTAGATGTTTACGCAAAAAGCAAGGAAAGCTATTGGGGGAAAAAAAGCGATAGTGAACTATCGCACAGTAATTGTCTTAGAGCATTATACCGGGGGCTGACATATCACGCAACCATACCTGAAGTCACGAGAGTACGCTAGAGGGGTGCCGGAGCGATGTGCTAAAGGGAGCTGTACAAAAAACAACACACACACACACACACACACACACACACACACACACACACACACACACACACACACGCACACACACACACACACACGCACGCACACACACACACACACACACATAGAGAGAGAGAGAGAAAAACAGAGTTCACGGCCGTGCTCGCTTTTCAGTCGACCTGCTTCCGACAATCGCGGGAAACCAGTAATCCTGCCCGATCGTGGATAATTCAGCCTCGGTGACCGCGCGCAAACGAGATTCAAGTCCCAGCAAAGATTGCTCCGATTCTATTGGCGACGTTTACATGTCAATACTTTTTTTACGCATACCGGGGCCCCATTTCATCGCTCTCACATTAACCTGTCGTAGTTTGCCGGTCTACATTGCATTCGTCTCGCGACTCAGCTACACTGAAATGAGTGCAGAGGGAACAAAGTGATGCAGGCTCAGTCACCCGCATAATCTTCCCTATTTATGCGCACAGCGCTGGTAGCGTGCAGTATTGTCATTCGAGCCCGTTGTTGGTTACGCGTAAGCACTGCGCGCTAACTCGCTACAGTCTATTAGAGACGCAAGCAGAAGCAGTCGCATGTCAGCGAGGCATTACGCAGAGCCCGTACTGCAGACCTGTATAGTTAAGTCATGGCGGCGTGCAGGCGCAGTTTAACGAGACGATCCGAGAGCGCGGTAATTAACGTCGCGTCGGCTCTCCCAACGCTTGTCGTTAATATTAAAGGCGCGCAGAGCACTCATACAGGGTGCATGTTACGCCTGCTTCCTTCGTCCCTCCGACTGGTAGTTATACGGGGCGGAAACTTATGAGCCAGTAAGTGAAGCAGCAAAACACATTCGTCGCTTCTCCACCGAGACCAGAGTCCTCTAATAATTGAAGGACTCTGCCGAGAGGCTTCTGCTTTTTCTGTGACGTCATTCGGCAAATGTTGAAGCCTGCAACCTAAATAATTATAAGTCACAATGAAAAGACATAATATAGCGAGGCTTCTTTACCAGCAAAGCACAGGTGGTGTTTTAAAAAAACGAAATCGAGAACAGGGATTTTGTACGAACGCAGAAAGTAACATGGTTAGCCTTGTTAGTGTAACCATGTGGGTAAAAGCTAATGTAAGGAAATCTGGCAGAAAAAGGACTCAGATCGCAGCGATTAAAAGGAAACAGGAAGTACGTCGAGACGCGCATCTGCAAAGGACTGCAAAGTTAATTGGGCCTAATGTGTATAAATGACCGCTCGGTAGCGCTCACCGGGCTTCGGCCGCCGTGTAATCAATAACGTACCCCACGTGGCTGCTTCGAGCGCAATACGTCGGTCGATACTAGAAGAGATGACACAAATATTTATCTAGATAATTTATCTAGATAAAGGAATCTGGTCCAATCGGCCAAGCAGGGAAGAATCACCAAAAACACATGGCGAAGTTAACAAAGTGAGACTAGGGAAAAGAAAGATCATTGGAGTATCACTGCGTGCTACCGGATGAAATTATGGTGCATGGAGGGTCCACATCAAGGAACCAACGATGAAGCAATTGAACGTTTGCACTGTGTGCGTGTCAAATGTGCCTTTCTGTTGTGCCTCTCGTTCATCTTGCGCTACAATAAAATAGAAGATGCAGTAAGAACAATCTCCTATACCTAGCCACATCAACAACAGAGAGTGTTAGTCGACCGGGAGTACTCCCGTAGTACGGCACGCTGTTTTACCTGGACGCCACTGGATAGCTCGGATGCGGCAGCCTGTAGGTCCTTTAGCTTGATCGCATCATTTATCAGAGCTAATTCACGCGCTGCAAGCAAAGTTAATCAGCTGCTTGTTGACATACGATGCGAACTGGCTGATCTACGCGGTAGCTTAACCACTAGGAAGCCAGAAATTTGTACTTTACCATAACCACTGGTCCAGTTTGTTGACGGACCTTAAGACACAACTACTCAACGCAGGGTCGGATTTGACATTCGTTGATGAAGATTATTCCTGTATTTCTCCGCCAGTAAATTCTGGTGACGTAAATATGTAAACGTCCTTCGGCCAGCGGCAGTTCTAAAATAACAATCGCACCGTTGCAGAATGTGTCCAGTGTGCCGTACTTTTGGCATTTTTCCCACATTGATTCCCCACGGCTATTTTTATTTCGCAAAATGTCAAAGCAGCATTATGTAGGGCTTGTAATTTTTTGCTCTTGCTTCTTTTATCAGTTCTGCAAACTACACTTCATTTGGTGACTTCACGCACGTGCGTTTGCTAACAGTTCATAGAGATACATTATTGAAGATGTTGAAAAGATGCCAGATACTTCTTCCTCCTACAGGATATGGGAGGAAAGCTATGGACTGTGTTCCATAAATCGAAAGCACTCCGTCAACAGACTGAATAATGCATGACAGCTTCTGATTGAAAGACAGCTTCGAGGAAATCAATCTGTATTCGTCTTCAAAGGACCAGGAGCAGCATTGTGGAGGATAGCGAGGTAAGGGGGTAGTCAAGGAACAAAAAAAAAAAAGGAAGAGAGAGAGAGAGAGAGAGAGAGAGAGAGAGAGAGAGAGCAATGGCAGTACAACAAGAAATTCCGGCAGAACCCATCGCACGATGAATGTCGGTGTTCACGCGAAAGGCGTCATGAACAAAACGTTTACACACCCGGACTCCTCTCTCGCACGTCCCTATGGACACTCTGCTCCCTCTAGCGGCGCCGCCGCGAAAGTCCTCGCGTGGCGTGCGAGGGCATGCTACATTCAGATATTCTCGATGTCGGCACCCTCCTTTTACGACAACGTAGGGCGAGTGGAAACACCATTTCATTAGTATTACGCCAGTTCCACGTGAGGTCATCGAATATATTACAGCTTCCGCTTGTGGCTGCCGATTTGCTTAACCGCGAGGAGAAACGACGTCGCAAGACGTCGTCAAACACGTTCTTCTGGGTGACGTCGCACCGATGTCATCGGCACCGCGAATTATCTTCGCCACTAATAATTCGCCAATTAAGCGCCGATAGAGTGAACTGAGTACCCTACAAGTCTAGAATTATTTAGATTTGCTCTCTCGTGTCTGTTTTTCGCGTTCTGCTTGTTACGACAAGAGCCTCTAGCTACATTTACTTCGAGTAAACCAGTAGATGACGACAGGCATCACTTAGTCGTCGCCTAGAGGAACGTCGTGTTCTGCTGCCCTGAGGACAAGCAACGTGCTACAAAGCGTCATGTAGTGCGTTTGTATTATCTGAAAATCCCGTCCGACAGAAATAAGCAGCTGACTCACTACGACAAGCATCATCAGTTACGCGGTGCAAGCGGCCCTGTATTCTTCATAGGGTGACTTGAGCGGGACCATTGCGTAATCTTAATCTCATCCACCGACCTAACTTTCTGCCGCCCCCTGCAACGCTTCCCTTCTCTTGGAATCCAGTCCCTAACCCTTAATGACTATCGGTTATATTCCCTCCTCATTACATGCCCTGCCCATGTCCATTTATTTTTCTTGAGTCCAACTAAGATGTCATTAATTCGCGTTTGTTCCCTCACTCACTCTGCTCTTTTCTTATCCCTTAACGTTACACCCATCAGTATTCTTTCCATAGCTCGTTGCGTCGTCCTTAAGTTAAGCAGAACCCTTTTCGTAAGCCTCCAGGTTTCTGTCCCGTAGGTGAGTATTAAGAAGTTTGGGGGGGAGAGCATGGCCACAATTCACACATGACAGCGGAAGTATGGGGGAGGCCTTTGCCCTGCAATGGGCGTAGCCAGGCTGATGACGACGATGATGATTGCGTAATCACGACAGGATGGACGCCCTCTCCAGCAAGGCCGTTTCATGCGACAGCCCATACAGTCTTTCCCTTCTCGAATAAATTATTCGTGCCTTCTACTTAATAAATGTAGGAGGACATGCTGCACGATGTTCAGAATGC